>NC_050513.1:14138367-14172394 GCF_002922805.2 Oryzias melastigma | reverse complement strand
AACACCACCGTCCGAAGAACTCAAGCTAACGCTGCTAGCGTCTCGTGCTGTTCTTTTTCCACCTATTTTTCTCTTTATTTTGGCGGCTGGTAAACAAAATGGAGCACTAGCGCCACCATCTGGTCTGGAGTGTAGGTCCAAATGTTTTCTATCTCACCACCAAACTTAAGTCAAATTCTTCCCAGCAGGTCTGTCTTTCTCCAAAATTTCATTAAATATCAGTGACTCAATTATTTCGAAAACAGACAGATTTATCTGCCATTGAAAAGAACGTTTTTTTTTGTTTTTTTTTTTTTTTACCAGTATCATGTTTTTTCTGATATTAAAGATTAGTTAGCCTTAAATTTCTTGAGTTTGAATGAAAACAAAACAGAAGTATTAGTGTATGATCGCATAGTATAGTCTATGGTTGTGTCCGAATTCTCCCCTAACCCCTAAAAAAACCCCATGTAGTGCCCTCGATTTTCAAGGTAATTTTGACACGGTGCTCACTATTTTTTTCTTTCATTTTTCTAAACATCAGATAGGATGTCAGCTATTTCTCTGGACATTGGCTGAGAAAAAAGGGTACAGAATGCAAAAGCAGTTATGATATGACTAAAATTAATTCAGCTCTGGTGGTCTGTTTAGTTTGGTATATATTTTACAATTACTTACCCAGGTGTTCTGAATGCAGTTCTGCTTCTTCAGTTGTTTCTGTAAATTTCCGCATTTCTTATTGTCAGATGGTCATCCATGAAGACGTCAGTTCCCTGAAGTTTCTTCCCTCGCTAAAATTAAGAGTTTGTGTTCTGAATGCTGGATCTTCCTTACAGAAAGTCTATATGAAGAGAAGATGCACACTAAATACAGGAGCAAGAACATTTTTGCAAGTTTTTTTGCTGCACCTAGACTTATAAGAAAGCCAGAAAGAAGATTTTTTTTCCTTCAGTGTTTTTCTTTGCAGCTTCTGATGGATCTCTGTGATTTCAGTGCTGAGTTCAGCAGCCAGAAATAGTCTTGAAGAGTCCAGCTTTGGAACCTGCAGAGAACCAACAAGCGGCAGAAATCCACACAGTGGGAAAGACTCCACATTTTTTACTGGTGTCCACAACCACTTTATTCTTTGCACTGAAGATTGGGGCATAACATTGAAATCTTAAAAAAAAAAAAAAAAAACATTTCTGTTCTCCATTATAAAACATACAAAAACATGTACATGGGCCAGAAATACCAGTCTTTTTTTGGTGAAAATAATGTCTTCATAAAATAGCTCCTTGCTAAAAAATCAAAATATAAACCATTGTCGCCTTTTTTTTAACACAGCAGTGGATGGGGGAATATTATATGGAATGGTTTTGTTTTCCAAAAAAGAAAATAAAAACATTTTAACTTCCTTTCATATTTAAACACTTGTCTTTTACGGCATGAGCCCTCCAATGTGATTTTTATTTTTATTTTTTATGTTTATTGTTTTCAGCAAATCCTTCATTACATGTTCAAGAAGAAAAAAAGGCTTTTCTCCTGCATGAGTCCTTCTCTTTTGAAATGAGACCTTTTAGTAAAACTTGCATCAAATTCTTTACAAAAAAGTCTTCTCTCTTGTATGAGTTGACATGTGTCTTTTGAGATTAGATAATTGACTAAAACTTTTATCACATTCTTTACACGAAAAAGGCTTTTCTCCTGTGTGAGTCGCCATGTGTCTTTTGAGATCAGATTTTATGCAAAAACGTTTATCACATGCTTTACAAGAAAAAGACTTCTCTCCTGTATGAGTTCTCATGTGTCTTTTGAGATAAAATGTTTTACTGAAACTTTTATTACATAATTGACAAGAAAAGGGCTTTTCACCTGTATGGGTGATCATGTGAGATCTTAACCTGGAAAAGTAACTAAATCTTCTACCACATTCTTGGCAGACGTGAGGCCTTTCATTGTACGCTCTTTTTGTGTCGACACACAAACTACTAACAACTTCTGATGGTTTACTGAACTTAATGTAGGAGGGTCTATTTTCTATTTGCGATTGTTCACATTTCTGAACCCAACTTGTCTCCTTTAAGTCTTTTCTAACACCAGACTCACACCGACTTTCTGAAATCTGAGAGCTGTCCAAATTGTGGACATGACTTCTGTCCATTCTCTTTGTCTGATCTCTAAATTCTGTAGTTGATGTTGCTTCTTCGTGCTCACGTCCTTCTTCATCCTGACAATACGCGAAATTAAAGTTCTGCAGATTGTCTATATCTGTTATATTGTGTTCATTTTCATCATTGTTAAAGATGAAGCTATCTTTCTCTTGCTTCAAATCAAGCTGCTCTTCAACCTGAAATATGCAGAGCCCTTCCTGCTCCTCTTGAATCTGTGGAGGCTCTGGTTCCTCTTGTTCCTCTTTTATCGGTGGAGGTTTTGGTTCCTCTTGTTCCACCCTAAAGTTCTCCAGTTTGTTTTTGAAATCCTCCTCTTCTGTCACATGATGTTGGGGGAGAACTACAGGGACAAAGAGAGTAGATTAAGCCTTTTCATAATTTTAAAACCCCACTCTAATGAAAGCTGTGTTTTAACATGTTTTTGTGGCATTTTTCTTGTGATGGAAGACATTGAATCTTAAAAGTGAAATTGCATTGCTGAGTATTTGCATTTTAAATATGTTATGAACCAGAAGTAGATGAAAAAATGCAGTTTGAATAAGCCTTTAGCTAAGATGCAACTGCTACAGTCACCAGGACAGATCGACTTCTCCCTGTTTTTGTTCTGCATGCCATAAAAGTTCTAATACACCATGATGTTTAGTCTTTGTCATCTTTACCTTCACCTTGTGCTGCTTCTCCCTGTAGTTTTGTGTTTCACTTTTTCTTAGCCAACATCTTTTCTCTTAACAAAGGTCAGAACTTCCACATTGTACCCTCTGCTTTCCTCCTTCCACACCATATGAGCCTAATTACTGTAGCTGTTGAAGAGGCTGTAACAATAAAAGACTTAACCCTATCTCCTTTCAACTTCCACCACTTAGCCCTCTGTTCTTCCCTTGTCTTCTTCATCTTCTCCACCAGAGTTATCCTACACACCACCATCCTATGCTGTCTGGCTATCCTCTCACCAATTTCTGTTTTGCATTTGCTGGTCTAATAGATTATTTTTGTCTGCACAAGATGCAATCAACTTGTGATCTCCTCTCACAACTTGAATGTCTCCCAATGCTGTTATCTTATCTGAAAAAATGTATACATCACTGCCATTTCAATACGTTGCGGACACCCAAAACATATATTTTTGACGTAGAGGGGGCCTGAAGTATACATGACGAACTGGGAATGAGAATTTGTTGCCTGGGGAGTGGTCAAATGCAGATAACACATTTTACACCCCAAGCTGTGTGACAGCTAATGGGACTTTAATTTTAAGTACGTTCGACCAACAGCTAAGATTTCGATTTTTAGCTTTGGACTTTAGACTTAAAATATGTGCGGGCAATTCAACAATGTGCACATTTGCCACCCGTTTTACGTAAGGCCAATATGAATTTCCAACAGGTTTTATGCACATAAATACATGTGAATACTATCAGCCAAAAACTAATTGACATAAAACATTTCTTGTTTAATATATTTGATAACTCTTTACTGTTTATACATCTACATTTTAAAATGTGTGCAAACTCATATTGCACTCTTCCTTCCTCCTAAGGTTTTCTTCAGATAGCTTCTATCTCAGTTTGTATATAAGATTTTGCTGGGAGGATTGATCCAAACTATCGATGGTATCAATCTCAAGTTGGTATCAGTATTGGATTGATACTGGCCCGCAGATATCAATATTTCGACTCTTGTTTGAATCGTTTCTGTATCAGCAAAAATGACCCAGCTCAGTCACTGCTTCACCAAGAAGCATTTGGGACTCATAATTTCAAATAAAAGTCAAAATTGGAAATGCTTTTTCATTTTCAAAATTTACCAGATTTACTCGTCTCTGAAAAGAAAATACAATTCTCTGAACGACTTTTTCCATTTCTTGTTTAACACCGCGCATTGGGGCTGTGGATCATCGCTTAGATGGCGATCTGATTCACGTATCAAGCTCAACGATTCACGAATCGAGCCACGATTCTTACTTTTTAATATAATGTTTATTGCTATTTGTATGTGTATTTACTGGATGGATACAAATTTTAATTATTTGTATTTAATCATCATTTATACCGTACTTTCATTTAGAACAGGAGATCGGAATCAACAAAACTGATTAAAAAAACACAAAGATTCAGATAGAAAGACATTTTGTCATTTTAAACTTTTTTTTTCAATCTTCAGGTTCAGCAGCGACATAAACATAAAGATGATAAAAATCCCTGCTGTTTTAGATCATTTAACAGCAAAACCTGAAAATGTTCTCCATAGTTTTCAACCTTTAAAGTTCTTCAATATTTTACATTCTAAGCATTACATATTGTTGCTAGTTTTGTTGCCACTCTCGCTAGTTTTACTTTGAAAACCGGAAGTTTCACCGTCACGAAGATGCGTTTACTACCGGTGGTGGTAACGCGGCTCTTTCGGTTTTGTTTTAGTTTGTAAACTTAAAATCCTACATTCATCTGCATCTCAGAGCAAAAATACATTGTACATAGTAGCTTTTAAGTTATTAAACCTAATTGGTCAAATTCCCTTTAAAATAGTAAAATTGACTAAGAACCATCAGGAACAGCAGTTAAGATTAGCGTTTGATACTTTATTCTAATGTAAGTCCATCTTTTAGTTTAAAATTTCACTTTTTTTTCTTAGCACCAACTTCAAAGCCAATCCAGAGTCAATCCCTGAGGAGGCTGCAGTAGCTAAACCCGGAAGAGAACAAGGCGATGTACAGAATTAGTCAACAAGGGTGTGTAAACACAACTCAGCTGTTAGTCTGCTGATTAAAGACTTGGAAATGTGTTATATGATCAGAAAAAAGTCTTGTAAGCTAATCTAAACTGCTGGTCCTAATAGCTCTTAGTCCGTTTTACTACCAATTAGGTCCATTAACTTAAAAGTTTTAGAAGAAAAATGGCTAAATCTACACTAAAAATTGACTTAAACTAGAAAAGGTATCAAAAGCTAATCTAAACTGCTGTTCCTGATAGTTCTTAGTCAGTTTTATTATTTCAAATTGATTTGATCCAATAATTTAAGAGCTATTGATGAGACATTCTGTCATTTGTTGACGGTCCCTAAATATGAACAGAGCGAATATCCAACCAAAAATTAACTTCACTGCAGTGGGAGACAAACCGAACCATGAGAAGCTAACTACTGCAGCGCGTCAAATTACCGCCTCAAGATGGCGGCCGTACTGCTCCAAACAAAAGCAGTCGACTACAGTCCACTTCCACGTGATCAGAATGTTCTGGAAGATGGAAGCTTTACATTCGGGGTAGAAGTGAACATACCTATAGCGTTTGGTTGATGCTGTGGTTTGTAGATATCCAGCAGTCTGCGCTGACGACAGAGCTCCTGCTCGTACTGGACGATGGTTCCTTCACAGTGTCTGAAGATTTCTTCAGCAGCAGCAGCTAGTCGCTCGCTGATAAACTCTCTCAGAGACTGAAGTGAAGACATGGTTCCTGCAGCTGCAGAAGATCTTCAGCTCAAACTCACACAAACACCGCCGTCCTCTGAACAGCAGCAGCTCCGATCATCTGCTAGTCTCTCAATCACAGCCACGTTGTCTTTACGTCCAACACGTATTCACTCATTTACGACACTTTGGAAAATGCTGAGAGTTCCGACACGAACCACGTATCGTCCTTTCTGTACAAAAACCTCACAAACATCCGAACTAGACGCCACTGTCCGAAGAACTCAAGCTAACGCTGCTAGTATGCTAGAGTCTCGCGTTGCTCTTCTTCGTTTTGTTAACTCTTTATTATGGCGAACAATATGGCGCATTAGCGCCACCACCTGGTCTGGAGTGTAGGTCCAAATGTTTTCCACTTCACTACTAACACTACACTTGAGTCATATTCTTCCCAAAAGGCCTGGGTTTCTTACAAACTCAATTTAATATCTGTGACTCGATTAATTACTTATAATACTGAATATTGTTCATTTAATTTTCAGTTTCTTAAGTTGCCTCTGTAAAGTCTCCAGTATTTGAATACTAAGAAACGTTATCTGTTGAAAACATATAAGCTGCTTAATTGGACCTCAGTATTGTTTAAAGTGCTGCCACTATTTACAAAAACATTTAATTAGGGAAAATATAAAAGAAAAGCACTTTAAAAGAAAGAAAGCCAATAAATAAACCATGTACAACAATGTTCATAGTTGACAAACAAACATATCGACAGAGTAAAACGGTTTAAACACATTTTCAAAAGTATTCTTAAAATATACACGTGTACCAAGGAAACACTTTAATTAACAAAGAAACAAACTAACAAAAAATATATACAAAACTTTATAAAAAACTTAAAACTGCCTTTACTGAGAATATAGGCAAGTTTTTTTTTTAATTTTAACCTTTAGTCAGTAACAGAAAATGAAAATATTGAAATATCAATATCAAAGAAAGATGATATTAACTTTTTTAAATAGCATAAAATGAGTTTAAACATGAACTGCACAGAGTTTAAAGATAATCATCTAGTCAAACAAAAAGACAGCACAGGTCACATGATCTTACAGAGATTCTCTGTGTGTCTGTCAAATCAAAGACTTTATGTCTTTATAGCTTTTAACCCCCTTTGTTTTCATGCATAAATTAATGACTTAGATTTTACCCAATTTATTGGAAAACTGTAATCTAGAATCAAAGCAGACATAAAGGAGGCTTTCTTGTAAAACTTGTCCAGTGGAATAGATGAGAGCTGAAGGTCTTTTGTGTTTGACAGATTTAACTGTAACAATTGGTGGTTATGAAACTACCAGTTTATTTAAAACAAACTTTATTTTAAATTAATTATATTTTTTTTACATTTATTGTTGAACCATATGAAAAGGAGAAGAGAGAGAGGGAAAGAGGTGGATGTTAGGGACTCTGATGGTTCATGAACACCAACAGGATCATTTCCAGAGAATCCGCTCTCATATGTATCAGAAAAACACTTTTCCAGGCGGGATTCAAGCTTATGTTTCTGTTGTGCTTGGATCCACATGAGAAAACCCCCACTAGGAGGAGAAGCTGTAGATGATGCCAAATTTGTGCTGCAATCCAAGAACCTCCAACACACTTATGGCTGATGAAACTACTGTTTCTACAGAGAGCAGAAAGTTGATCTGTTGGAAATGTTGGATTTCTGGTATTTAGTTGTCCACCAGGGGGCAACACTCCTTCATTCCTGCATCTGTGACCTGGAATCCCTCTCTCTAAAACAAAAAAAATCTATTAGACTGAACTGAAATTAATAGTCAGATCTTGTCAATTACATCAGTTGCCTTTTACTATCTAAAGAACATCACCAAAATATAAAAAAGATGGTGTCTAAACTAGACTTGGAAAAACTATACCACGTTTTTCTGTCCAGTAGGTTGGACAATTGTAAACAGCCTTTTCACTGGGCTCTTTGAAGGAGGCATCAAACAACTGTAACTTATTCAAAATGCTACAGCTCGAGTCAACAACAACCAGGAAGTACGACCACATTAGTTCGTGGGACAGTTTCCCTACAAGTGTAATAGAGTCTCAACATGTTTCAATTTAGGCTGAAACTTTCTTGTTTAGCAATGTGGTTCTGCTGGATGACATTCTTCCAATCAAAAGCTCCTCCTCCTTTAACGACAGACAAAAACAGTCTCTGAGATTGTCTAACAGATGACATAACTGCTCTGTTTTATCTGTCTTTGGCGTGAACATAAACCTGCATGAGCAGAATTAAACAAACAAATCTAAACTGTACTATAAACTGTACAACACTGCATTTGGTTGGTGTTGTCTCTTCTCAGCTTTACTAGAGGAAAGAATACCTGAATAATGATTCTGAATCATTTTATAGTTGTTCAATTATTAATAATAAAAGATTAACATAATCTTCAGTAAAATTAAAAAGCAGAACTTGATCCTGTGTGAGACCTTCAGCAAGACCCTTCACACAATTGCCACAAAATGTAGCCACATTGGGAGTAAGTCTGAGTCTTCCTGTGCTATAAGCATAGCAGGTTTATTTTAGGCCAAAGTATGACACGCACGCACAGAAAGAGCCACATAATTTACCGTAAAAGAATAATGACTCTTTCAGGAAATTCAGTTGTCTGATTACAGGAACAAGGCAAAATGAACACATCCACATACAGGGGGGAGGAGCTTTGCTCAGGTGTTCCTAAATCAGGAAGTTTGGGTTTTCCTTCATCTCAGAGCAGACAGAGCTGGAGGAGACGGTGAGAATGGATCCAACTTTCTTCTCCTTCTTCAGAGTGAATCTCTGTGTTTTCTGTTGTATTCTCCACTCATGATGAAGGCAGTGACGTGTCTGTGTGATTTCATTTGTGAGGAAGAAGAGCAGCAGAGAAAGAGCTCAGACTGAAGTTTGTCTTTGACTTGTTCAAGAAACGTTCTTTCAAAATCAGGCAGCTAAAGGTCACTGAAAAGATGAGGAGAGTGTGGAATGTTTGTGTGAATTTGTTTTTAATTCATTAAATAAAAACAAAACCTTCCTCAATTATGTTATATTTAACTGAAATTTTGTTAATATCATTGATCTACACTAAAAAACTAATGAGAGGATTTAAACATTCTGGCATCAAGACTACATAACATTAAGTAAAACTGTCGTCATGACATGTTAATTAAACAAAAATATTTTTAGAGAAATAAATACATACCTGTACATTTCAATGAAGTAATACAATCAATAAGAAAAGAAAGTAGCTTTGTCCATAAAAAAAACAATTAACAGTCATCCATCCATCCATCCATCTTCCTGTCCGCTTCTTCCCTTTCGGGGTCGAGGGGGTGCCGGAGCCTATCCCGGCTACTGAAGGGCGAAGGCGGGGTACACCCTGGACAGGTCGCCAGTCCGTCGCAGGGCCAATTAACAGTCATGTTTTTTCAAAATAAAAAAAAGCTAATTAAAATGTGATGCTTTTAATATAAGAGTGAGATCACAATCATATCAGAGCTGAACGGCAGAGAAAAAAACATTCAGACAAGAAATTGTGATCTGATTTGATTTGAACACTCAGATCTCTCTTTATATCTGCCTGTTTTTCTTGATCTTCTTAGTTTTTCCTGAATACTAGAAACAGGAAGTTTGTTCTTTCTTTGTCAAAGTGACTGAGTGACTGATGAGTGTTTCCTCTGCAGATGAAGGTAGAAAGTGTGTGTGAGCTGATCCAGTAGATCCAGTGAATCCAGCAGCATGGATCAGTGTGAGGACACACAGGAGGGAGCCCCTCCCTCTAAAAGCACTCTGTGTGGGGAAGATGAGAGCCAGAGGAAAGCTCAGATGTGAGATGAACATCTCTAACTGTCCATGACTCTTCTCCATGTCAGAGCTCAGCACTCACATCAACAACCTTCATTCTTCACAGGAACCAACCTGGACCTGGAGATGAACCCAGCTGTGTGTCCTTCAGGAGTGACAGATCAAAGAGTTTACATTTTAACCTCAAAATCAGCCATTCAGTTGGAGAAAAGTAAGAGTCAGTTGAATGCAAATTCTGAATTTAATAGGTGGACAATATTTGATAAATTAAAATAAATGGTGTGTCACACAGTTGTTAAAAGGTGTTTTAACAGAGTGTCTTACTGAAAATCAATTCATTTATGACCTGAGCTCTTTTGTTCAATATGGAACACCACTTAGCCTCCACAACAGAAAAAAAAGGATTTTTTAATAAAACAAGTGTTTTGTTTTGTCCATTAGGATACAACAGAGCCTTGTGTCCTTCAGGACTGACAGGTCAATGACTTTACCCCCTGTCTTCAAAGACAGCAGTTCAGTAGTGGAACGGTAAGTGTTGACTGATCAGAGATTTATATAAATCATAGTGCTGACATGTGATTCATTTTTTGTGCAATTAATTAATTATGACTTCGCGATAATTCATATAATTAATCAATTTTAATCACAAATATTTTTAACCATATAATTATGTAATGATTTTTGTGCCACCATATTGGAAACAAACTCACAGACTTGAGATCAAAATGTGCTAAATTGCAAAAAAATGTGAAGTGTTAAGAATTAAAATGCATAATTTGCAATAAAAATATGTAATATTTGCTTTCAAAGACTTGTTCTTTTTTTGCTTTCAAAAATATTATTGCATTTTCAGCTGAGTTTAATTACCGGTAAAAACTTTTAAGTAAACAGTTGGACCATTGTTTTTTTTTTTTTTAATTTGAGAAGACGTCAGTCGCTATAGATAAA
The DNA here is from genome assembly GCF_002922805.2 of Oryzias melastigma. Classification (NCBI taxonomy): domain Eukaryota; kingdom Metazoa; phylum Chordata; class Actinopteri; order Beloniformes; family Adrianichthyidae; genus Oryzias; species Oryzias melastigma. The sequence goes on along the minus strand of NC_050513.1, from coordinate 14,162,070 downwards.
AAAATTAACGTGATAAATAATTTGTATTAATTATTCGTGATAATTTGAAACCCCTAATAAATAATTTCAAAGACAGATGTACAAGAGTTTAACATCAAGTGATTTTCAATCATGTGTCATGGATTCACAGGATAAAAAATATTTTAGGAATTGAATTTCTTTTAATCTAAAAATCATCACTTGGTAAATCAACTCACAACTGATGGATACATGCATACCAACAGCTGCTGTAATCCTCATTGCTACATTTTCTCTGTTCTTCATTTTTCTTCACGGACAAAAACATGATTACAATAAAAACTAAATGCATGGAGGGTCACACAGCTGGAAAGGAATTATGTTAATAAAAACTCTAATTGCAGATCAGACTGTTCATGACTTGAGCTCAATAAGTAAACAAGGGAAAAAATCTGATCATCTGATATTTTGCATATTTTCGCGCGGGTAAAGAGGGACGGGCCACACACTCAAAGCTGAGATTTATCTTTTCATCTACAAATAACTGCTGTTGTTTAAACTACATTTAAAAAGTCTCCTGGTGCGCTTGCTGTTCGGAGCGTCGGGGGTCTGCAGCTCTCGGGACGCGGCGCCGGACGCGACCCGGTACCACGAGACGTGGTCCTGGACACAAACCGGAGCCGGGTTAGGGTGCTGGAGCTCTCCGCGTCCTGACGCCGGGCTGGTTCTAGCTAGCACCTCGGTGGTTGGAGAGCCGCCCGTGATCTAGTGAGAGCAGCCGGTGAGTTAGACGGCGATGAGTTACAGACGCCCACGCACGCAGTATGGAAAGGCACGTGTGAGAAAATCCGCGATTAATGCGTCAAAAAAACTGTCGGCGTCACGCACATGTCAAATTAACGCAAAATTAACGCGACAAATCGCGTAAAGCGATTGAGCGCATGATCTTACAAAGATTCTCTGTGTCTGTCAAATCACAGACTTTATGTCTTTATAGCTTTTAACCCCCTTTGTTTTCCTGCATAATTTTATGACTTAGATTTTACTAAGAATCTAGAATCAAAGCAGACATAAAGGAGGCTTTCTTGTAAAACTTGTCCAGTGGAATAGATGAGAGCTGAAGGTCTTTTGTGTTTGACAGATTTAACTGTAACAATTGGTGGTTATGAAACTACCAGTTTATTTAAAATAAACTTTATTTTAAATTCATTATTTTTTTTTAACATTTATTGTTGAACCGTGCAGAAAGGAGAAGAGAGAGAGGGAAAGAGGTGGATGTTAGGGACTCTGATGGTTCATGAACACCAACAGGATCATTTCCAGAGAATCAGCTCTCATATGTATCAGAAGAACACCTTTCCAGGCGGGATTCAAGCTCATGTTTCTGTTGTGCTTGGATCCACATGAAAAAATCCCCACTAGGAGGAGAAGCTGTAGATGATGCCAAATTTGTGCTGCAATCCAAGAACCTCCAACACACTTATGGCTGAAGAAACTACTGTTTCTACAGAGAGCAGAAAGTTGATCTGTTGGAAATGTTGGATTCCTGGTATTTAGTTGTCCACCAGGGGGCAACACTCCTTCATTCCTGCATCTGTGACCTGGAATCCCTCTCTCTAAAACAAAAAAAATATAGTAGACTGAGCTGAAATTAATAGTCAGATCTTGTCAATTACATCAGTTGCCTTTTACCATCTAAAGAACATCACCAAAATAAAAACAGATGGTGTTTAAACTAGACTTGGAAAAACTATACCACGTTTTTCTGTCCAGTAGGTTGGACTATTGTAAACAGCCTTTTCACTGGGCTCTCTAAAGGAGGCATCAAACAACTGTAACTTATTCAAAATGCTACAGCTCGAGTCAACAACAACCAGGAAGTACGACCACATTAGTTCGTGGGACAGTTTCCCTACAAGTGTAATAGAGTCTCAACATGTTTCAATTTAGGCTGAAACGTTCTTGTTTAGCAATGTGGTTCTGCTGGATTACATTCTTCCAATCAAAAGCTCCTCCTCCTTTAACGACAGACAAAAACAGTCTCTGAAATTGTCTAACAGATGACATAACTGCTCTGTTTAATCTGTCTTTGGCGTGAACATAAACTTGCATGAGCAGAATTAAACAAACAAATATAAACTGTATTATAAACTGTCCGACATTGCATTGTGTTGATGTTGTCTCTTCTCAGCTTTACTAGAAGAAAGAATACCTGAATAATGATTCTGAAACATTTTATAGTTGTTCAATTATTAATAATCAAAGATTAACATAATCTTCAGTAAAATTAAAAAGCAGAACTTGATCCTGTGTGAGACCTTTAGCAAGACCCTTCACACAACTGCCAAAAATGTAGCCACATTGGGAGTAAGTCTGGGTCTTCCTGTGCTATAAGCATAGCAGGTTTATTTTAGGCCAAAGTATGACACGCACGCACAGAAAGAGCCAAATAATTTACCCTAAAAGAATAATGACTTTCAGGAAATTCAGTTGTCTGATTACGGGAAGGAGGCAAAATGAACACATCCACATACAGGGGGGAGGAGCTTTGCTCAGGTGTTCCTAAATCAGGAAGTTTGGGGTTTTCCTTCACCTTAGAGCAGACAGAGCTGGAGGAGACGGTGAGAATGGATCCAACTTTCTTCTTCTTCTTCTTCACAGTGAATCTTTGTGTTTTCTGTTGTATTCTCCACTCGTGAAGGCAGTGACGTGTCTGTGTGATTTCATTTGTGAGGAAGAAGAGCAGCAGAGAAAGAGCTCAGACTGAAGTTTGTCTTTGACTTGTTCAAGAAACGTTCTTTCAAAATCAGGCAGCTAAAGGTCACTGAAGAGATGAGGAGAGTGTGAAATGTTTGTGTGAATTTGTTTTTAACTCACGTTGTAATTTTAACACAAACTTTTTTTTTTTTTTAAAGCCAAACTTCTGTTTTTCAGCTTTCTTTTCTGAATATTTTAAAGTAGAAACCTCCCAGAAAAGCAAAAATTTTCTCTTAGTCTTTACTGAATACTCCACTCTAAGCTTCTCTAATTCCTGCAGCTTCAATTGACCTTCATTTCTGAATTTAAAAAAGTTTTGTTAATATCATTGATCTACACTAAAAAACTAATGAGAGGATTTAAACATTCTGGCATCAAGACTACATAACATTAATTAAAACTGTTGTCATGACATGTTAATTAAACATCTTGATCTTCTTAGTTTTTCCTGAATACCAGAAACAGGAAGTTTGTTCTTTCTTTGTCAAAGTGACTGAGTGACTGATGAGTGTTTCCTCTGCAGGTGAAGGTAGAAGGTGTGTGTGAGCTGATCCAGTGGATCCAGTGAATCCAGCAGCATGGATCAGTGTGAGGACACACCAACAACCTTCATTCTTCACAGGAACCAACCTGGACCTGGAGATGAATCCAGCTGTGTGTCCTTCAGGAGTGACAGGTCAAAGGATTATGGTCTTAACTTCAAAGATGCCAGAGTGGAAGAGTAAGTGTTTTCAATCATAGATTGTGGATTCAAAAGGTGTACAATTGCATATTTTATGATTTTGGAGATTTTATTAAACTAAAATGATCACGTTGTGATTCAACTCATGGCTGACAATATCAGATTAAATCCAGAACAGAAGTAATTAGGTTATGTCATAACAATTTTATAACATAACATTTTTTTTTATTCAGAATGCTAAAAAGACTGGAAAGAGGATCAAGAAAGGAACCCAGCTATGTGTCCTGGAGAAATGATGGATCAGAACAGCCACCCCTCACAGCCATCAGTTCAGAAGTGGAAGAGTAAGTGTTTGTCAGAGGTCAGAGTTAAAGGAGGCTGAATAATAATTCAGATGATCAATAGTTTTCAGCTGAATGACTTGAGGTCTGGTTCAGTTCTTGATCTCTCTGATCAGACTCACTTGGAGCATCAAGTGTGATCAGATATTTTCAGTTCTGAGAGTCTCTCTGAGATCAAAGGTGTTGGAGAAGAAAACCTGTTGACTGCTGACTCTGACTGACAGCAGTTACAATCTAATGAGAAGAATCATTGCAGACTCCTAGAATTCAGATTTGAAGTTTCTGTTTGGAAGAAAGTTGCATTTTAAATCATCAAGCTCCTGAGAAGATCAGACTAATGTTAAGTTCATGTGTTCCTCCATCTCATGTTTCTAATCAACCTTCATAACAGAAAAAAATGTTTTTCCATCAGGATCTGTGAGAGACTTGGACCTGGATCTGAACCCAGCAGTGTGTCCTTAAAGAGTGACCAGTCGAAGCATCAAATAATTGATTTTAAATCAGCAGCAGCATCTGGTACAGAGAGGTGAGCTGTATGTAAATGTTGAATCAGAGTCTAATAAGTAAAATGTTTTCATTCCAACATGTGTTTGAGGTGAGTTCAGCTCTTTCTTAGACATTTCTATTTGAATTTGAGCAGCACTGAGAGTTGGAGCTTTTCCACAAACACAAGTCCCAGTGAAAGAATGAAAAAATAATGTTTAATGTTTACATTCATAGGCTTACAATAGGCCTGCACATTAAACCAAAATTTACAGTCATTGCGGTATCAGGCCAGTGCGGTGTGCATACCGCAAAAGGAGGCATAGGTGGCAATAAGAGGTCTCGCAAATGCTAAAGAACCAGCATCTACATATGATCAAAAAGGCTTCTGCATGTTTCTGTTAGATTTCATCTAAAATGAGCACATATAACATCACTGTTCAGTTCTGTACCATCTACCTATTGTACCTGCATATAACAAAAAGTTAATTCAATCAAAAAAACACAAACATTTTTAAAATTATTAGTGTTCTGCAAGTTAGAACCAATCCCATTATTAGAACTCAATTGGTTTGGTCTCCACATTGAAGTGCAGCTGACTTCTGTTTGGTGTTGCCAACTCGTAATTTTCTCATAGTATTTACCAACTATCTATACCTCTTTAGTTATTTTTTTCTCAAAAACATCAAATCTGCCATTCTTCCTGGAATCAGTGCAGAGCAGGGGTGCCAAACTCAATCACAAAGGGGGCCAAAACTTAAAACACACCTTAAGTCACAGGCTGAACAAGATAAACATTGATTGAACACTCTAAAACGACATTTTTAAATCTTTAAAACCGTAACTTATAGCATTATTATGAACTAGGTATATATCATTACCTGTGATAATGCTAGTGTGAATGCTGTAAGCTGAATTTGGCCGCTGAAGATGCTAGTGGTGATAGCTGAAGATGCTGAAATTGATAGCTAAAAAGGGTGAAGCTAATAGCTTAAAACGCTGAAGCTGATAGCCAGATAAAATATTAGCTAAATGCCAAATTAGCCTTAAAAACAAAAAAGAACTAAGGTTGGCCAAACCAGCTAGCATGTGGTTTTAAAAAATAGATAAACTTCAAAATAGCCTAAAAAACTGAAAAAAAAAACTAAATTAACTAAGGAAGCTAATGTGTAAATATTAGCCTAACTCCAAAACAAGCTTAAAAAAAGCCTAAATTGAACAAATCAGCTAGTATGTAGCTGAAACATTAGCTAAAGTTAAAAATAGCCTAAATAAATCTTAGTAAATGCCAAAATAGTCCAAAAAAGTCCAAAAAGATAGCAGAATGTCAACTTTTAAAACTTTAAAGCTGTAGCCTTTTAAAATAATTATGAATAATCAAAAGGCAGGAATATTATTCCAGAATAAATCAACTTAAACCTTAAATAACTTTCAATATTTTACTCTCCATAAAAAAGATTTTATCAAAATTATACAAGTTAAAAATGAGCGCAAAATAACATTGGGCCATCATTAACAATAAAATAAAAGGATCTGAAGGGCTGGATATAGTTATGCGAAGAGCCGGATCAGGCCCTCTGGCCTTGAGTTTGACACATGCTGTGTAGAATTTAAATAGTTTTGTAACAATTTTAAAGCATGTAATGTTCTGTTCCCTAGGTAGATGCAATAGAGCAGAGAGAAATCTACACCCCGCCACATTAAAAGTGCAAATAAATAATGCAAGTGGGATGTTGCAGCAGATCCAACCCAGTTTTCCAGTGTGGGATTTAAAATCATTTTCATGTTCTGTTCTTCACATATCACAAAACAGTCAACGCAAACAGTCAAACTATTGTGCGCTTTTGTCTGTAACTTAGTGCAGAGCAGTACAAAGTTAGGATTAAATAAAAACAACTCTCCCAAAGTGTTTATTCTGAATCACTGTTGCCAGTATAAAGCCTGGGTAAAAAAGGTGGATATGTTCTTTTTTTTTTAGGGCTGTGAACATTAACACATTTATTCATGTGATTAACCAAGATAATTATTGTGTTAATCAGTGTTAATTTTGTTGACGAAAAATATTTGTCATCGTCTTCGTCAGCGATATTTTTACCCAACAAAGACAAAACAAAAACGAAACAAAAACTCCCGCTCAGACACAAAAACTTTAAATAAATTGATTGACATTTTCATCAATAAATAAAATGAATAAACAAGACAAAAATGCTCTTTGAAGACGACATCCAATCACAACGACTGCTGGTGGAGAAATGTGGGAGCAAATGTAAAGCGATCCAATCAGAGCACAGAGTCCTGCAGCCCGCCCGGGAAGATGTTAATTTAATTATTTGTGTCTGCGATTTAGGTGAAAAATGTCTACTCCAGGTAGAAAATGAAGAGTACATATAGGGACAAATTTTACATTTAACACGACCCTCAACAAGACGTGTACATTGTGTGAAGCGACCATCACAGTCAAAAACATAACAAACCTGAAGCGACGTTTGCCGACAATCCATTGTTAAATCCACGCAAAGGTAGATATACAGACACGATTATTTCCAGCGTATTGGGCTGTATCCGAATTCTTCCCCTACCCTTCCAAGTATTGTGGCATCTTAAAGGCTTGGATTATCTGAAATAGTTGTTTTAAGGAGTTACCCTCGCCAAGCTAAATAGCACTGGAGAAGCGCTTTTCTTCACGTGGGTGCACTCTGAAGCACAAAGGTTAACATTTAAGAGCAAGTTATGTTTTTTTGTTTTAGTATGACGTTTGTTAATTTATAAACCGATGTTGTTGTGTATTTCTGAGCGCTAGCAGCTCCGCTGCTTCTTCAGATCAACAAGCATGTCGCTACATTTTCTGTATGCGGAAGCAAATCGGTTGCACCGCTCACCCTCATGCGTGAAGCACATGTCACTTCCACTAAAACATTTTACGGTCTTCACACGGTAACAACAATAATAACGTTGTAGGATGTTAATATAACACTTAAAGTGTTTATCATTGTGAAAACATTCTCTTATTGTTGAAAAAAAAGAAAGGAAAAAGACACATTAAGGATCAGGACCTTACGATCTTGCAGTGACTACAAATGGACTACAAATGTTTTCTTCTTCTGCTGTTTTACATGACGGCAATTTACTCCCCAAACTAAGAGGATACAGCGCCAGTTCAAGAAACTTTATTTTCTTCTGTAATAGAAACACGTTATTAACGGTAACTTCTGTTGCAACATCTCCTGACAACTCAGAGTAAAACTATTTCACTTGTCATCTTTTCCTGTTTCCAACAAATGAAAAATAAAAAATTACCAAACGGAGACAGAATGGATCACAGACAGAATGGATGTCATTGTTGATGATTCTCCACAGAGTGGACCAGCAGAGCTCAGAGTCTCCCAGTGGTCCGTCTGTCCAGCAGCATCAAACACAGCTGGACTCCATATTTCTGGTCTGTACATGAACAACAACTACTTTTCCATCATTCTGTTCACAGTCATCTCCATGCTGCACTTTGTAGACCAGTGGATTGTCAGTGTGTCCAACATGGAGCTGATGTTTGGCTCCATGACTTCACTCTGATTGGCTCATTCATCTAGAATTCTGTTGCAGCTGCTGGAGGACAACATTGTTACTTTTGTGAAGAAGGAGCTGAAGAAGATCCAGAAGATTCTGAGTGAGAGGGAGGATGAGGAGAAGCTGGAGGATGAAGATGAAGAGCAGAGGAGCAGCAGAGAGTCACTGATGAAGATCACAGAGAACTTCCTGAGGAGAATGAAGCATGAGGAGCTGGCTGATCAACTGCAGAAGAGTAAGAGGATTTCTCTGAAGGTTTCAGCTGCTGGATAAATAAAGATTTACTGATGTATCAACACATGGAACAACATGGATTCAAATCCTCATCATTCAGGGCTGCAAAGAAGTTATTTACTCTGTTTGTTGTCTTCACTTAGGATCTTCTGTATCAGCTTGTCAATGCAAAGTGAAATCTGGTCTGAAGAAGTTCCAGTGTGTGTTTGAGGGAATCGCTAAAGCAGGAAACCCAACCCTTCTGAATGAGATCTACACAGAGCTCTACATCACAGAGGGAGGAACTGGAGAGCTGAATGAAGAACATGAGGTCAGACAGATTGAAGCAGCATCCAGGAAAGCAGACAGAGCAGAAACCAGCATCAGACAAGAAGAGCTCTTTCAACTCCCAGCTGGAAGACAAGAACCAATCAGAACCGTGATGACAAAGGGAGTGGCTGGCATCGGGAAAACAGTCTTAATACAGAAGTTCACTCTGGACTGGGCTGAAGGCAGAACCAACCAGAACATCCACTTCATATTTCCATTCACTTTCAGAGAGCTGAATGTGCTGAAAGAGGAGAAGTTCAGCTTGGTGGAACTTGTTCATCACTTCTTCCCTGAAACCAAAGAAGCAGGAATCTGCAGCTTTGAAGACTTCCAGATCATCTTCATCTTTGATGGTCTGGATGAGTGTCGACTTCCTCTGGACTTCCACAAGACTCAGATCCTAACTGACCCTAGAAAGTCCACCTCAGTGGGTGATCTGCTGACAAACCTCATCAGGGGGAGCCTGCTTCCCTCCGCTCACCTCTGGATAACCACACGACCTGCAGCAGCCAATCAGATCCCTGCTGAGTGTGTTGACATGGTGACAGAGGTCAGAGGGTTCAATGATCCACAGAAGCAGGAGTACTTCAGGAAGAGATTCAGAGATGAAGAGCAGGCCAGCAGAATGATCTCCCACATCAAAGGATTCCGAAACCTCCACATCATGTGCCACATCCCAGTCTTCTGCTGGATCACTGCTACAGTTCTGGAGGATCTGCTGAAGAGCAGAGAGGGAGGAGAGCTGCCCAAGAGCCTGACTGAGATGTACATCCACTTCCTGGTGGTTCAGGCCAAAGTCAAGAAGGTCAAGTATGATGGAGGAGCTGAGACAGATCCTCACTGGACTCCAGAGACCAGGAAGATGATGAAGTCTTTGGCAAAACTGGCTTTTGAGCAGCTGCAGAAAGGAAACCTGATCTTCTATGAATCTGACCTGACAGAGTGTGGCATCGATATCAGAGCAGCCTCAGTGTATTCAGGAGTGTTCACACAGATCTTTAGAGAAGAGAGAGGGCTTTCCCACAACAAGGTGTTCTGCTTCATCCATCTGAGTGTTCAGGAGTTTTTAGCTGCTCTTCATGTCCACCGGAGCTCTATTACCCATAGGGTCAACCTCATGAAAGATAAACAGAAAAAAATCAAGTTTTTCAAAGTGAAACCAATCAGTCCCATCCAGATCCACCAGAGTGCTGTGAACAAGGCCTTACAGAGTCCAAACGGACACCTGGACTTGTTCCTCTGCTTCCTCCTGGGTCTTTCACTGCCAACCAATCAGAGTCTCCTACAAGGTTTTCTGACAAAGAAAATAGTTCACTCACAGACTAATCAGAAAACAGTCCAGTACATCAAGCAGAAGATCAGTGAGAATCTGTCTGCAGAGAAAAGCCTCAACCTGTTCCACTGTCTGAATGAACTGAATGATGGTTCTCTAGTGGAGGAGATCCAACAGTTCCTGAGGTCAGGACGTCTCTCCACAGATGAACTGTCTCCTGCTCAGTGGTCAGCTCTGGTCTTCACCTTACTGACATCAGAAGAAGATCTGGAAGTGTTTGACCTGAAGAAATACTCTGCTTCAGAGGAGGCTCTTTTGAGGCTGCTGCCAGTGATCAAAGCCTCCAACAAAGCTATGTAAGAACTCTCATGAAAATCACCATCAGCGAACAAATGAATCAGAGTGAAAAAAAACAAGTTTTAATTACTGCTGTCTTCCTTTGTTTTTTCAGACTGAGTTGCTCTAACTTGTCAGAGAAAAGTTGTTCTGCTCTGTCCTCAGTTCTCAGCTCTCAGTCTTCCAGACTCAGACATCTAGACCTCAGTGAAAACAACTTGCGGGATTCAGGAGTGAAGCTTCTCTCTGCGGGACTGGAGAGTCCACACTGTGAACTGGAGACTCTAAGGTCAGATTTTAATTAACTATTTTTCGACACTATCTTATTTTCTCTCATTTACAGGAAAGTTTCCAATATATGTAAATGGCAGAGAACTATTGCACAAACAATCCAAGATTATCTTAATCTCATGCTTACAACTATTTCACTAGGGTTTTTTTAATATGTTTAACTGGTCAGTGTCCAAGTCCATCCAAATGTAGATATCTGAGACAAATGCACATTCATAGTATTATTAGAAAGAAAGCATGCATAAATCACAGAACTGCAGATTTCAAACTGACAAAAAATTGCAGCATATTTCTGACCCACAGAACCGCAGCTTCTTATAAAGAGAGATGACTTCATGGAGATGACTTAAGGTCAGATTTAAGACAACTGACAAACTAGTCAGCTCTGGTGTCTAGCCAAAACTGAGCTTGGCTTAGCACCAGGTCTTTCATTTCACATCGGTTTGGATCTTAGTTCTGGTCATTAAAGCGACACAAAAGTGAGACCTCTCAGTGTGTTCTTTTGTTGGGTTGAGCATGTACAAACTATGCAGCATTGGTTACAGCCTACAGCAGGGGTTAAATAAAGAAAACATAAACTGGACCACATCTCCACATCTAAGCATGGGGAAAACACTATGGTACATATTGATCATTGGTGTCAAACAGCTGATAGTAGACCGTTTCAGGATTTCTTCTTCTGAATTAAGTGCTTGATTCAGACAATGTTTTCAGATAGAGACACAGTATTTCAGCCCAAAATTCATCCAAAAACTACCAGACCCCATAAAAAAGCTCCCAAGAAGTTTAACAGTAATTTGTTAGCCTGAAAGTGTTATGAATATTTACAAAAATGAAAATAATATATTTGACAACTACTGATTGTATTTCATATCCCATATAAAATTTCATTTTACTAACATAGCAGGTATGTATCGAACTAAAGAAGAAGGGAAAATGTTCAGTATGACTCCAAAAGAACACTAAGGTAGATGCCACAGACAATATCTAACACAAATATATATTCATTCATTCATTCATTTTCCTGACCGCTTATTCCCCTTCGGGGTCGCGGGAGTGCCGGAGCCTATCCCGGCTACTGAAGGGCGAAGGCGGGGTACACCCTGGACAGGTCGCCAGTCTGTCGCAGGGCCTCAATCACACACACATTCACTCTCACATTCACACCTAGGGGCAATTTAGAGTCACCAATGAACCTATGAAGCATGTTTTTGGACGGTGGGAGGAAGCCGGAGTCCCCGGTGAAAACCCACGCATGCACGGGGAGAACATGCAAACTCCACACAGAAAGGTCCCAAATCCCCCAGCCGGGATTCGAACCGGGGCCTTCTCGCTGTGAGGCAAGAGCGCTAACCACTGCGCCACCGTGCAGCCCCACAAATATATATATCAAGCACAAAAAAAAAATTAACGCTAACCTTTGCTTCTAAATTTAGTCCATACACCTCTATCTGGTCTCTGAAGCCTCTGCGACTATAGTGTCTTCCTCATCTTCTTTTAGTTTTAGAAAACTGTTGTGTCTTGATGTGTTGGTCTGGAATTGGTCATCTATTATTTCTTATTTTAAATTTGGATTAAAAGTCCAACTCTGAGATATTTCAATGAAATTACATCTGAAATGTTGGCACTCAGAGCAAAGTCAAAAATAACAAAGTCATTGTACCACCTCACCTTACAGCCTAGAACCTAATTGAAAAGAAAATACTTAAAATGCAAATAAAGATATTTTGATTATTAAAATAACAAAAATGATTAGAACCATACATATAAATGGCGTTTATAAACCAAATTAGTGGACATGCATTTGTATCTATATGCATCTCATGATGGCAAGTGATGATGTTTAAGGTTAGGCAATGCCTCAGCTACCTCCTTGACTGCATATTCCTTGTTCAGTTTATTTGATAAAACCACTAAACAGACCACAAAATCCTCGACCCAAAGCAAAATTAGCCAACAAATTCAGAATCAGAACCACCCAATTGGGTGGGACTGCTCAGCGACTCAGCCCAACCTGTTGGATCATGAAGTTTGTGGATAACACAGCTGTGTTTGAACACATCAGCAATATGTCCAACTGAAGGCAGAAAGTAGAACACTTTGAGGGCTGATGCAGATACAACCTTTGCATCGTAAAGTTTCTATGAATCTGTAAAACTACACAATCTGGCAACATGCTTTTTACATATATGAATTTTATCCAACTTTCTGTGATTCAGAAAGACATGAACTTTGTCTTAAAATGTAACTCTTTATTCTGGATTCAGGTTGGGGAACTGCAATTTGTCAACGATCAGCTGTGAAGCTCTGGTCTCAGCACTGAAGTCCAACGCCACCCATCTGAAAGACCTTGACCTGGGCCAAAACTGGGCCCTGCGGGATTCTGGAGTTTATGTTCTGTGTGATTTTCTTAAGAGTCCTCACTGCAGACTTCAGACTCTGAGGTTAGTTCTCTGATCTTGTTAGAAATATTCTAAGCTTTACAACCAAGTAACACTTTTTTCAATTCTTCTTCTTAAATAGCTAAGCAAACAGATAAGGCTAAAGACCTCTTGATATTTTACTGTTACAAAAGGAATGTTATAAATCTTCTGACAAACAAGGTGTTTGTTTAAACCCCTTTTATAATTTGGGCTAATGCGGGCGGGTTCGTCCACCAATACACAACTACATGTAAACCATTTTGTTCTGTCACGCATTCTATTTGTGCAAAGGTGAGCTGACACCTGTGCTCAGGTGACTATTTGTGTTCTGCTGAAGTGGATGATGGAATGGAAAAAAGGGGTATAGTGCCCGACCATCCCCACACCAAGAGCACCACCAAAGCAGCAGTGATAGACAGTGCCCCCGACATCCCCACAATAAAGCAGACAGAAAATCCACCTGCCAGACCATAATGTCGACCACCCAGACCAGGGAAGCCAGGACCGCCACAGGGGTTCCCAATTCCAGAGAACAGGGGGGCACAGGAGCACAGGCTTCAGCCCAACTAGAAAAATAGCTCCCCACTGCACCAGGCCCCACCCCACAAAAGTACTCTCAGCTGCAGACGAGCGACCTACCATCCAGGAGTTCTGAGACCCTGGCTCGTGCTCCAAGCAACCACCCACACCCACCTTGCGGGAAGTCCAGGAAAGGACCATAGCAGGGGCCGCCCACACCTGCTCAGAAGGAGAGCTGCCAAGAGAAGTGGGGCCCTCAACGTTTTTTGACTCTCAGCTCACAGGCAGGAATGTAATTTTAGGGGGAGGCAGACACAAAAAGAAGGTGCTACATCTGTCCTTTTCCTCCATTTAAATAATCTCCTCTCATCTTCTCCTCTTATGCAATTTTGTGAGAAAAGTGAAAAAAGCACAAAAAGATCAGGACTGGATGGGCCCCAGAGCAGCTATCTCGCTTCTGTTCAGAACAAAGCCCAGCTCAGACTCCATGCAGACAACAAGGAGCCCCATGCAGTAGTTGAAGTTTGTGTCAAAAAAAGTGTCTTTAGCAGTGATGCTGGTAGTGGAGCAGGATGCAGTGTGCAGTTGGTAGCCTTACTACACAGAGATGCTGAGCTGCATATTGGACATCTGAACACACGTGAACCACTTCACACTGTTCACACAGTATTTTCTGTCTGCTTTTAGGTTGCAGAGTTGCGGTTTGTCAAAGATCAGCTGTGATCACCTGGTCGCTGCTCTGAAGCTAAACCTGTCCAACCTGACAGAACTGGACATGAGCAACAACAACCTGCAGGATTCAGATGTTAAGGAGCTCCAGGATCTGGTGGAGAGTCCAAACTACAAACTGCAGACTCTGAGGTCAGTAGAGGGTCGGAGTCAGTTCAGCTGCTTCCAGATGTTTTTTTTTTTTTTTCTAAAGTTTGTCTGAGAACAAAGTTGCAGAGTTTCCTGTGAAGCTGCAGCTTCTCAGTGAAGCTCTGAGGAGAATAATGACAGACTTTTAGGACAACAGTCAGCCAATCAGAGCAGCAGAATCTCCAACAGGTGAAGATGACAGGAAGCTGCTCTGAACAGTACTGAAGCTTCTGCTGCTCTTTTTGCTGCTGTTCTTCTTACAGATGAGGATGAGGAGACACCCCTTCATCTCCATGCTTCTGTATTTCTTCCCTCACAGGTGGAAAAGCTGATCAAGCAAAGGGGAAGCCTCAACTGATTGTCTTCAGAGATGTTGTGACTGGATGTTTCTTTAAGATAGATAGCAGAATTTTGGAGGAACCAGATGGAGTAGAGATGAGTGTCAGAGCTGCATCATAAACTTATCTGAGATTAGCTACACTGTCTGTCTGAGCATCAACTGAAGTTATTGTGACACAGCTCCCCCGGTGGACAGATTGAAAACTGTATTTTATCTTCTCATTTTAACATCGACTGTTTAGGAAGTCTGCTGCATTTCTTGTCTTTAGTATTAGGCATGTTTGAGATTACCAAGGCGGACCCGGCGCTGCGCAGATCTTCTGGATTGCGGTGCATGTTGGGTAGTTTTGACTCAGACCTCACTTGTCAATCATCATGAAAATATCGCGACAAAAAGGCGGGTGCAAGGTGCCTACCCAGGGGTGTGCAGCTGGAAATCTGGTGCTGCGCTGACTTCAAGCAGCCTAATGACTACTAAACTAACACAGCGGCTATTTTTTATCTGTTGTCTGTGGACAGATGTTGAAAATTATTATAAAAAATATCATTGTAAAGTTCATACTAAAATTCAACCGAATGTTAAGGACAACCCCGACTTAATGCTCTCGTTCATCTTGGGCGCCTTTCCCCACCCCCGCCTGCTCTCACCGATGATCCAGGAACAAGTAATCTCAAACACACCTATTGTAAGCTTCTCTTAACTTTGTCCCAACTCTCTTGCTGTAGTTGCTGATGTCATCATTTCTGTCGCCTGACGTCTATTTCTCTGTGGGTGTCAACTGTGAGCATTTCTGCACTAAAGTCAGTTGATTAAACAAATCAAAAATATTAATGATCAACTTTCTCCTCATCTTTCCTGAAACTTCCTTGGGTGATTCTCTCATCTCATTCAGACATGATGATTTCTTGCAGAGGCTCATAAGTCTTTCCTCATGTTTCTTGGACTCCAGCACTTCTCTATACCACAGAGTGGACCAGCATTCTCTGAACATTCCTCAGCTGGTCCAGAAAGCAGCAGAATGGTTGTTGACCAAAGAAAGACCTCTTTCTAGCAGTTTTGGACTCATGATTCTCCCTGTGTGCAGTTCAGATTTGACTACTTATTTTTTATGTTTGGTTTTTACTTAGACATTTGAGGATCACACAAAGTGGACAGAGGTCCTCTGATCTAAGGCTAATGGTGTTGCAGAACCAGCAAGTCAATTTCACAAAATCTGGAATAGAACCACAGTTTAGCCTAGAAGTGAAGAATTCAAAGGTAGCAGATCGGAAAGAGGAAGTTGACTTTTTGTGGAGTTTGTAAAGAAACATGAATTGGATTCAAGTGTTCAGTAGGTCCAGAATCTAGACGAAAAAGACATAGACATTTAAAAAAATAACCATTAGAATTAAACTCAAGAAGAACTCAAAAATGTTGTTTTACGCTCAATAACTTCATGTTATTTTATACATGAGATAATATATTTTATTTTTTTATTTACTTTGATATATTACCACTTACTTATATTCATTTTTTTCAATTAACGGATGTGTTTTTTACTGAACCAATCAACAAACAAGTGCATAGTTAATTAGATAGAACATTTTCTGTATTAGACAAGTGTGTGTCAGAGAAAAAGAGTCAGTGAAGCACTGGATTCTGTTTCTGTCCCTCTACCAGGGGAAACATGTTTGAACTCTGGATCACAATAATCTGATTATGTGCTAAAGACTTTTCAGGTTTGATTTCTGTTCTCAAGAAAGTCTTGTTGACGAATAATCACAGAGTTTATTTCAGAAAACTTTAACTTGGTCATGTGACAACAATGTTCATAATAAAGACATGGACAAACACTGGTCTCATGGTATGTTTGAGTCATTTTATGCCAGCTTTTCAGCCCAATGTTGACTAAGGATGTTTGAACTGGACTTAAGGGGCACAGCTTTGGAACCTGCAGAGAACCAATACATGGCAGAAAGCCACACTTTACTGATGCTCACATCAACTTTATTCTTCACAATAAAGACTGGGACAGAATCTTGAAAACTAAAAACAGCAGATAAACAGTTATTAACTCTAGAAAACATGAATCACTTGAACACAAGATAGAAACACCAGTCTGTTTCTCTTTCTTACTTGAAAAATATTTTCTTCACAAGACTTACTTACTCACATGAAACAATAAAAAATAGATTGCTGTCACAATTTTTGTCTAAAACGTAAGGAAATTTGTATGGTGTGCAGTTGTATCGTGTTTTTACTGTGACTATTTTAGCCAACAGGTATGTTTGTAACAACTGAGTGTGTGTGTGTAGACAGGCCCCGCCCATTCCAGTTTGCTATTTACACCTGGTTGTTTTATGATGTTACTTCTCTGTTAGAATTGTCTTTTCTATCTAAATTCCCCTCTTTGACCTTTCTTTTGTGCCACCCCCCAACCTCCATCTTCTTCTTTTCCGGTCCAACTAATAAAAATAAGGTACAAACATAATCAATATAAATAAAGTTTAGCCAAAATTACAAAAGGGGTTCATACAAATATATATTTTGTGTGTCAGAAAATCAATAACCCCCCTGTTGAGACAGTAAAATCTGCCCAACACAAAAGGCTCTCAGCTCGTATCTGTTTGCTCAGCTGTTGGACAGGACAAGTAAAAAAAAAATAAAACTAAATAAAAAAATAATCAAACTATCAGTGATAACAAAAAAATAAAGATGTATAAAATATATTGCTAATGTTATGGTAACATAGACTTCAACTACATGCATTGTCTAAGCATAAGCTACAACCACAATGGTCAGCAAATCAACTTTAAACCAAAAACAATATAAAAAATCTACTAGTAAAAATCAACAAACAAAAATTGAACATTGATTTTGAGCAGCAGTTGAATTTTCATCAAGCGCACCGGGGGGGCGTTTTAAATGTTCTGGAGGTTTGAGCATGATCCAGCCCCAGCATAGCTGTCTGTCTGCCGGCATATTCATCCGTGAGCTCCGCTGGACACGTCGCTGCATCGAGCTGCAGCCAGAGAACGCGGCGGCAGTAACAGACTGTCAAACTATCCACAGTGTATCCCGCTTTTCTCAGACTTTAATGTTTTAAAAAACAAAAGTTAATTGGAAATGATAAATCTCTATTTCATTTATTACTGTAGTTCAGCAGAGGAGGAGAAGATTTGGTCCTGACAAAAAATGAACATGAAAGTGTTATGGAAATTTTATTTTTGATGTTTTTTATTTTTACTGAACGTTGATTGAAGTTTTGAATTTAAAATGCCCTTCACTTGCACTTGGGCTTTTGTTAGGCATTTTATGTTACAGCCTTTTATTGTTAAGAAAGTTTATCTCAATACAATGTTACAAAATAAAGTATTTCTGATGAAAACTATTAATTTTGTCATTCTTGTTTTCATAATTAATGTAGAACTGCTAAATTCCACGAACAACACATTTTTTTCCTAAAAAAAAAGGCCACATTAATTTGCGATTAATCGCGAGTTAACTATGGACAATACGATTAATCGCGATTAAAAATTTTAATCGCCTGACAATTCTAATGAGAACCATTAAAAAAAAACGATTTCAGCTCAAAAACTGCTCTTTACTATGTATCAAACACTTCCTTGTGCCTCCTTTTAATTGAATTCCTACATCAATGCACTGTGGCATGGATACCATGAAGTTTTGCTGGCTGATCGAACTGAGTAGCATCATGATCATTGAAACAGTATTTAGCAGCGTGGGAACAGGCAGATTCCTGCTAAAAAGTAAAATCAGAATCTTCA
Source organism: Oryzias melastigma (assembly GCF_002922805.2). Lineage (NCBI taxonomy): Eukaryota > Metazoa > Chordata > Actinopteri > Beloniformes > Adrianichthyidae > Oryzias > Oryzias melastigma. The sequence goes on along the minus strand of NC_050513.1, from coordinate 14,143,938 downwards.
CAGTTCGTCAGCATAGGGCAATGTGAGATATTTTAGAATCCATTTTATTCTACTGAATCGGAGAGAGACCATTTAAAGGCTCAGAAAACCTTTTACAAGTGTTTCAAGTTGATTAGGGGGTGGGACCCCAGAAGTTTCCAATATTACATTTTCTCTGAAAATATTAAAATTTTCAGGAATCATAACACTTTTTTTTTACCTTGTAACTGAAGTCACCAATCTAAACCAATATGAAGATATTCAAACCTATATGTTTCAGTTCTGTATAAAATTTCAGTTTTGTTGCTGTAAAATAAAATCTTTTTTTTTTAATTTTTCCACATTTTTTTTTTCCCCAGTCTTATTTTAACAGTTCTTCACTGCACAAGTCTTTTGATGTGAGTTATCCTGCATTCTAAGTTAAGGGATTTCTCTTAATCCTTTTTTTGGATTTGATGAATAAAAGGCTTCTCTCTTGTATGAGTTTTTACATGTCTTTTAAGACTTGATTTTTCACTAAAACATCTATTACATTTTATACAAGAAAAAGGCTTCTCTCCTGTGTGAGTTCTTATATGTGATTTGAGATAAGCTTGTCGACTAAAACTTGCATGGCATACGTTACATGAAAAAGGCTTTTCTCCTGTATGAGCTCTTATGTGAGTATTGAGACTAGATTTTTCACTAAAACTTTTATCACACTCTGTACAAGAGAATGGCTTATCTCCTGTGTGAACTCTCGTGTGTGATTTGAGATGAGTTAGTTGACTAAAACTTGCATCACATTCTTTACAAGAAAAAGGCTTCTCACTTGTATGAATCCGAATGTGCCTTTTAAGAGCAGACTTATCACGAAAACTTTTATCACACGCTTTACAAGAAACAGGCTTATCTCCTGTGTGAGTTCTTATGTGCAATTTGAGATAAGATCTTCGACTAAAACTTTTATCACATTCTTCACAATAGAAAGGCTTCTCTCCTGTGTGAGTTCTCATGTGAGTTTTGAGATGAGATTTATCAGCAAAACTCTTATCACATTCATTACAAGGAAAAGGCCTCTCTCCTGTGTGAGTTCTCATGTGTAATTTGAGAGTAGATATTTGACTAAAACTTTTAGCACATGTTGTGCAAGAAAAAGGCTTTTCCCCTGTGTGAGTTCTCATGTGAATTTTGAGATGAGATTTATGACAAAAACTTTTACCACATTCTTCACAGATATGAGGTCTTTCAACAGACTCTTTTCTCAAGTGGACAGACACATTGTTTGCAATTCTTGATATTTTAACAGACTTTATATTGGAGCATCTTTGTTCTTTTAGTGATGGGCTGTTTTCCTTTATCAAAGCTGCCTTCTTGGTTTTTTTTCTAACATCAGAGTCCCACTGACTTTCTGACATGTGAGAAATGTCCACATTTTGGTCATGACTTCTGTCTGATCTCTTCCTCTGTTCTCTGGTCTGTGGGTCTGTAGTTGATGTTGATTCTTCTTGCAGGCTTCCTTCTTCCTGAAAATCAGTTATATTAACATCAGTTTCACTGTCCTCATTTTCCTCATAAATAGTAATCTTCATTAAGGTATCAGTCTCCGGCTTCAAATCAGGCTGCTCTTCATCCTGACTGATTAAGAGCCCCTCTTGTTCCTCTCTAATCTGTGGAGGTTCTGGTTGTGGCTCCTCTTTAATCTGTGGAGGTTCTGGTTCTTGCTCCTCCTTAATCCATTGAAATTCTGGTTCTTGCTCCTCCTTAATCTGTGGAGGTTCTGGTTCTTGCTCCTCTTTAATCTGTGGAGGTTCTGGTTTGTTCTCCTGGTCTTCAATCTGTAGAAGTTCTATTTCCTCTTGCTCCTCTTTAATCAGAGGAGGTTCTGGTTTCTCTTTTTCCACTCTGGAGTTACTCTCCTGGCTGCTGAGATCCTCTTTTTCACTCACATGAGGCTGGTGGAGGGCTACAGGAACACAAACAAAACAAATTAGCCTTTTTATACTTTAAATGACTGTATCGTCAAGCACTAATAAAGAATGAATTAAATTCAGTCACAAGCCCTACAGTTTGAATTTAAATAATTAACATAATTATTTTGGCTGCACGGTGGTGCAGTGGTTAGCGCTCTTGCCTCACAGCAAGAAGGCCCCAGTTCAAATCCCAGCTGGGGGATCTGAAAAAACATCAACTGGGTACCTTTCTGTGTGGAGTTTGGATGTTCTCCCCGTGCATATGTGGGTTTTCCCCATTGTCTCCGGCTTCCTCCCACCATCCAAAAACATGCTTCATAGGTTAATTGGTTAAAGATATATTAACAGCGATGCCCTGCCGCATTTTTGTCCCCAGGCAACAAGAGCTGATCGGACAAGCAATGCACCGGTCTTGGAAAAGGTGGGAAAAAGTGCATAAATCCATCATATTAGGTGTAAAAAAGTCCGTGTTCGTTAAAAAAAGAGGTATTAATACGAAAATGACGAAAGAAAATAATAAAAATGGTCAAGCAGGTGGCGGAGGAATCCCTGTCTCTCTGCTGCTGCCGTTGAGTTGTCTGTCCACCAGACAGTGGCGGCAAGCAGCAGCATGGAAGGTGGGTGAGGATCCCTGCTTCGCTGGCCAGTTTATTCATGGGACAAGTGGGCTCACTCCAGACCCTTGACCTGTCCAGGTGTCCCCGCCTTTACTCATCAGTAGCCAAGCTCTGGCAGCACTGCGACCCCGAAAGGAAGAGAATGAATAGAAACATTAAACAAAACCAGTTAAGCTAACTGGGAGCTAAAGTAGGCTTATTAGCAGCTGACTGCTGGGATTATGGAGAGAAAATACTCACCCTGATTTGTGCGTAATTCTTGATTTGTAACTCATACGATACATTTAGTGCATAAGTACAAATTTTTTTTTTTTTTTTAAAAAACAATACAATGTACTCATGCACAAATTAAAATGACAACAGCTTGAAACAAACTATAAGCAGAGATCTTTAAAAATGCACAAATCATTTGTTACACACACACAAAACCACATATACACACAAATCTGAGATGAGACTCATGTCTCCCAAGATTTGTCTGCAAGTGATGTGTTTAAATGCTGCTAGAATGCTGGATCATCAGAGTTTTCTTTTCAGTCGAGTAGTTTCAGTTGAGTATTAACTGGTGATATTACAATTTTTTTAAACAAAAAGTACTGTATTTGTGGTATTTCATAGCTACGGCAATAGAATTTGATATGTCAGAAATAAATACCAGATTTGTTTCTAATAACTTCACAACCATCACCTTAAAAAATAAGCGTATGGTTTTAGCTTATTCCTCTTTTGATACATCATGAGACATGGTCTGGATAACTTGATTAAGGTAATTCTGTGATGGTGCTTTTATTGCCTGTAAAATTAAATGTTTTTGCTTTTTCCTTAGTTTGCTAGACATATTAATATAAACTTTCTTCTGTTTTCATCCCCAGTAAATGGATAGGCGAATAACTGTAGCTTTAATTTGAAAAGTTTTTAAAATTTCATATTGACATTAGGAAGAACCTAACCTTGCTTGATTGTTATTAAAAAAAAAAATCCAACTTATAATTACATAAATGTCAGCCACTGCAAAGCCAAGAACGAGACCAAAAAACAGCAGTGTGGTCATAGATAAGGGCTGTGGAATGTTACTTAGGTGCCAATCTGATTTGATTTACGAACCAAGCTCTCAACAATGAACGAATCGAACCATGATTTTACTTTTAAATATAATGTTTTTTGCATTGTGTATGTCTTTTTACTGGATGTGTGAAAATGAAAATTATTTGTATTAAATCACTATCATTAATACCTTTATTTAGACCAGGAGATCAGAATCAACAAAACTGATAAAAACAAAGATTTAGAAAGAAATTGACTTTTTTGTCAACTTTTTGGTTTAGTTCAGCAGTAATACAAAGACCATAAAAAAAACATAAAAATCACTGCTGTTAAAAACCTGAAAATGTCCTCCAGTCTATCCTCAACATTTTACATTCTAAGCATTATATACTTTATATATATAAACTTAAAATCCAACATTATTATAACATTTTGCACTCACAATTGTGTATTTACAGTATGTATAAAAATTACAAAATGCAATTTAGACAACTTAAAGGTACAGCTACTTGAAACTAACTACACACACAAATCTTTGAAAAGTATCCACCAATTGCCTGAAACACTCACGAAACCTCATTTACACCAAAATCAGATGCGAAGTTGTGTGTAATTGATGCGTTTAATGCTGGACTATCATAATATCAGCCATTTTTAACCAAAATTGTGATATTATCTTGTGAATAGATGACATTTTATCCACTCTCCTAAATAGATATGCCATGATAATTAATATAATAATGTCTTTAACACACTCAACAAAAATTGAAAGTTACACGCAAACATGCCGACACAAGGTACAAATCTAGAATTACGCACAAATAAATGGGGTGAGACTGTTTTGGCTCCATGAACATGATTCTACAAGAAAAGTTTGAGTGGTGTTGTTTTAAGAAGTGAGGCTACATGTTACTTTATTTTTATGGCAGAATCCATGAAACTTAGGTCTGGATTATGTTCAAATCCAGGCCTCGAGGGTCGGTTTCCTGCTGGTTTTCCAAAAACCCTGTCTTATCTGGTTATGATTACCCGATTAAGCTGTGTTTGGCCAATAGGGAGCTGCAATGGTTGGTTGGCTGGAAAACATGATGCAACATGAAGCAATGCTCACTAGCTAATCCCCCAAAAGCCTCACTTCCACTGATTTGCAGCTCTACACAGGAGTAAAGTGCATATGTAATCACCATGAATCAGCTGTGTCTGCTGCTTGAAAAAGGAGCAACTTTTTATACCGGCCTTGCATTAATATACACATTTATAAAGTTAATTTATAATACTCACAACTGCAGTCTCCAATACCAGCTTTGATCCAGCAAGGGAGGATTTACCAAAGGTGTCTAAAATAGCACTTTGTGTTATTTTTATATGAAAAGTGCTATATAAATAAAGTTTGATTGATTGATTGATTGAAAATAAATTTGACACCCAGAATTATTTAATTCAGTCACAAAACACACCCCAAATCACTAAAAAGGGCATAGGCTTGATCTTGTCAAAGTGTCCTCCCCTATCCCTCTGCAGCAATAGTATATTCCAGTCAACAGCAAGTTGAAAGACTCGCAAGTTACCAAGCAGAGTCAGTGTTGCCAGATTGGGCGGTTTCTAGCCCAGTTTTTAGTTTGACTTTGAAGGCAAAAGTCGTTTTAGGCGAGTGGACAAAATCTGGGCGAGTTTGGAATCGTCCAGTGGTTTTTAGTTCCTTACGTGCATGCAGTGGGTGAGGCAGGTGAAGCTGTGCCTCACCTGCCATCTTCCTCACCAGTCGTCAAGAGATGTATAGTCTACTAGTAATAAAATAAATATGTGGCCTCCAACCTGTTCCATAAATACAATTTATCTGTTCGCTTCTAATCATTTTTTCCTCAAAATAATTTTTATTTCACCCAACTCTGCCGTACACTAGAACTTCTGGTGCTTGATTATTCAAGTTTTTTTTTTCCTTTTTTAATATTTGAGTAAAACACAAGTTGTTTCCAATT
>NC_050513.1:14126990-14138196 GCF_002922805.2 Oryzias melastigma | reverse complement strand
CATAGTTACCCGAGCGGCTTATATGTGATTTCAGCTTAAATATGTTTATGAAATAGTTTAGATTGTTGACATTGGTGTTGTCTAAAAGTACTAAAAGTAGACCCACAATGAAGTTATTTGACATTTTACCCTAGGTAAGGATTTTTTATTTAAAAACAAATTATTAATACAACCGTAGCGGAGGGCCCCATGTTAATGCTCGCCTGGGGCCTCCAAACTGCCAAGTCCGCCACTGCATACCTATAGCGTTCAGCTGAAGCTGTGGTTTCCAGACGATATCCAGCACTCTGCGCTGACGACAGAGCTCCTGCTCGCACTGGACGATGGTTCCTTCAGCAGCATCATAAAGTTGTTCGCTGTCAGACTCTCCCTGAGGTTCTGAAGACATGGTTCCTGCAGCTGCAGAAGATCTTCAGCTCAAACTCACACAAACACCGCCGTCATCTTAACAGCAGCAGCTCCGATCATCTGCTAGTCTCTCAATCACAGCCACGTTGTCTTTACGTTCAACACGTATTCACTCATTTACGACACTTTGGAAAATGCTGAGAGTTCCGACATGAACCACGTGTCGTCCTTCCTGTCCACAAACCCAACAAACGTCCAAACTAAACAACACCGTCCGAAGAACACAAAGCTAACGCTGCTAGCATGCTAGCACTTCTTGCTCTCTTTCGTTTTTGGTGGTTTGGAAACAGCGTCATGGCGCATTAGCGCCACCAACTGGTCTGGTGTGTGGATCCAAATGGGCAAACTATTTGAGAGCGAATATAATGTATACCATAACTAACAACAACGTTCAGATTTGATTACAAAATGCATGAAATACTATAGAGCTTAAAAGTCTTTTTTATTATTACTCGGACATTATACAAATGCACCAAGAAAACCCATAAATGAACAAAGAAGCAAGTGAATAAACAAAAACGTAGATGCAAAAAATAAATTAAAAAGAAGATAACACTAAAGTTAAGTAAAACTGGGATCGATTAAACAACATTGTTTATTTAATGTTTATCCTAATTAAGTACTTAAGCCTTTTTTCCCTCTTGATTTTCTGTTGTAATAATTGGTAAATACTTATATAATGATTTACTACCCCCCTTGAAGGCCCAAGGTGCTGTACAGTCACAGACCCATTCACCCATTTACACAGATGGTAGCTCCGCTGCCAAATACTGGCGCGAACGTTTCATCAAAGACAATTTGGGGCTCTTGCCCAAGGACACTTCAACACATGGGCAGGCAAGGCGGGAATTGAACCAGATATCTACAGATAAGAAGTCGACCACCCTACCTCTTCACCACGACTGCCCTGCAAATATCAAATCACATCCAGATTATCTATAAACATAAATAACATCTGCTTGTATTTGAACCCTACTTACTGTCTGCAGGTCTGAGAGAAAGTATGTTGTATTGATAAACACTATTATTTTCTTTTTCTCATCTGTATTTGTTTATCCACACATACCTGCTGTGATGATGATCCTGCAGGAATAACAGTAATGTTGGAGGCCCAAATATAATAACATAATAATGTCTAGTAAATAAACAAGACTTTTAAGACAAATAAGCTTCTTAAAATTTGTTCCATTGTGCTTCCCTGAACACAACGGATCAGGGGCCCGTTTCAAGATACAGGTTTAACATATTCAGAGTTCAAACCTGAACTCAGAGTTCACTGGCTCAAAATTTGCAAACTTTGAGTTTTCGGTTTCAGAACAGCTGAAAAGAGTTGATTCAATCAATTTTGAGTTTTTGGACTCAGAATCAGGTACGAGCATCGAGATTATACAAAAGCACTGAACAATTTAGCAAAGACCTTTAGATTCACCATGGCAACGGGAGCAAACACCTTTAGGGCATCATACTTCACAGTGACAGAAATTGATGTGTTCCTACAAGCATATGGCGATTAGGAGCACACAGAGAGTTGGGAGAAAATAGCTGTCAGTTAATGCGTACATCTACATTTTAACCACTCCAATACAGGATAAGTACTAAATAATGTCAGGAATGTAATTTTGTCATTCGTTAAGTAAGGAATAGCTTTTGATCAGTCAATAATTTAAGGAGTAATCTCCGTAATTGCATGAATGACCGTTTTTCGTGGTTTAAGTTATCTTCGTTTCTAAAACTGTAAACTCAGAGTTTCAACAAACTTGCGTCTTGAAACGGGTCCCTGGTTCACAGGTTTAAAACTCCAGTCATCGAGGGCCAGGGTCCTACATGTTTTCAAGCTAATGTGCAATTAAAGCTCTTTATTGGCTAAGCACACCTGATCCAGGTAATCAACAGAAAATGATAAAGGATTTACGGAAAACCAGCAGGATATTGGCCTTAGAAGTCTTGAGTCTGAGACCCCTGAAATAGTTTGATTCTTAAAACTAAGAAGAGTTTTCAACTCTGCGGTCTTGTTTAAATTCAGGACTTTAACTCCCTCAAATGCAGCATTTGGTTCATTAGAATTGAACCAAAAAAGTGTCTGGAATATCCTTTGATTTTCCCCCTTTTTTTAGTAATTAAAAGAAAACTAAGAAGCAACTGATTTGAATTTTCTTGGTTGGGTTGGTAAGCTACACCTCCTATGTTTCTCCACTAGGGGGCAGCACAGAACCTTCATTGTTTTTCATTGGTGTGTGATCCTTAAGGAGCTTCAAAGTGAATTGCAGCTTTGTTCGCACAAAGATTCAGAATAACCACAGTGGGCATGACAGGTTGAATTAAGGTCTGTTGAAGCAGATTTATCTGGAACTTTTCTTCCATTTGAAGGGTCAAATGGGCAAAAAAAAAAAAAATCAAATAAACCTGGAAACATGTTTTAGTGGAGTTGACAGTTATGGAGGATTGCAGCCTTTAGTAGGTGAGAGCTTACTTTGCTTTTTCTGCTTCATGTTGGCTTACTCATGTCAGCTTGTTCGTGTTTCACAGCTTTCTTCACTGAACTCCATGATCCTCAGTGGGTTTTAATGTCTTTTCACTTCAGCTTAATCAACTAATCTGCTGTCTACTTTTAGCTTCAGTTTCTCTTTCATGTTCTTGCCATGTTTTGAAATGTTTTCTCTCAAAATTGCAGATATTTCACAAACTTTGTGTATCTGACAGAGGAAGACGCTGGTGACGGAAGCTATGATGTCACAAACTTCAAAGACTTCTGTCTGCAAATTGAGTCTTTCTTCCTTTTCTTTCAATTCAACTTTTATTTAGCTTGACTATTTTAAACTGTAAAACACTTTAATTTCAAAACAAGGGGATCTTATTTTGCTGCCTTTCCTGCCTAGGAGATATAAAGACCAACTTAAAAAATTGTTCTAGTAAAACCCAGTGAACATTTCAATGTGGGCCCCATTTGGTTTACCTGTGTGCTTAATTGGTGGACCCCAGGTGGGACCCCCAGGAGCAAAGATGCAAGAGGTGAGTACTGAGATAATGGGGTAAATGATGGGGCTCTTGGCAGTGGTGACAGAAGTTGGATCCAGGGAAGCATGATGATTATGATGATGATGATAGTGGTAGTGGTGGTGGTGATGGTGATGGTGATGGTGATGATGATGATCATCCTCCTGGGAACAGGGATTGAGACATGAGCATTAACAAAATGACTTTAACTTAAACTTCAAAAGCTGAAGCACAAGGTCAGGGTACTTCACCAGGTACAGCAATGAACCAGCGATGAATGCTGCAGCAGGGCCCTCCTAAATAGCTGACTGTGGATGATGAGATGAGTGCCAGCAGCTGTGCACCAGGACAGATTCACGCGTTTCCATCTGGAAATCTGATGAACGAGTCTAGGTTTGGAGGATGTCAGGAGAACGGGACATTTCTGACTGTATTGTGTCAAATGTCAAATTTGGTGGAGAGGAAATGATGGTGTGGGGTTGTTTTTCAAGAGTTGGGTTTGGCCCCTTAGTTCTAGTGAAAGAAACTTTGAATGCTTCAGAATACCAAAATATTTTGGGCACTTCTGGCCCCCAACCTTGTGACAACAGTTTGGAGCGAGCCCCTTCCTGTTCCAACATGACTGTGTACCAGTGCACAAAGTAAGGTCCATAAAGACATGGATGACAGAGTCTGGTGTGGATAAACTTGACTGGCCTGCATAGAGACCAGACCTGAACTCCACAGAACACCTTTGGTATAAATTAAAATGGAGACTGAGAGCCAGGCCTTCTTGAGCAACATCAGTGTGTGAGCTGACCAATGTGCTTTTGGAAGAATGGTCAAGAATTCCTATAAACACCCTAATCAACCTTGTGGACAGCCTTCCAAGAAGAGTTGAACCTGTAATAGCTACAAAAGGTGGATCGACATCACATTGAACTCTATGGATTACTGTAAGAATGGGACAGCTTTATAGTTCATGTCAAGGCAGGTGAGTCAATACTTTTGGTAATATAGTGTTTGTAGTATTAATATGAAATTCCCGGTTCCGGGTCACGAGCAGACGTGTGTCTCCAGCTCTCCTCAACTCAAAGTTTTTTAAAGTGGCCTACAAGCGACTTTAATCACCAAGCTGCAGCAACAACTACCGCAACGAGGAGAGTTGAACATGGCACCGAAGAAAAATCTTGAAGCTGATCTGGCAGAGGTTAAAACCGCGTTAGCCGACATCTCGGCTAACCCCTTCTCTTCAGCGTGATGCTAAGCTTGAAGCTCTGCTGGCGCTCGAAGCTAAGCTAACACCACTGCTCCAAATCGTGGAAGATTTCCATCAAGAAAAGGCACGTAACGAACAACGAGATAATCGCCAAGATCTCCTGGAGAGGAGGATGCATGACATGGATCAACAGGCACGGATGAATAATGTGATTCTCACGGGACTTCAACTACAACCCCGGGGGCGGCCTGGTGCTACCAGCGCTAGCACGGATGCTAACGGAGCTGATATGGGAGCAAACGTGACCGTGGAGGATCAAGTTGGAGAATTTCTTGCGTCTAAAGGGATTCCCTTGGACCTAAATACTGTTGAGATCTGTCATCCGCTTCCTCGAAGAAAGAATACGGATAAACCAGCGATCCTGATCAGGTTTGTGAATCGAAAGCACAAGATAGCTCTGATGAAACAACGTAAAAACCTGAAGGGGTCGACTGTTTATCTTAATGATCATCTGTGTAAATATTATGCTGATCTGGCGAAGCACGCGAGGCTCCTACGATCGAGGAAACAGATCCACAGTACGTGCGTGGACTCTGAACTCCAGAATCTTTGTGAAACCACTCGGACCACCGGACGTTACAAAGCCTTTGGAAATAAAATCCATGGAAGACTTTGAGAACTGTGGGATTATGCATGTTTGACCCTTTAATTCAAGCAAAAAGTGAAATGTGAACTCTACAACCGCGGATACGACCTCTGACCCAATTCTGAGCTGCAGAATGAGCACATTTCCCTTGAGATGAGACCTTCACAGTCCCTCAGTCAAAACACCGAAGAAGAACCGTTACGTGGCCTTAAACTTGTTCCTAAGCAGTGATGTAGCACTGATTCTGATTAAAAAAAAAAAATAAAAAAACATTTTTATTTTATTTTATTTTGTAATTTTTTTATCCTTTTCTTTTCAACTTATTTTTTTATGATAATGATTTTAATGAAAACAATCTGCACAAATTGTATTTTTTTATTAGAATATTTTGATTTTTTTCTTTCTCCATATACTAATGAAGATAATTTTTACTTATTATTTTTATATTTTTTTAATAATAATTATTTGATTAATACAATCTGCACTAATTTTCTTCTTTTTATGAGAATATCTTGACCTTTACTGCATTAGCAAATGAAGATGATTTAATTATTTTTGTATTATCATAATTCATGCACAAAGTGTCTTTTTTTCTATGAGAATATTAGATTACTGTTTATGTAATATGCAGTAATGATTATTAAAAAGTTTACAATCACTATGGTATTAATTTTCTTTACTGATTAATATGAATGATTTGTCGTGGATGCTTTGAAACTTGATTACATTAATGATATTAATGATCCTTAATAGCCTGATTTTATTAATAATTGATATTAAGTCCTGAACCAGATATTGATAATTCATGTAGAGAAAATGGTATGGTCGAGTCGGGGTGGGATTATATAAGTTCGCTTCCTTCCACTCCCTTTCAAGTGATCTACTTGTGATTTATTAAGTGATATGTTATGTATGTATTATGACCTGATTGCTTGAAATAAACCATTTCATTCATTCATTCATTCATTCATTCATTCATTCATTCATTCATTCATTCAATATGTGAAACAAAGTGTGAACCTTCATGAAGAGGACTATCACAGCTGATTTTACTGTCTTAAAGTGTCTTGCAGATGAAGAAGAAATTGACTTTTGTCAGATGACTATATTCACTGTTAGGAAGTTTCTCTCTATCCCTGGTAGTTTACCCAGAAAAACGTCAGAAGAACGGAAAGATCTCCACGTTGGAACACAGCAGAACTTCAGAAGGAGCAAAACAGCGAAGTTTGTTATCTTCCTGAGTTTAGTTCAGACCCATATGAACCAAAATACAGTCAGTGTTTTTTTTTACGAATCAGCATCTTGTTGGTTGCAAACTGCTGCAGTCAGCTGATGTCTTGTGAATACAGAATAGATAAATTTATCTAATTTATATTAATATACTCATCTCTCAGATGCTTTATATTCTGAACCACCCATTGCCTCTTGACAACATTCCCTCAAACGCTGCTGAATGTGTCCAGTCGTTGTAAATGCTGAGTATTAAATAAACATATTGTTTTTTAGTTGAAGTCCCACTTAGCCCCTCCCTTTCTTTGTGGCAAAATCACATTGGTAAATTAGCTGCACTTGAACGTCTCTTACAAATTGTTAGATAAAACGGGTGATTTAAACCTGAAATAGGATACATATTTATCCAGCCTAAATGGGACAATTCAAGGTTTTTTGTTTGTCCCCTTTATATTTTTTGTGGGATGGAAATACTTTGCTTAGATAATATTCATATATGGATGATACTTTCACTGGGTGACTTGTATGTCTTACAACAGAAGTTTTTTGTGTTTTTTCTTTTTTTTTTTTTACTTGTCCTGTCCAACAGCTGAGCCAACAGATGCGGACTGAGAGCTTCTTGTGTTGGGCAGATTTTACTGTCACAACAGGGATTTATTGAGTATAAACCCCTGTTGTATTTCATGCTAAACTTTATTTATATTGATTATGTTTTATTTTATTTATTTATTTTCTTTGTTGTTCTCTGATCGACCTCTGATTGGAAGATTGCAGGTTCGATTCCTGCCTTGCCTGCCTATGGGTCTGTTACTAAAGTGCTTTGGGAGTTCAAGGAAGGCGGTAAAGCCCTATACAAATATACACCATTTACCATTTATCCATCATCTGTGGTGTTAACATATACAATATAAAATTCAATTAAATTCTGAGAAAATAAAAGAATAATGAAAAATGTGAACACTTGAAATGTGTAGTTTTTTCATGTTATTTGAATGTTCTAGTGTCTTGATCACATTGTGTTGACGATTAGTGTTCCATTTTCAGTTACTGCAGTATTTTAATCAAAGTTTAGGAATAAATCTGAATTCAAATTGCTTTCATTTTTGTGACAGAATCAAATCATGTTTGGGTTCTTGCTGAACAGTTTAAGGAAACACATTCTTTCCACAAAAACAAAGCTGCTCGTCCAATCATATAGATTCCACAGTCCTACTGCTGATGATGCTCTTCTGTAGAATCTGCTTCACCAAAAGCCTCTCAGAACTCACAGATGCTGCCGTTTGTTGGAAAGTAGCAGCACTGCAACACCAAACATGAAAGAGCATCAAAGCTCCTCCAGTTCATTTCTATAACACTGAAATACAATCACTTTTTCCATTCATTCTTCTCATTTGCTTTGAGTCCCAAATTCTGTGTTTTGTTCAGCACAGGCTGACTATAACACAGAAGCTCAGAGAATCAGGCGCTTAGATTTTCTGCAAGAGAACCAACAAACAGCAGAAACCCATAATGTAGGAAAGACGCCACACTTCTTACTGTCCAGGTCCACTTTAGTCTGCAAGGTAAAGATTACAAAATAGTGAAAACTACAAAGAGCAGAAAAACATTTCTAATCTCTACTAGAAAACATGAATGACATGAACAGAAGAAAAAAAATCAGTTTATTTCTTTGCTTCAATAATATTTCTTTAAAAAAAAACAAGATTACTTAAAAATTCCAGAACAAAATATAGTTGCATCTTTAACCCTTGTGCTATCCTAGGCATGTTTACATTAAAAATGGGGTCATGTGGACCCCACAAGACAGTGAACTGAACTTTTTTTTTTTTTTTTCAAAGATTTTCTTATCTTCACTGGTGTCTGTGGCAAACATAAAATCCTGTCCACCTTTGTTATGGGAAGGATCACACTTCAATATAAGGGTGGGGTCTTCTGGACCCCATAAGAAAGCACAAAGGTTAAAGTGGGAAATGTCAATCAAGACTTAAATTCTTCATAGGTACAATTCAAAACAATAGATTTAGATCTAAAATAATTTTTAAAAAGTAAAAAAAGAATAATTTCATGAAAAAGTTCAGTGTTTTTGATCAATTAAAAAAGTAGACCGCCAGTACATAGCAGTATGAAGTGCCAGAGAGATAATTCAAAGGCTTGGAAAAACCTTTGAAGGGGTTTGAAGTTAATTAACTGATTAGGGTGGGCAACTCAGAAAATTCAATACTTTTCATTAAATAATCAAATTTTCTGAGACAGAACTTTAGAGTATTTTTTTACACATAAATTAAAATCATACAAAAACGAAGGTGTAAATATTTTACAAAGTGGGTCGCTAGAGAACATGCAGAGCAACTTTGTGTTGCTTATCTTGGACACTGAAATCTTTATTACATTCTTTGACAAGGGATTATTTCCTTTTGGAGCTTTCATGTATCTTTTGAGCCCTGCGACGGACTGGCGACCTGTCCAGGGTGTACAATGCCTTCGCCCTTCAGTAGCCAGGTTAGGCTCCAGCACCCCCACGACCCCGAAAGGGAAGAAGCGGACAAGAATATGGATGGCTGGATAGATGGATGTATCTTTTGAGACTAGACATTTGTCTAAAACTTCTATCACATTCTGTACAAGAAAAAAATATTTCCTCTAATCTGAGTTTTTTTGATTGATTACAAGACTAAAACTTTCATTACACTCTTTACAGGAATAAGGTTTATCTACTGTATGAGCACTCATGTGCCTTCTGTCACACTATTTTACAATGAAAAAGCTTTTCTCCTGTGAGTTCTCAAGTGTGTTTTCAGATGAGATAAGCGATTAAAACTTGTATTGCATTCTTCACAAGAAAAAGGCTTTTCTCCCGTATGAGTTCTCATGTGGGCTTTGAGATTATACATTTCACTAAAACTTGTATCACATACTACACAAGAAAAAGGCTTCTCTCTTGTATGGGTTCTCATGTGTCTGTTGAGGCCAAATATTTGACGAAAACTCTTATTGCATTCTTTACACGAAAAAGGCTTCTCTCCTGTGTGAGTTCTCATGTGCGATTTCAGATGAGCTGAACGTCTAAAACGTGTATCACATACTTTACAAAAAAAAGGCTTTTCTCCTGTATGAGTTTTCATGTGTGCATTGAGATTATGACTTTCACTAAAACTTTTATCACATTCTTTACACGAAAAGGGCTTCTCTCCTGTGTGAGTTCTCATGTGCGTTTTCAGACTATATAGACGTCCAAAACTTGTACCACATACTTCACAAGAAAAAGGCTTTTCTCCTGTATGCGTTTTCATGTGCGCATTGAGATTATACACTTCCATAAAACTTTTATCACATTTTTCACACGAAAAAGGCTTCTCTCCTGTGTGGGTTCTCATGTGAATTCTAAAAAGAGACCACCAACTAAAACTTTTACCACATTCTTTGCAGTCATAGGATCTTTCATCTGACTCAGTTCTCCTGTAGACATACAGATTATTAACAATTCTTGAGCTTTTACCAGACTTTAAACAGGAAAGTCTTTCTTTGTTTAGGATTTGGTTGTGTTTTTTAACCAAAGTTGCCGAATTGGATTTTTTTTTAAGATCAGAGCCATGATGACTTTCTGACATTAGAGAGTTGTCCACATTTTGGTCATAACCTTTGTCATTTCTCTGATCTCTTTTCTGTGGGTCTGCCTCTCCCTCTGTAGTTGATGCTGATTTTTCATGCTGGGTTCCTTCTTCAACCTGACTATCAATTACATTAAAACACCACTGACTATTTAGATCTGCTAGATTGTGCTCATTTTCCTCATAAGTAAGAGTCTCCATCAAGGTATCAGTCTCTTGCTTCAATTCAAGCTGATCGTCATTGTGACTGATACAAAGCCATTCTTGCTCCTCTTTAATCTGTAGAGGTTCTAGTTCCCTACAATCTTCTTCAATCTGTGGAGGCTCTTGTTCCTCCTGTTCCTCTTTAATCTGTGGAGGTTCTGGTTTCTCTTGTTCCTCTTTAATCTGTGGAGGTTCTGGTTCTTTCTGTTCCTCAACTTGTGGAGGTTCTTGTTCCTTCTGTTCCTCTTCAACTTGTGGAGGTTCTTCCTGTTCCACTCTGGAGTTCTTCTTGTGGTTGCAGAGATCTACCCTTTCACTCGCATAATGTTGAGGGAGGACTGCAGGGGCACAAACACAAGAAAATTGTATTTTTATACTTTTACAGCAGTCAGTTACTTCAGTTAAAATTACTACTGTTTACATTTTTATCTAAAAAATATATCTCTTTAGTCCCCACTTAAAGTTAAGACAGGAAAAGGTGATGTTGGTCTGTCTGTGGGAGAAACACCTCATTATTAGGAGTGTAACAATTCATTTAAATAACAATTCAATTTCTTGTCATAGTTTGTGGTTGATAATACGATTCATGTTTTAATTCTGTCCAATTCACTGAACTAAAAATCAATCCGGGACATCACCCAGTGTGACTCAGATAAATATCTAGGCATTGCACAGTAAAGCTGTGGTTTTATGTTTAAACATAAAATTAAATGTTCTTGTCAACAGCTGTGAAAAAGCTAAGAACTAAAAGGAAATTCTCAGAATTTCTCCTTGTAGTTTAAAAAAAGGTTTTTGAAGAAAAAGGGCAAATAACCTAGAGGAAAAAAAATAATTTTCTTTAGCAAATCTAAACAGCTTTCAACTACAAATTTTCAAGTTTAACAGGATAATAGCTGAGAAAAGTCAAACAATTCTATC
>NC_050513.1:14126392-14126948 GCF_002922805.2 Oryzias melastigma | reverse complement strand
TTAGTTTCTTCAAAATGCTCTTCAAGAAAAAAAAATTAAACAAAGTCAAAAAATTGAAACATTTGTATTCAAATACTTTGTGCAACATCAAATAGCTTGCAAGAAAGAACTGAAAGATCAACTTGAATTTCATCCCAATTGGTGGGGCAACAAATGGGGAAAAAAGGCATAACAACTTCTAGTGTGCGCCGCCAGTGTGAATGTATTTAATGGACAAAAGCCTACAGATTGCAGGTAAGGACCATTTCAGCTTTTAAAGTTCCCCCGTGGCAAGTCACAATATTACTCCATATCCTCTTAAATGGAGTGCTAGTGGGATGCACAAATAGCATTTTGACAGGCAGCTAATTGTTTAGAAGCTTCTCTCATGGATTTTCCACCACTGCAGCTGGTAGGGCCTGGACGACAAAATCAATAAATTGATTTGAATTGATTTAATCGATTTCAGCTTAACAGATCAATAATTGATTCATAAAAATAGAAACCGATTTAGAGTCAGAATCAGCTTTATTGGCCAAGTACAGGATATATAAAAGGAATTTGGTTCCAGTGACAT
>NC_050513.1:14111761-14126333 GCF_002922805.2 Oryzias melastigma | reverse complement strand
CATCTGGAAAAAAAGGGGGGGTGATAAAGATATATACAACAGTGTTCGGGTGTAGTAGTTCACATGTTGTGTTCTGTACTCTGTGACTGATCAAGAGTTCATCAGAGTGACAGATCGAGGGAAGAAGCTGTCTTTGTGGCGAGTGGTTTTTGTACATAAGATCCTGAACCCCCTTTCCTGAGGGGAGGAGACTAAAAAGACTGTGACCTGGATGTGAAGCACATAAAGCTAAAGTCTGCTAGCTTGATGCTAACGTTTAGTGGAATTTCCTATGACGCCTGATGCTAATGCTCAGATAATATCAGCTACCAATAATTATCAGGTGATTTTAGACGATATGACATCATGCCAATAATTCTGATAAGAAAAAAAATTACTGATAAAATGGACTGATAAACAAAAGCTTAAACTGCCGTCGCTTCCTCATTCACCCCTCTGTTTTTACCTGTGTTAAGGGCTGCCACGGTTAGTTGACTAATCCATGACTAATGAACTATTAAAATTGTTGACGACTGATAGTCGATTAGTCGTTACTTTATATTATATGGAGTCAGAGTGTAGTAGAGTTAAAAGTTATAATGGCATTATGCTAGCTTTTTGGACTATTTTTACATTTATTAAGGTTTTTTAGGCTATTTTGGAGTTTAGCTAATATTTCAGTTACATGCTAGCTATTTTGGTAAATTTTGACTTTTGTTTTTTTTTTTCAAATATTAGCTAATATTTCAACTACATGCTTGTAGTGCTGCTACAAACGATTATTTCAATAAACAACTAATCACCATTTGTTTTTTTTCCTATTAGCCGACTAATAGGGTCATGCACAAAGTGGATGTAAAACAAACACCATTAGCGTTTAACTAATTATAAACTAGATATATAGCATTGCCTGCAATAATGCTAATGTGAAGTCTGTAAGCTGAATTTGGCCTCTGAAGAGGCTAGTTACGATAGCTTAAGATACTGAAATTGAAAGCTAAAAATGCTGAAATCCATAAGCTGAAATCGCTGAAGCTGACAGCCAGCTAAAATATTAGTCAAATGCCATATTAGCCTTAAAAAAACCTGGGGGAAAAAAAGCTAAGTTGGTCAAAACAGCTAGCTTGTAGCTGAAATATTAACTAAATTCCAAAACAGTCAAAAAATCTCAAATGGCCTAAATTAGTCAAAACAGCTAACATATAGATGAAATATTAACTAAACTCCAAACTACCCTAAAAAACAAAAAAGCCTAAATAGCTGGCTTGCAGCTGAAATATTAGCTTTACTCCAAATTAGCCAAAAAAAAAAAAAAACCTGTAAAAAATCCTAATTTAGCCAAAACAGCTAGCATGTAGCTGAAATATTAGCTAACCCCCAAATAGCCTAAAAAACCTCAATAAAAGTCAAAATAGTCCAAAAAGTTGGCATAATGCCATTCTAACATTCAACTTTACTACACTCTTACTCCATATAATACTGTATAAAGTTATGTCTAATCGACTGTTAAATAAGTCATTGACTATTTTAATGGTCAATTAGTCGTTAATAAGTCAACTAATCATGGCGGCCCCACGTGCTAGCTGTTTTGGCTAAATTAGGATTTTTTCAGGTTTTTTACGTTAAATGGGAGTTTAGCCAATATTTCAGCTGCATGCTACCTATTTTGGCTAATTTAGGGTATTTTCAAGGCTATTTTAGAGTTTAGTTAATATTTCAGCTATATGCTAGCTGTTTTGGCTAACTTAATCTTTTTTTTTCGTTTAGGCTGTATACACATATGACATTTTTCTCTCTGGGGTTTTTTCTTTTCAAGACAAGCGCAAACGGTCACCCTGCGGGGTGGTGGTGGTGCGCCGTACGTGAGCGTGCACGCGGCGGAGTGGAGGTATGCTTTGCGCAAATGTGCTTGCGGCAGAGTGGAAGTGTGCTGCGTGAAAACATGCACTGCGACAGACTGGCGGCCTGTCCAGGTGAACCCTGCCTTCGCCCATCAGTAGCCGGGTTAGGCTCCGGCACCCCCGCAACCCCGAAAGGGAAAAAGCGGCAAGAAGATGGATGGATGTTTAAATCAGCACACAAATATTTGTGTTATTATGAGCAGCAAGGACCAAAAGTTCATTTTGTGTTTCACAGTTCAATAAAAACACAACATTGCATATTGTGATGATGAAGTATTTTCTTAATGCGTGTGTGACAATAAAAAGAGTTGGAATATGAGGGTGTGAAGTTTATTTTATAATTAACATTTTTTTAGGCACTTTTCAAAACGAGATTATACAAAAACATTGTCGGAACTTTTCATAAAAGCTGCCGCAACATCAGACATATTTTCAGAGAATAGCTGAAAATATATTTTATTGTCGTATATCGTGATATATATCGTATCGTGATTTTAAATATTTTATATCTTTATATACATTTTTTTCCATATCACCCAGCACTACTACCACTGACTTTGAATAGTTTGTTTTGATAATCCCATTTTCACCTCAAGATCAACCTAAACGTTTACTATTCTGAGAGTAATCTCACTCAGATCTTCCTAAAAAAAAAAAAAAAAAAAAAATCAAGAAGTTCTCCTTTATTAGCTGACAGAAATAATTTATTTGTGAAAAGTCAGATTCATGTTTCTTTTTCTTGGTAGTGCCATTGTAGCTCAGCTGTAAGCAGGTATCTGGGCCTTTCAGATTTGGCATCTAACTGCAGACATTACTCAGACAGCAGTGCCTCAATATGAAGTTAGATTTGTTGCTATAGTATTGTCTGTCTTTAAAAAACTTTTTTAATTGTAAGAGATTTGTGTATGTAACAAGATTTTGCACTTGTAGAAAAAAACTTGTCTGTAGAAAGGCTTTGTAACTGTAAAATGAAATTGTCCGTCCATAAAAATAGTTTGTTTGTAAAACGTCACGCGCACATCCAAACATGCGTACTGATCTACAATGACAAGACCAAATTTAGAATTGCTTCTCAACAAATCACCCAATCAGTGTGCTGTTTGGACTTGCCGATCAGGCAATAAACACCCAAACATTTCATTACAAAAATCCTAATTTATTGTGTATTTTGTTTTAAAAGACAGGCATTTTATGTGCTAAAGTACACTCGACAAAAATATAAATGCAACACTTCAGTTTTTGCTCCCATTTTCATGAGATTGACTCAAAGATCTCAAATTCATTCCAGATACACAATGTTACCATTTCTCTCAAACATTGTTCACAAATCTGTCTAAATGTGTGATAGTGAGCACTCCTGCTTTGCCGAGATAATCCATTCCACCTCACAGGTGTGCCACATCAGGATGCTGATCTGACATCATGATTAGTGCACAGGTGTGCCTTAGACTGACCACAATAAAAGGCCACCCTGAAATGTGCAGTTTTGTCTCACAGCAGATGTCACAAGCATTGAGGGAGCGTGCAATTGCCATGCTGACAGCAGGAATGTCAACCAGAGCTGTTGCTCGTGTATTTAATGTTCATTTCTACACCATAAGCCGTCTGCAAAGGCGTTTGAGAGAATATAGGAGTACATCCAACCAGCCTCACAACCGCAGACCACATGGAAATGCAGAGGGGAACGAGCCTTTTCTGTCTGTGCTCCAAAGCTCTGGAACGCTTTGCCACTAAATATTAGACAAGCCACTTCCCTGTCCATTTTTAAAACTAGACTGAAGACTCATTTTTATAGCCAGGCTTTTATTCACGTATGAGATGTTGCTCTGATTTTACTTTCAAATTTTATTGTATGTTTTTTACCTTCTGTGTGTTCTTTTATCATGTTCTTACCTTTTATTATGTTGTTTTTATCTTTATTCACTTATTTTATTACATTTGTTTTATTACGCTTTTTAGTTTTTAATGTTCAGCGCTTTGTTTCAATTTTAAAATTGTGTTAAAGCGCTTTATAAATAAAGATGATGATGATGATGTAACCACACCAGCCCAGGACCTCCACATCCAGCAGGTTCACCTCCAAGATCGTCTGAGACCAGCCACTCAGACAGCTGATGAAACAATTGGTTTGCATAACCAAACAATTTTTGCACAAACTGTTAGCAACTGTCTCAGGGAAGCTCAACTGCATGCTGCATGTCACCCATTGAGTGTGTGCTTGACCGGCATATACTACAGCGTGTACCAGTTCCCACTAATATCCAGCAACTTCGCACAGCCGCTTTATGTCACGTGACATGCCATGACAGGTGGATGTTGTGAACAAAATTTGGTTGTTTCTGGATTAAAAAAATAAAATACTTGAGAAAACTAAACAGACATGATCTAAATTATCATTTTATTTATTTGTTTTCTGTTTGGAGCCCGGTACCAAGTGGCCCGTGGGCTATCAATTGGAATAGTTTGAATATCTTCCATCATTTGAATGGTAGAAAATGTAACAAAGTTTTTTCACTAGATCAATGTAGTAAGAGATTTGTGTCTGTTAAAAAGATTTCTTTAACTTGTAGAGAAAAAATGTCCGTAACATGACGTTTAACACACCAACAAAGCATCTTTACAGAAGGACACATTTGTTACTACAAGTACACACCTTTTTTTAACACTTCATTTTC
Organism: Oryzias melastigma; assembly: GCF_002922805.2. Taxonomy (NCBI): domain Eukaryota; kingdom Metazoa; phylum Chordata; class Actinopteri; order Beloniformes; family Adrianichthyidae; genus Oryzias; species Oryzias melastigma. The sequence goes on along the minus strand of NC_050513.1, from coordinate 14,121,778 downwards.
TACAAGTAGGTAACAAAATCATTTAACAGACACAAATCTCTTTACCACGAAACTTTTTGTTAAAATACGTTAGCAACAAATATAACTTCCTAACGCTAGCCTATATTATTGGGTGCAACAAAGAAACGAAGACCCGAAGCCTGAAAGAACGACTGCACGGCGCCTGTTTACCGCTTCAAGATGGCGGACCGTAACTCCCCAACGAAAGCAGTCATCGGTTCACTTTCACTTGGCTCGGAATGTTCTGGGAGATGAAGACTATCTATTTTGTTGGAGTGAACATACCGATAGCGTTCAGCTGAAGCTGTGGTTTCCAGCAAATATCCAGCAGTCTGCGCTGACGACAGAGCTCCTGCTCGTACTGGACGATGGTTCCTTCACAGTGTCTGAAGATTTCTTCAGCAGCAGCAGCTAGTCGCTCGCTGATAAACTCTCTCAGAGACTGAAGTGAAGACATGGTTCCTGCAGCTGCAGAAGATCTTCAGCTCAAACTCACACAAACACCGCCGTCCTCTGAACAGCAGCAGCTCCGATCATCTGCTAGTCTCACAATCACAGCCACGTTGTCTTTACGTCCAACACGTATTCACTCATTTACGACACTTCAGAAAACGCTGAGAGTTCCGACACGAACCACGTATCCTCATTTCTGTCCAAAAATCTCTCAAACGTTCGAACAAAACACCGCCGTCCTCTCAATACAAGCTTACGCTGCTAGCACGCTAGCGCCTCTTGTTCGCCTTCGTTTTTGGCGGCTTGGAAACTGCGTCATGGCGCATTAGCGCCACCAACTGGTCTGGCGTGTGGATCCAAATGGGCAAACTATTTGAGCGCGAATATAATGTATACCATAACTAACAACAACGTTCAGATTTGACTACAAAATGCATGAAAGACTATAGAGCTTAAAAGTTTTTTTTTAATTACTCGTACATTATACAAATGTACCAAGAAAACCCATAAATGAACAAAGAAGCAAGTGAATAAACAAAAACGTAGAAGCAAAAAGTAAATTATCCTGTAAAAAAAACCTCACAAACGTCCGAACAAAACACAATCGTCCTTTGAACACAAGCTAATGCTGCTAGCAAAGTACCTCGCGCTCTTCTACTTCGTTTTTTTCGGGGTTAGCAATTAACGTCGGGGTGCATTAGCGCCACCACCTGGTCTGGAGTGTGGATCAAAACGTTGTACCCTTTCTTCTGACACTACACGTCAGTCATTTTTTCCTGTTTTTTTTTTTTTTTTTTAAAAACATTCAAACAAATATCTGTGACTCAATTAATTTGCTATAGTATAGAAATTTGTCCAATTAATTTTCTGATTTCTATTTTTGTTTTTTGAATCCCTTCTGTCCAAAAACCTCACAACCGCCCGAACAAAGCACCACTGTCCGTAGAACACAAACTAACACTGCTAGCATGCTAGCCAGCAAGTCATTCTGTTTACTTCCGAATGACGACAGAAGCCTAAATTATAAACTTTAAAATCACAAATAAAGTAAAGCTGGATCTTTGTAACAGATGTAAAAAATTTTACAACCCCCTTTATCCAGAATATATTAATATTATATCAGATATTACATTTTTGAACTAAATAGAGACTGAACGTGGAAACATCTTTTTTTTCCCTTGATTTTTTGTTCAAGCTTCTGTGAAATATAGTAGATCACATTTCATCTATCTATCTATCTATCTATCTATCTATCTATCTATCTATCTATCTATCTATCTATCTATCTATCTATCTATCTATCTATCTATCTATCTATCTATCTATCTATCTATCTATCTATCTATCTATCTATCTATCTATCTATCTATCTATCTATCTATCTATCTATCTATCTATCTATCTATCTATCTATCTATCTATCTATCTATCTAGGTCTTCACCTCTGCATGAATGCAGGACTTAGCCAGTCATCTCTCTTGCGTCTACCAACGAGTCCAAAATGCAGCTGGCCATGTCTTGGTTGGAGGGCGTAATACAGTAGAGACCTAATTATACAGATTTTTCCATCGCTAAACTGGTTGCCTGTAAATATAAAGTTCATTTTACAGTAAGATTATTTTATTTGTTTATAAGTCTTTAAATTTTCTTTGCCCGGTTTACCTCTGTGAGCTGCTTTCCCTTTATTTACTGGCCCAGTGCCTCAGATCAGCCAATCAGCTCCTTCTGGAGACATCGAGGTTCAGGCATAAGCTAAAGTCTAAAGACTCACTTCTATACTCTGGCTTTGAATGCAACACGAGACTCCCGCTGATTTATTGTAATTTAATTGATTAATTATTTGTAATCATTTTATTGTCTTTTATTTTGTGTTTTTACATTGTTTTAGTGTTGTCGTCTTTTATGTCTGCAGAATTAACACAACATAAGGAAGTGATCTGTTCTTAAAGCGAAGTAGACGAGGACGAAACTGAATCAGTGATCTGTGCTGCAGATGCGTTCACACGGTGAGTTGAGACTCTTCTTCTTCCACTTCAGATCTTTGAAGAAACTAAATGTTTTTCTTTAACTTTTTCTTCACTAACTTGACTATTTCTGAAAACCTTCTTGTACAGCAAACTTTCATTTCTTTAGTGCTAAAAGATTTGATGTTAATACTAATTAACAGCTGAGGATCCATTTTCACTTACTGGTTAGTTTTTCACTGATTTATGAGGAACAAATTGGTGTTTTTCATGTATTTTCCTCCCCAAAATAAACTGTTATTTACAGAAGGGAAACTGCTGACTCATTAAAGTTGGAAAGATCAGCTGACTGCTACTTCCCGTCATATTTACATTTGTAACATAGCAGTCATTGTTTCAACGTTTTTCCACATCATTGTATAAATGTTAAATTTCTACTTTCTTGACTAAATTATTGTTTATTGACAACATTTACAGACAGAGGTTTCGTTATCTACTTGTATTCAGTGAAACCAATCAGATTATAATATTTATTGGTTAAATGTATTTAAATCTTTTTGACGGCTCTTCAAATCCTGACCTTTGGTTTGTTTGAAAGTTAACCAAATTGGACCAAAAACATTCAGAAGAAAACAGCTGATTGTGAAAGTACGAGAAAGCTGCAGTGTTTGATTAGCTGCTTATGTTACAGTAAATGTACAAGTTGATGTCAGTGTGAAACACCTTAACTTAGGTTTGCCAAATGTTCTTCATTTCACTGAAAAGAATCTGCTTCCGTCAAACATAGTTTTTCACCTACATAGTTCTGATGTGTCTCAACTTGCTAGAAAAAATAAGAACACAACACACAGACTCATAAACACACATCACACAGAAACACACACAGCCATATCAGGAAATTCAGGAGTCTGAACCTACAAAATAAATAAACACACACACAGTAGGAGGAGCTCTGTCCAGGTGTTCCTGAATCAGAAAATGAGGAAGTTGAGACTTTTACTTCATGTCGAGCAGAAGGAGACGTGAGAGCACAAACTTTCTTCTTCACAGTGAGTCTCTGTGTTTTCTGTTGACTTCTTCACTCATGAAGGCAGTGAGGTGTCTGTGTGTCCTCATCTGTGAGGAAGAAGAGCAGCAGAGAAAGAGCTCAGTCTGAAGTTTGTCTTTAACTTGATTTTATGTTCAAAAAGAAATCAAGTTTCTCCAAAAAAACAAGCAGCTAAAGGTCATTGAAGGACACCTGAGAGGTTACTGAGGAGAGCAGGGGAGTGGAGTGTTTGTGTGTGTTAGTGAGTAGGGTTTATGTAATCCTATTCAATGAAAATGTTCTTCAATTATAAAGGATGTTTTTGTTAATATGTTTGGTGTACTATAAAAAAAAAACAAATTGAAAACTTCATAAGATTCTGAAATTGAAAACCCAAAAGATCGATTGAAACTGTTCATTTATTTGTATTAAGACAAATAATTTAGAGACATAAATTATTTGACTCCAATGATCTGAAAAAATAGATTAGAAACGTAATTTTGCCCATAAAAGGCACTTTTACTATTCATGTTTTTTAAATAAAAAGATTTATAGTGAATACAGTTTGATGGTTTTACTGTACAATTGAGGTAAAAATAAATATTTAATTGGAACACCAATCCATGATGCTGCTGCCATTCTTGATGAAAGCCTTCCCTTGCAGACATGATACTCATGGCTGTGTTTCCTTTCAGTTATTCTCAGAGCAGAACCTCTTTCACTGTATTAAATAAACTTTAATACAAAAAAGTGATTCTAATTGACTTGGAAGGACAAAGTTTCTCAGCTTCACAGTCAGACATTTTTCTCAGTTTAATTTAAACAAATTCTGCTCCTCATAGTCTGATTGGTGATCAGTATAATTTATATGAACTGGAAGAGCTGGTTCCAAGCAATAGTCAGGGCCCTCCCTTCAGCTGCTTCTGGTGTTTCTGCTTCAGTGACAGTAGAAGCAAATTGAGTGAAGTCATGCACGTCTGGCAGGAGAACATGACTGAAACCTGAAAGGCAAACAGCTTTAGAGCAGAGTTAGAAGATAGAAGAGACAAACCTGAAGAATCAGTACAGACAGCATGAGAGAAACTTCAGAAAACATCAACAGATTCAAGCTTTTTTCCTCCATCTGGATGTGAACAAACTGACCTTAAAAAACTCTGTGTTTCCTCTGCATATGAAGGTAGAAGGTGTGTGTGAGCTGATGTGGATCCACTGAATCCAGCAGCATGGATCCGTGTGAGGACACACAGGAGGGAGCCCCTCCCTCGAAGAAAAGAAGAATTGTTGAAGATGAAAGCCTGCGGTGAGAGGAACATATCTAAATGTTCATGAGTCAACTCTTTTCCATGTCAGAGCTCAACATTCACATCAGAAACCTTCATTCTTCACAGGAACCAACCTGGACCTGGAGATGAGCCCAGCTGTGTGCCCTTAAAGAGTGAAAGATCAGAGGATGTTAATCTTGGCTTCAAAGACATCAGACCAGGAGAGAAACAGTAAGGGTTTGTCAGAGTTAACAGAGGCAGTATAATGATTCAGATGATAGATTTCCAGAAATTGGGACAGAAATATTTCACTTTATATGTTGCCATACATTCACATTCAAAGTGAACATGAACAGGAAAGATTAAATATTTATGATTTTTTTGAAGTTTTACTAGCTTGGTTGTAATCACCAATCTTGTCTTCTGCTTCAGTCATTTTCTAAAGATGATCTTCTTCTCTGAATACAGATGAAGAAACCAAACATCAGAAACCGCCTTAATCCAGTTCACTGCAACTCTGATTCATCTGTGATCTCAGAAGGAATTTTTGAGTGAAATTATTGCTGTTCCAAAAACTATAGCATTCACGATCTGACATAATCCAAAATAAAATAAAAAAAACTTTGTGAGTTTATCTGTACATCTTGTGTACAAAGACCATTCAAAATGCTTTATATAAAACCTTTGCAATAAACAAATGATCATTTGAATAAAAAATTTAAACAAGCTAAAATGAATTTAAGCCAAGCTTTAAGTAAGAATCATTTTGCAACATAACCTAATCAAACCTGACCTGGTTTTGAATAAACCGAGCATTTCAGCTGGTCTACAACCCTCTGTACGCGGTACTGGACGCTCTTTTTGGCACGAACTCTCTGTCTGCAAATGTCATTATCCAGCACACACAACAATGCTTGTCAGAGCTCAGTTGATTTTTAGAAAATAACTTTTTTACTGAGAATCTGGTAAAACAGAGTCAAGTGATTATACACCTACAGTGGTATTTAACACAATCTGATGATAGTTTTGTATTTTGTTTAACAGAACTGATTGTGCTAATATGACTGATATAAAATGGACCTATTCAAATATCAGTCTTGAACATCTTGTTGTTTTGCTTGCTGAAACTCCAGCTGCCCTCACTGCTCCTGAACATTAATTTCTCTACATTCAGATTGGAGAACTGCAGTTCCTCAGAAATCAGCTGTGAATCCCTGAGCTCAGGCCCGAAGTCCAACATGTCCAACCTGACAGAACTGGGCCTGAGCTTTAACAACCTGCAGGAATCAGGAGTTCTTCATCTGTGTGACTTTATGAAGAGTCCAGACTGTGGACTTCAGACTCTGAGGTAAAGAGCTCCCTGAATGATAAGAAGAATGTATCTAGTGAACAACTTTTTGATGTTTCATTGGAGGATGTTCTGTTTACAGTCATTTTTTCACATTTTAATCGTTAATTGAATTAATTATATGATTATTTATATAAAATTAATCTCTTTAAAAACGATCTTGTAAAGCTTTTCAAACTTATATTTTTACATTTATCCAGCACAATTGTTGTGATACAAACCGTTGTGACTTATTTTTTCCATTCATACAGAAGTTATATGCCACTGAGAACCAATACATTAGCTTATGTCTGACGTAGGCGACATTTTGTTTTTGTATTGCATCATTTGCTTAACTTAAAGTTCTCTATTAATTCTATTAACACTGGAGATTATGGACTAACTGACATTTTGTGCTGGAATTCTTGGGGAGTCAAAATGGAGAGTACACTATTTAATTTTCATCAAATAACTGTTCTAAACACAGTTGAAAAAATTAATACTAAAATAGCCTTTCTGAAGCCGTAATGTCATATTTCACAGAGCAGTTGCTGTTTCAAATGACAGTTTCAAACTAAATTCTCCAGACTAATGAAGCTTTTTTAATTTTTGTTCTTAAAGTTCACATGTTAATTTTCAGCAGAAAAACTCATGTTATGACTTTGAGCAGCTTAATAATGTTCTACTTAGTAAGTCATGCTTTCAGACAGAAACAAGTGAGCTGTTTGCTGACCTAGAGGTGTTTCTGGTTCAGTCCTCCGGCTGAAAACGTCTCTGAGTCCAAATCAAGCTGGAACTCCTCATTGCTCCTGATCACACTTTTCTGTGTGCTTTCAGGTTGAAGAATTGCAAGTGGTCAGAGATCAGCTGTGAAGCTCTGGGCACACCTCTAAAATCCAACCTCTTCACTCTGACGGACCTGGACCCGAGCTTCAACAACCTGCAGGATTCAGGATTCCTTTATCTTTGTGGTTTTCTGGAGAGTCCAGACTGCATATTGCAGTCTCTAAGGTCAGAAAATATGTAGATCTTCTTGAAACATGTGGAGAAAGTATTTGGGGAATTTTTTTTCTTCTAATGTTTAACTCAAAAAAATTCTGTCTACAGCGATGTTTAAAAAAAGTGATTGTTTCCTATTTTCTTCATCAGTGGATTTTATTGTGTGGTGACGATTCACATTATTGCACATTATTGTAAGCATTTATTGTAGCCCTTTCTAATCGTAAGCTTTATGGCTTCAATGAACATCGTTAAAATCCTGAACACGTGAGTTTTAAAATACAGTAAATACAGATTTCTGGTATATGTGACTCTTCTCTTTTAGGAAATGAAACACTCTTCTTCAAAATAAAAAAAAATCACCAGTGTCATATAGGTTAACAAGGGAACTTTATTAACAATTTGGTGAAACAATTATTCCCTTTATGTCTGTTTCTTCTGTTTTATAATGAAACACTATCATAAATCTAATTGTTCAGTCAAATTGGAGAAATTGAGGCAGTTTTGAGGTTTGTCCCTGCTAACCTCTGTGTGTTTGTTGATGAGGAAGAACGTGATCAAAAGACTCAATTGGAATTTAAACATTTCATAAAAGTTGGATCAAACAGAAATCTCTGGATCTCGCTGCATGCAAAGACAAAGACTTATAAAATAAGATTCACTTATATATGTTTAAGACGGACTTCATTTGGCTCCAGACCAATGTTTGTCAGGAAAGAGAGAAGCCCCAAAAGCCATAACACCTTATATGGTCATCTTCACCAAACCTACATCTTGAGTGGACCTTCATCGTGTGTCAATAACAAAGAATAAAAGTGAATCATACTATGAAAGTATTAAAAAAAAAAAACTTCAGGTAGCCTAATCTAAAAATATAAGAAACCCTAATTTTTGGTATAAACTCATCACTACCCTTGATTCAAACTTTATTGAGGATTCAGTAGATGCGTGTGTTATGGAGATTGGTCTCCTTATCTTTTCCTTTTTGTCCATCAAGCATTAGCTGAATAACGCACTATAAATAAATTCTAACTAGTCAGGTATTGATGCTAATCTTTTCTTAGGGGACAGTAGACACATTTCCTGTGCTTTATATCTACTATGGTTTCTCTCTCTCAAGACTTCACCTCAATGTTAATGAATGTGAACTTCTTCTTGCCAAAGATTGTACTTTGTGATCTATCTGCAACATTCCTGATGAACTAAGTGTAAGATACCATTTCCAAGGATGAATTAGAAAAGATGCTGTTCAAACTTGATTCCTTCATCGATAAAGATAAAAAAACACTTTAACCAGTCATTTCAGTCTGAGAGAGAGGGTTTTACCATAGTAACCATAGTATACGGTTTCGTGTTTGTGTGTTACAGGCGATTTATGCGTACTTTCATTAGACTTGTGTGTAGCAATTTCCCTTGGTTGTAATACATTGTAATACATATACATGCATATACATATACATTGTGCATGTGAACACTGTATTTTGTGTTTTGATGATTTTTTAAAAATATTTTTACATGTGAATACACAATTGCAAGTATACAAAGTTACATACAAATTGTATTGTATGAGTTAAAATTAAGATTTACGGAAGAACAAATCCAAAGTTGCACACAAACATGCAGAAATAAGTTAGAAATCAAGAATTATGCTCACATAAAACACATGACACTATATTGTTTCTATTCACAGCTAGAAATCTGGTCAAACTGTCTGCCTACATTTTCTGAAGTTTTGAAACTCCCGTAGACTTTTATTTACTCTTTAATTTTTATCCAGCCAGCACCATTGTTGTGAAACAAATTATTTATTCTTTCATTCATGAAAAGAAAGGATTCCCATGCTGCACCCTACAAGTCCACTGAGAAAACTTTTCAAGTCAATATTAGGTTTTCAGCAAATATTCGCTCTCTTAGCTTTTCCGAGGTTGTCAATTCAAAGCAAATTCACTATTTCAATATATTAGTTTTGAATAGTTCCTGAATTCATTAGTTTCTTTCACTCTTAGAGAATCCCTTCAAAACCAAACTGGGATTCCAGCTGCCGTCACTGCTCCTAAACACACATTTCTGTCTGCTTTCAGATTGAAGAAATGTCATTTGTCAGAGGCCAGCTGTGAAGCTCTGGGCTCAGCTCTGAGGTCTCACCCATCCAATCTGACAGAATTGGACTTGAGTGAAAACAGCCTTCAGGATTCAGGATTTCTTCATCTGTGTGGTTTTCTGGAAAGTCCAGACTGCAGACTGCAGATTCTGAGGTCAGTAGATGAGCATAGCAGAAATGAATAGAAAATCCTCCACTTTCTATCCCCAGTTCATCCCCAGTTTTCTACCACTGATATAATTTACTTTAAGCTGGTTATCCAAAATACATTATTCAGTTTGTCTCAATTTCAGAGGACAACTTTTTGTTCTACAGCCATAACATAACATGAAGGGAACAACCAAGCTGTTTTTAACTAGAATTTTTGTTAAGGAGACAGAACCCACACACTGAAAGCCTCTTTTGGTTTGAAATTGCCATGTGAACCTGCCATTCCTCATCAATCATTATCAAGATCTTTCATCTCACCTATGTTCTGTTCTGTTGCATATATACTCTTCCCATCCTGTCTCTCATTTGTAGTAGTTTTTCTTAACCCATTCCAGCAGTCATCAAGTTCTGTCTGCTTCATGTTTTTGACCAAGCCACATCCCTGACGACATTTCACACCCTCTGATTATTCTGCCTTCCATTTAGTTATTGCGAGTCTCTCCATTGTAGATCAAGATTCCATCCTTGGCAAAGCTTCTGTGAATGAACTTGCTGATTAATTTAATTCACATAAATGATCAAGTCCTTGTTGGTTCATGTGTTCATCTACCCAGCATCTGCATTTCCTACCGGAATTACAGATTCTTACTTAACTTTATGCATAGAAGTCTTCCGACAACTCCTTCTGAGTTTTTCAGGGTTATCTTTTGAGTGGAATAGTATTATTGTCTTTC
>NC_050513.1:14101090-14111468 GCF_002922805.2 Oryzias melastigma | reverse complement strand
CTAATGAAAACAACAAAAAATGTAAATAAAAAAGGAGAAGATATTCCAACGTAATTGGACTTTCAGTGTTTATAAAGTCCCCCTCTTGCCCCGTCCCCTCCCAACAATGTTACACATTTTATTGTCCGTGATATTAAGGACCTCCTCTATCTCTAGATGGAGCTTTGCAGAGAGCGATAGAGGTTGATGACAGAGCTTAATATTAGAGATGAGAGGGTTTTTCCAGCATTCAGTGCTTCACCACCAACTCCAACGACTCAAGGATCAAAGCCATATGACCTGCCTTGGTAATCAGGGCTTTGATGGAGGATGCAGAAAATAGGGTTAGATGGAGGCAGAAAATTCAGCGTAGCAACTCCAGAAGATCACTGCTCATCACTGCTTCTAAATACACTTTTCTGTCTGCTTTCAGGTTGAATAACTGCAGTTTGTCAGAGATTAGCTGTAAAGCTCTAGGCTCAGCTCTGACATCCAACAGATCCAATCTGACAGAACTAGACTTGAGCTGGAACAATAACATCCAGGACTCAGGATTTCTCCATCTGTGTAGTTTTCTGGAGAGGCCAGACTGCAGACTACAAACTCTGAGGTGGGTTTCTGTTTTATTGAAACTTCATCCTCTGTAATATATCTGCAGACCATACTTCTGGTGGAAGGTTGACGCCCGTGAAGTTCCCATCAATGTGTGAATGTGTGTAAAAATGGGTAAATGGGACTGTAACTGTAAAGCACTTTGGGCCTTTTATGAAGGTAGAAAAAGCGCTCCTGAACACATTTTTCTGTTTGCTTTCAGAGTGAAGAAATGTCATTTGTCAAAGGTCAGTTGTGAAGCTCTGAGCTCAGCTCTGAAGTCCAACCCATCCAATCTGAGAGAACTGGATCTGAGTGAAAACAACCTGCAAGATTCAGGATTTCTTCATCTGTGTAGTTTTCTGGAGAGTCCAGACTGCAGACTGCAGACTTTGAGGTCAGACTCTATATTTTGGTTTTATTCAGATTAATGTGATGACATTAATTAATGTCTCTGATCAAGTCCCTAAGAGTTTCAATGCTATCCATCCAACATCTTCACACCATATGGCTCTTTGTGCCCCTCCGTTGCTCATTATATGTCTAGACTACGAATTCAGCATTGCAGAACGACGAGGAAGCCAGACTTCCTAGATCCTTCAACAACTCTCTACCTACAAACCTTCCTAAAAGTCCTCCTGAGTTGTTTCTGGGTTGCCTGTTTTCATAGCATTCAGGTGCTACAGAAACAAGCTTTTCAAATAAAATAAAATCATGTTCTGGAGTTGTACTCATCCCCAACCAGGTTTTTACATATCCTCCAATTTAATAGATATAAGTCCTTAAAGGTATTTCACACTTAAGTCTTTCTCCTGTTTCTCCTTTCTCCTTTAATTAGCCAACCTGCAACTTCCATAGAAACATGCTTACTTGGCTAGTCATGAATTGAGAGACCCCGGAAAACAAATCGAATGTATGATGTACGACATGCATGCTTAACCAGTTTTATTTAGTCTTAGTTTTTAACTATTGTTCATATTTCTCAGCCCAATGAGGCAAATTCCTTTGTGATTTTGGACTATATAAATAAAATTTATTTGAAGCACCGCTAAGTCTGAGGCCATGGTTCTTGACCGGAGAAAGGTAGTTTGCCCTCTCTCGGTGGGTGGAGTGCTCCTGCCTCAGGTGGAGGAGTTTAAATATCTTGGGGTCTTGTTCACGAGTGATGGAAGATCGGAGCGTGAGATTGACAGGCGGATTGGAGCTGCGTCCGCTATTATGCGGTCGCTGTACCGGTCCGTTGTGGTGAAAAGAGAGCTGAGCCAGAAAGCAAAGCTCTCGATTTACCGGTCGATCTTCGTTCCAGTACTCACCTATGGTCATGAGCTTTGGGTCGTGACCGAAAGAACGAGATCCCGACTACAAGCGGCTGAAATGAGTTTTCTCCGTAGGGTGGCTGGACGCTCCCTTAGAGATAGGGTGAGAAGCTCGGTCACCCGGAGAGAACTCGGAGTAGAGCCGCTTCTCCTCCGCATCGAGAGAAGCCAGTTGAGGTGGTTCGGGCATCTGGTCCGGATGCCTCCTGGACGCCTCCCTGGTGAGGTGTTCCGGGCATGTCCCACAGGGCGGAGGCCCCGGGGAAGACCCAGGACACGCTGGAGAGACTATGTTTCTCGGCTGGCCTGGGAACGCCTCGGAGTCCCCCCAGAGGAGCTGGAGGAAGTGGCCGGGGAGAGGGAAGTCTGGGCATCTTTGCTTAGACTGCTGCCCCCGCGACCCGGTCCCGGATGAAGCGGAGGAAGATGGATGGATGGAATTGAATGTGTTCGTTTAACAACATAATATAATTAGAAAATAACATGAGGGGAGAGAGGGATGTAATAAATAACATTATGTAGTGATGATTAGACACTAAAAACTATGCAGACACTAAAATGGTTCGATCAAGTGCTGCCTGGTTTACAAGTTAAGGCCATCCACACAACTGACCTCTGTCCAACCAGTACTGCATACCGCCTCTAAATCTTATACCACCATGAAGCAAAGAGATGTTTCAGCTTGCTGTCGGCCCTGGCCATCGCTGCCCTTGAACATACTTTTCTATCTGCTTTCAGGTTGAAGAATTGCAGATTGACAGAGATCAGCTGTGAAGCTCTGGGCTCAGCATTGAAGTCCAATCCATCCAATTTGACTGAACTGGACCTGAGCTTAAACTACAACCTACAGGACTCAGGATTTCTTCATCTTTGTGGTTTTTTGGAGAGTTCAGACTGCAGACTGCAGACTTTGAGGTCAGTAAATAACCTAAACTCCCTGAAGGATGAGAAGAATGTATCAGATTAATAAAATGTTGGTGTTTCTGTGGAAATTGATGATTTCTTCATCAATTGTGTGGTGATGATTGATATGAAACAAATCTGTTTCAGTAATGATATTGTAAGTTTGTTATCCTCAGTCTTAATTAGGCTGGGGGAGGGGAGGCTGTGCGATGCCAATTTTTTTTAAACCACTCCCTATGAGGCTGAATTTAATGCTGGATTTTCACTTTCAATTTCTGTTCATAGTCTGTGTTATATCTTCTAGGGCCTTAAACTTTTATTTGTTCACTAGGTCTTGTGTGATTTTCACTTATGTTATGCCCAACCACTGAAGGGGAGGCTAAAAACCAGACGCCAACTTCAGCCTTACCTGACTTTTAAGGTGTTAAACACGCACACACATATATATGAGCATTTTTTTTATCAAGATTGTAAATTTTCACTGAAGCATCAGAACTATGAAATAACACACGTGGAGCTGTGTACCTAAATAAAAAGGTGAAATTACAATACATGATATTTGATGTTCTAGTATCTTCAAAATGACCACCCACCAGCCAGCAAGGCCCAATGGGCTCCTTTTGGTTTAAGTTAGTAGACAATGTGGGCCTCAATTGGGTTTGTCTGCAGTTTTTGTGGTGGTCCCACCTAAGTTTGCCCACATTGGCTTAAGTGGGGACTCAGTGGGCTGGCTCACTACGCCAGCCATCCTCCAGTGGATAGCATAGTGAGCTAGCAAGCTCTGCTATCCACCATGTTTTCCCCTTGTTGGCCCCTCTGCTTTCACTCTGCAGTTATAATAACCCAATCTTTTTTCTGTTTAAATGCATTTGTAGGTCATTGTTGACAGTTTTAAATGTTAATTAAACGAGTTAACAATCCCAGAGTCCAAATCTGTGAATATCTGGCTAGTTTTACTGAACTGCTTGCGTTAGCCTTATGTTCAAACTAGTGCTGCAAAAATTGAGGTGATCTATTCAAGATATGCAAAAATCTAGCAGAGCATTTATGTGGAATAACAGCCCTGAAATATACAGCCCTGATCCTAAAAAGAATGCATTAAATATCTGATCACTTTTCGGGAACAACATACAATTCTTGATTGAGTCCACCACCACATGATCGAGCCATATTTCTAGTTCCGTAATCTGTTCAGGACATCCCTTATTAGATTGATCCACCAGGACTGCACCTGCTGATTGATTGAACATGACAAAAGAGAGCAAAAGTCAACAAAATCAAGATCTGATTCTGAAAGGTTCTCTGAATATAAACTGAGTTTGAACTGCATCCGCTGTCACTGCTCCTGATCACACTTTTCTGTCTGCTTTCAGGCTGGAGAACTGCAGTTTGTCAGAGATCAGCTGTGAAGTTCTTGGCTTAGTTCTGAAGTCCGACCCATCTCATCTGACAGAACTGGACCTGAGCTGGAATGACCTGCAGGGTTCAGCATTTCTTCATCTGTGTAGTTTTCTGAAGAGTCCAGACTGCAGACTGCAGACTCTGAGGTCAGACTCCATGTTTCAGTTGTGTTCAGAACAATATGATGACAAAGTTGGGTTGACACTAAACTGCAGGCATGAGGCTGATGTTCTCCTGCTCGACACTGACCGTCTATGCTGATGGGCTGTTTTCTTCTTCTGGACTTTAGTCCAATCACTGTAGCAAAGGATCTAATGCTTGAAGTTTCCGTTTCTCCCAGATGAGGACTCAACTCAAAGGCTTGAACTCAATGGCACTGAAATCCCTAATCTGAACCACCTTTAAACTAGTGATTAAAAAACTTCAGACTCAATTCAGACTTCACATTTGGGACTTGTTAACAATGTGTTTTTATGATGGTGGATTGAATTTGTGCTGCTCAAATGTTGGATTTATGGTTTAACTATTTGTTGCAGAATTACAGTGAGTGCACCAGACAGAAACGACCATTGGCCCTAAGGCCTGTCATTCAGCACTGCTGTCAAGATATTAACTATGTAGAAGAGGGGTTGGGTAAATGGCCTGGTATGTGTGTTAGAACTCTTGCAATGTTTTGTCACAGAGCTAAATGCTGCTATCTGCTGGTCATTTATTCTTCACCAAAGTAGAAAAGAACCAAGATGAGTCAGAGACCAAATCCAGAGACTTGTTTATGCAGGGCAGAGGATACAAGTTCTTCCATGTCACATTGTTCAGTGGCCTGTAGTCCACACAAAACAGCATTTTCTGACTCTTCTTCTTAGCCATTGCAATCCATGAAGCCCACAGGCTTTCAGAAGGCTCCATGATGGCAGCAGACAACATTTGCTCGATTGCAACATCAGCAGTCACCTGGTGAGCTAGGGGAAGGTGGTGGGAGCATGTTTTTATGGGATGTGGATCTTCAGTGTCAATCTCATGTTGGACGAGGTGCGTCAGGCCCAGCTATTCCTCAGAAAGTATGAAGATGTCTTAATACTTGGACAGCAGCTGCCGCAGCCCCTTCCTCTGTCCCGGCCCCAACCCATTGCAGCTGCGCCTCCAGATCTCCTTCATGGCGGTCACTGTTGGCCTCAACACAGTGCTATTAAAGAGAAGTAGTTGCATCTTTGTCCTCAATTGAAGAACAGGAGGTATGGGGATAGAATGAGGCTGTGGATCCAACTCCTGATGTGTCTCCACTGTCCCTGATGACTCCTGAAGTGAGCTTTGAGGCTGAGTGGATCGGACCATATGGAAACTCCAGCATGTTTCTCCCCAGGTCCAACACACACTGGGCTTCCCTCAAAAGGTCTAAGCCCAATATACAGACATGCCAACCATTCCACACCTTAAAATCCACCAACAGGCCATCCGCTTGAAGGCTCACCATCCCTCGACCCAACATGGGAGTTGATCACAAGTCACAGTTCATAGCTTTGGCTGTGGCTACCACCAGCATCCTGGCTTCAGCCATGTCAAACTTGAGCAGTGTGATGGTTGAGCCCGTGTCAACCAGTGGTACACAAGATACCCTCTTTAAGGTAAGGCAGACATGACAAAAGCCCCCAACATGAATCCAGCTTGCTTTTGTTCTGTTTGCTTTTGTCTAACAGGCGTCTTTAAAGCAAGGGCAGAAGAAGCACTCCGAGTACTGTTGTGTTTCAGTAGATGCAGCTGAGAGTCCAAATGCTGATGTTTGAGAGCAGACAGTGACGTCATGCTTCAGCTGGATGCTGCTCTGACAGACACATGCTCACATCCTGCAGAAAAATTCTCACCTTTTCATCCACAAACATCTGCTTACATCCATCCATGCATCCAAGCCCTTCACGACTCTGACTTGAAGACAGGGACTAGAAGATCATCTGAAAACTGGACATGGAGCAGAAATTTTCCCATCATTCAGTGTTGTTTGTAGAAGAGCTGAACAGCAAAAGGAGGTCGACTTGAAATGTAAATGGTTGACTTTTACACATCTGGATTTCTTTACTGAAGCAGCTGTATGTTGTTCTAAATGTTCTTCCTCTCTGCTTCTCCTGGACTCTTCAGATCTGCTTCTATTACTCCACATGTTTTACTATTTTCTACATTTTCTGAGCTTCTTCAGATCATGAACTTTTTGTTTTAACTCAATGTTTTTTTTTTCAGGTTGGAGCACTGCAGACTGTCAAAGATCAGCTGTGATGCTTTGGTGTCAGCTCTGAAGTTCAACCCATCCCACCTGACAGAGCTGAACCTGAGATACAACAGCCTGCAGGATTCAGATGTTCATCAGCTTCAGGATCTGGTGGAGAGTCCAAATTTCAAACTGCAGACGCTCAGGTAATTGGAGGGTTAAAGTCAGTCCAGCTGCTTCCAGATGTTTTGTCCTAAAGTTAGTCGAAGAGCAAAGATGCAGAGTTTCATATAAAGCTGGAACTTTTAAGCTCTTAGTAGATGAGAAGGTTCAGGACAGCGGTTGGCAGTTGGTCGGTTGAGGCCCTGTTGTCATCAGTCAGATTTACAAACACATGAATCCTATTTCATTATTATTCAATATTTGATTGGCAACAGTTAATGTGTGTTGTTTAAAATTTAATTTCAACATTTTTCTTCCAGATAAAACCTGTACTGTTATAAAAAAAAAAATACCAAAGTTGTTATTATTGACTTATTTTACTAATAAATGAAGTATGTGTGCAGCTCCTTCTGAAGAAACACATGAAAAACCTGTCTGTAGAAGTGTTCCTTTTTTTTATTTGGCTTTAAAAGTCTGCACAAAATTTCTGAGTATTGGGGTTTAGAAACCTAATCTTAGATTTAAAAAATATGCAAAACAATATTAAAGAGTAACAAACCCCAAATCAACTTTTTGTTGGCTGTTGACCTCTATAAATGGTCTTTAAAAGTAATCACTGTTGGTCATTGCCAAATTTTTGATTAATTAAAATATAATTGTTTAATTCCTGAAAATATAGTCTAAAACTGTCTGTGTTCTGCCCCCTAAAGATTGAATCGAGATATTACAGTTGAATTTTGTGATTGGTCAAACCATTTAAGTTTCACAAGTCTGACATCTTGAACTGCAGCTCCAGTAATGTTATGATTGAAATGATTAAAGCCCCGCCCCTCTGACTGAATTTTCAACTTTCGGCTGTGGGTGGAGCTAGACTCCAACTTCCCTCTTTGGTTGCCCTTTAAAGAATAATTGGACGGCTGCACTTGATTTGTTACCACTAATTCTATTATTCTTTAGCTGTGGTGTCGCATTCTTAGGACTCACCAGCGCCCTTTGCCTTTAATACACTTGTACTGGGTGCCTCATCTAATGTATTTCTGATGTGCATTTTTAGCGGATAAAAATACTGAATGGGTCACAAACTGGCATCAATGTTATCAGACAGTTGGCTAGAAATACAAAAATAAGGTAATTAAAAAATAAAGCATCTTTTAACATGATTTAAAAAAGACTGAATTTCATCAGCTGCTGCTCCAGTTAGTGTGTGCGGTGCAGGCTGGGGGCAAGGTAGGCATGGGCTGCCAGTGCCTCTTGTGCCACTGTCTCAGAGCAGGAAAATTATACATTTTTTACTTTTTTTTTTTTTTTTTTTTCTTTTTAGAAAAATGTTGAAAGCCAACATAATAAAGGTAATCATGTTTAAAAATTTACATTTGATTTGTATTTTTAATTAAAAAAAAAGAAGGGGAAATGGAAGATCATATGAAAACTAGTCTGGACGTCACTGCTTCGGAACAACCATCAGCGAATCAGGGCAGCATAAGCTCCAACAATTAAAGAGGACAGGAAGCTGCTGTTCGGAACAGCTTCAGTTCTGACTGACTACTGAGGAAATGCTCCATCTCTAATGTTTTTTTTTTTGTTTTTTTTTACAGCTGGATTACATATTGATGATTCTGTGATGTTCATGGTAGTTGGGCAGATGGGAGAAGCAGCAGC
Organism: Oryzias melastigma; assembly: GCF_002922805.2. Lineage (NCBI taxonomy): Eukaryota > Metazoa > Chordata > Actinopteri > Beloniformes > Adrianichthyidae > Oryzias > Oryzias melastigma. Next base: position 14,103,260 of record NC_050513.1, on the reverse strand, counting down.
TGTTCTGCAAGGACGTTTTGACTGGACCGTGTACTTAGGAGGTGGAGTGCAGACTGAAAGAGGAATTGGAAGAAGTGGAGATTAGTGTCAGTGCTCCAGCATGATCTGATCTGAGATCAGCTTCACCGTCTCTCTCAGGATCAAGTGTAGTTATTTTGCAACAGCTCTCCTGGCTAATGGAGAACTGCAATTCATATTTTCATCATAACTTTGAGTGTTGCCGTCTTCTGCTTCTTTTTTCTCTAGCATTAGGAGTTTATTTTCCCTTTTTCATCTCACTTTCATCCCCGTAGCTGCTTTGCTCCTACTTTTCTGATTGAAGCAATGTCCTCCATAAATCAATATTCTTGTATCTGTCATTACAAAGTATACTTTACTTCTGTATTTTATCACCGTTTTATGTCATTGTCATTTCATTAATAGATGCAAGTTTCTGACTGGACAAACCAATAATTGGGTTAATCAGAGATTTGACAAAACATTTCTGTATTAGACTTGTGTGCATGTCTTTACAAACTGCAATGTGTTTTTAAACACTGGACTGTAATGATGGCATGAACAATTTTTGCTGACATCACGTGTTGTCTGCTGTGATGGCATGTTTTTTTTCACATTTCACATGGTTGTTAATAGGTTATAGTAAAATAAACCTACCATTCCTCAATCCAAATGGTATTTTCCTGTTTTATTAATATTGATTTGATTTTCAATTTATCTCGTTTCCAAACATTTTTTTCAATGCTAGAGTTTGATTCGATTAGATAGATCAATATGATTGAATAGTAGGAATATAAATTGATTAATCATTTAATGATTACACCCTAATTTCTTAAAATATATAACTTATTACAACAAAAGAGAAAACAATTATACAAAATAGTTACTTGCTCAGGTGATTTATTAAAATATAAACATCAGTCATTTTTATGTTCAAAATAATGAAACTGCATTTCTATATATACGTGATAATCATCATAGAATTGTTACACAGATTAAAAAGTAAATTTGTTTGTGGTAATTTGCATGATGATGATTGAATGGAAACTAAATTTGAAATTATGCTTTTTCAACATTTCTAGAATTTTGATAAAGCTTTGCATGTATGTGTAACGGAAACACAGCTACTGACATGACTCAACATATTGTAAACTGCAGTCAACCATCTTTTTTACAGAACAATTACTGTACAAGTATAGCTAAGGTAAACAAAATGAACAACGACAACATTAAACACAAAATAAATTGTTAGAATTAAAGAGGTTTAAAATGCATTTTTAGTGTTGTCATGGTAATGCAGACTTTGACATCACACACATTCTCTGAGCATAAAATGCAATCACAATGGTCAGCTAAAAAAAATCGTAAACAAGGAATGATAATGCAAAGTTCTACTAATAAAATTCAACCAACAAACATTGAACATGATTTAAATTTTTGCTTAAAACAAATTCAAATAAAATAAAAATGTCAGGACATAAAAAAATAATGTTACCTTGACACTGGTGAATGTCAGAAGTTTTTCAAATTACAATTGCAAACAACACATCTATTTTTACATATACGTGTAAAGTCATTTTTGTCAGTCACATAAAAAAAGTAAAACTTAGCCAAGTGCTAATGGAAAATAATGTCAATTAGTTCAAAAATATTAAAATCTTCCAAGACAATTTTATAAATATAAAATGTAAACATTTTACTTCTTCAAAATTTCATCTTTCAATTCAATTCTATTTATATAGCCCAATATCACAAAACAATCGTCTTATTGGGCTTCATACCAGTAATTGTACAAAAGCAGAAAGTCAGTCATAAAATATAAATAATAGCTTATTGCTAAACTAAACAGACTATGTTAAACAGGGAATCCGTGCCCTTAGACCCCCTTTCATGGAAATTTTATAAAACTCTTTAAAAAAAAACTGATTCCAGGGAAATACACTTTTTCTATTTTAGTGCACCAGTCCTCCGCTATGATGTGTCCTAATGTGCCTTTTAAGAGAGGATTTTAAGCAAAAAATTTTACCACATTCTTGACAAGGAAAGGACATTTCTCCTGTATGAGTTATAAAGTGTATTTTACACTGTTGTCCACTCTCCCCCTCTCTCTTTGCAATATTCATCGAGCCTCTGGCTGCAGCAATAAGACAGAATGAGAACATTAAAGGAGTTA
>NC_050513.1:14092283-14100920 GCF_002922805.2 Oryzias melastigma | reverse complement strand
AAATCAGTTACTTGACTAAAACTTTTATGACATCCTCTACAAAAACAGGCTTCTCTCCTGTATGAGTTCTCATATGTCTTTTGAGATTACTGCTACAACTGAATCTCGCATTACACTCTTTACAAGAATAGGGTCTTTCTCCTGTATGACTTCTCATGTGTACTTTGGAATCAGATAGTCGACTAAAACTTTTGTCACATTCTTTACAAGAAAAGGGCTTTTCTGCTGTTTGAATTATCATGTGTTTTTTGAGACCAGTTATTTGATTAAAACGATTAGCACATTCTTTACAAGAAAAAGGCTCATCTCCTGTGTGAGTTTTCGTGTGTCTGCTTAGATTACAGCTATACTTAAAACTTATACTACGTTCTTTACAAGACAAAGGCTTTTCTCCGGTGTGACATCTCTCGTGCATTTTGAAATCAAACAATTGACAAAAACTTTTATTACATATTGCACATTCTCATGTGTATTTTGAGTTCATATAATCGACTAAAACTTTTGTCACATTCATTACAAGATTAGTTTATCTGCGCTTTTCCAGACGCTCAAAGCACTTAAATTGTATATCCATTATTCATTCACATCTCATTCATACTTGGTGATGGTAAGCTACTACTGTAGCCACAGCTGCCATGGGACAGGCTGACAGAGGCGTGGCAGCCAGTACGCGCCTACGGCCCCTCTGACCATCACCGGAACAGTCATACGCATTCACACACCAGTGGAGCCACACTGGAGGCAAGTAGGGTTAAGTGCCTTGCCCAAGGACACAACGACACTTGGCTGGCGGGAGCCGGAATCGAACCGCCTATCCTTCGATCATTGGCCAACCCGCTCTACCACCTGAGCCACTGTCCACATGTCCAATATGGCGGCGCTCTTTACGTATTTCGGACAGTGGGATCAGGCTAGCATGCTTTCTCTAGCAATATATCTCATTTGCTAAATCCCCCAAACACCACAGACCTCGTCCCCCTCCACCACCTCTATAAAATGGCGCTTTCGTAGTTCATCTCTGAGCGTTTGTAGTTAATTTAGAGTGACGTCTCCTTTGTAGAAATGCACATACCTATGTGGTGGAGCTGAATCTGTGGTTTGGAGATATCCAGCAGTCTGCGCTGACGACAGAGCTCCTGCTCGTACTGGACGATGGTTCCTTCACAGAGTCTGCAGATTTTTTCAGCAGCAGCAGCTAGTCGCTCGCTGATAAACTCTCTCAGAGACTGAAGGGAAGACATGGTTCCTGCAGCTGCAGAAGATCTGAAGCTCAAACCCACACAATCATCTCATTTCTGTTCAAATACCCTCACAAACGTCCGGGACAAAAACCCATCATCTTCTGTAAGCTAACGCGGCTAGCGCCTAGTGCTGTTCTTCTTCGTAGTGTTTTTTGGCAGTTCACAAACAAAGTCATGGAGCATTAGCGCCACCACCAGGTCTGGAGTATAAGTCAAAATGTTCTACTCCTCACTGTATATAAAATAACTGGACAGAGCAAGCCCCCCTCCTTCCGTGTTCCATATAGGAAGTACCACTGGGTTGCAAAAAGGCCAAAGTCCCATTGACTTACATTGGGAAACAGACAGTTATTTCTCTGTCATTTTACATGTCAGAATAACCATTCTTCCTCTGCTGCTTTCTGATGAACTTCCTTTTTCTAATCCTAATCTCTATTTTTTTTTATTTTTTTCCATTATCACAAGTTATTAGAGTTATAAATTGACCAATCAGATGGCTCAATAAGCGTTTGTGGGTCTGAAGTCGAATGTCTGGGGGGTTTGATTGACATATGATGGGTAGCCAATGGGAGCAGACTTCATCAATGGTTCCGTGAAGACCTTTTAACACCCACTTTACAATTCAACAATGTACCAGTCATTGTTCTACTGTTGTTTTCCTCAATGGAATGTACCGATGCAGCAGTTTGAAACAACAAGAGGCGCATGCTGTCGACATTTTTAGATGAGGATTTACTCTGTAGAAATAGATTTCACTCTGAGGTTATGTGCTTTGGACTTTATTGTTTGTTTAACGTTCGTTTTTCTTTATTTCACTGTTTTGGTTGTAGCTTATAAATTATAAGTTGCATATATGCGCATAAAATCACCAACCAAAGTTTAAGCTTCGCCGGAATTTTCCAGCTTGAGCCTGAATTAGACGCAGCCGTCTGAGGACCGCGAGACAAACTTGGGCCTGGTCGTATCTTCAAACAGAAAAAAGATCCAGCTGTTCACTTGTTAGGATGGTTATTTATTTTAAATACTGCTGAACGTGCTTCTCACGTGCATCTGTTCAGATTATAACCTGGCCGCGAATGACAACTGAAAAGCTGCGGCGCAAGCGAGAGGGACACGCGCATTTCTCCAGCGGCGTTACCCAAATGCTCCTTTTATCTCGACTAAAAGGAATAAATGTAAGTAAATCCCAAAGGACCGCTGACAGAATCAAATGTTGGAATGGTTCTCCCTCAAAGGTTTCAACAATGACTTGTACAATTCTCCTGAGCCGCCGTTATTAAAGTAGGAGCTGTTTACATCCCGCTGTCTCGTGGTCGAGGCGTGGAAAGAGGCAGACGGTTGCAATGATCTCACTCCTGATTGGCGACAGTACTTCCTGTAGATTCGATGACTCAGCTATGACTCAGACCAATCGCTGAAGATGGGTTGCGAATGGCGGTATCCATTTCAGGAACTGACGGTGAAAGCGGCGGCCTACTTTCGCGAGGAGAGGAAGTAATGCATTTCCAATGGGGGACCTCAGTGCTCGCTCTGTCCATTGTTTTTACAGTCTATGCTCCCAACTAACACGTCAGTCATATTCTTCCCAGTAGCCTTGTCTTTCTAGGAAGTAACTTTAATCATTTGTGACTCGATTCATTCATTAGGATATCAAAAGATTTTCCATTTAATTTTCTGTTTGAAAAATTGTTTCTAAAATACCAATCTATGTCTCCAGTATTTAAACTATGAGAAACTTTATTTGTTAAAAGCTTAAAAACGCCTTAATTGAACCTCAGTATTGCTCAAAATACAGCCACTATTTATAAAAACTGATTAATTCAGAAAGTTTGAATATTTGAGTAAAAAAAATCATATTAAAGACTAAAGAACTTTAAGCATACACTTAAATTACTAACGTAACGTACTTTAATAAACAAAGAATCAACAAGGGATTAAAAAAAACATTAAAACAAAAAAAACTTGAAAAAGGCCTTTGAAGGTAATAATTTTCAAAATGTTTACATTTTAAACTGTAGTGAAATGTAAAAATAACAATAATTATGAAATTGTCAAATGTCAAAAACCTATGGAAAAGTTGCCAAAATTAAAATGTAATTAACATCTTAAAAAGTGTAAGAAATGAAAAAACAACATTAGCTGACAAAAAGATCTCCTGGTTTCAAGTCATTTTCAGTGACAAGCTGCATACACTTTTTAAAGTTGGTGTGATGTTCTTCCTCTTTCTGCTCCTGGTTTAAATACTTTGTTGATTAAAATAAAACTGTTCAGGAAAGATAAAAATAGACACATCTTATTTAATGCTGACACTAAAAACTGAAGCATTATTTTCTCTTCATTTTTGTTTGAATAACTGTGTGATACATGTAAAATCACATCCATTTTATCTATAAATATTAAGAGTGTAACGATTCATTTTAACAATGATTTAATTCACATCATAGTGTGTGGTTGTCAATGCAATTTGTATGGAGTCTCTCATATGTCCTTCTCTGCTGATGTGCTGAAGTTTTTCGTCTCTCTGGTTCTGATGCTTTTGTCTCCAAACTAGCAGCTGCAGAAAAACTCTGCAGAGACTCACAGAGAGAAGATGCTGCAGAAATAATTGACGTTTGTGTCATTCAGAGATGCTCAATTCATTCAAAGACATTAGTATAAGTAGATCCAGATATTCTCCAGATGAACAGCTTCTTCTTTTCTGGTCAAACGTATTGGAGTCAGTTTCAGACATTTCTGGATTCTGTCAAAAACAAAATTAGAATTTCATCACTGCTGAGTTTATGTCAGAAAGCTGTCCACCAGGGGGCAGCACCATTTCATTCCTGCTTCAGGTCATCGTAGATGTTGTAAACCTTTTATCTTCTGGAGAATCTGCAGTCTTTTAAACACACCCTGTTATCAAGGAACAAGGATGTCATTCAAAATGTGGTTCTGCTGCAGGAGATTTTTCTAAACAAAATTTGCTCCTCCTTTAATAGGGGAAAAAAAGTCCCAAAGATTATCTAGAATATCCACATTCTTTCAGTCAGAGCTCCTCTTGGGTTCATTTTTGGTTCAGGCCCTCTTTCAAAACAACTTGAATGTTCTGTTGATGTTGAGGATCTGCTTCTGTCAGCAGTAAAGACCCACATTTCAGAGCAGAACTTTTAATCAACTATATGTTCAGAAAAGATGAAAAAGGAGCAATATGGGGTTATGTGTCTTGCCCAAGGACACATCTGAATAACTAATAAGTAACTAGACAGTTTGGTGTTTAATAGACAATCAAGTTTCTGACATTTTTTTTGATACATTTAATTTTGCTCAATAAATATTAGGCTCATTGACAGGAAGTTAAGCCTTATTCCAACACTAACTTCACCGCAGTCAGTTAGCTTGACTGCTAAAAGCAGTCTGGCAGCGTGTAACACAAGAAAAGTTGCATGTGGAACCTTTCTTTGCAAATGGATGGTGTACGTTTTTACGTTTTTAACTACTCCCGACCCCCCAGCCCACCACAAGCCCAGGCAAGTCAGAAATCTTGTAGGACCCATAAGGATTAATAGGGTTGGATATTCGACAGACATTCGCTCTCTTCATATTTAGGGACCGTCAACAAATGACAGAATGTTTCTTTAATAGCTCTTAAAGTATTGCACCAAATCAAAGCAAAACCCTTTAAAATAATAAAACTGACTGAGAAGTAAATGTTCATTTTTAAAGGGAAAATGTTGTTTTCTGATTAGAAATTAGTGTAAGGGGTCTGGCTGATGTTTACAAAAGACTCATAAAAGATAGAAAGGTTTGTGTTTCTGTGATTTACTTTAGTTCAGCAGCTTCTTCATTGTGTTTCTGCTGTGTGTTAATTGTGCAGATGCACAGAAACTGAAACATCCAGAGTATTGTCCTGTTTCCGACCAAAACAACAGAAGCAGCTCCAAACAAACAGACCTGGACTGGATCAGAACAAGTGTATGCATTAACCACGACTCATCAAAAGCAGAGAAACGAGAAGATTCAAGTCTGAGTGAGAACATGTCAGAACACGCTGTTGGAGGAAGAGATTTTATCAACAAACTGTGAGCTGAAAAAATGTGGAATTTCCAGATCTGTCAGAGCAACCAGGAAAAAACATTGAAAATTGAAACCTGAAAATTCGAAAAGTAAAGAAAGATCTGAGGGTTCATAAAAACATTTTAACTTATCAATGCAGGAAATTAAGAAAAAGACAATAAAACTGAGCAAAAGCAGATTTAATTATTACTGAAGATCAAATGATCAGCAGACCTTCATGTTCTATCATTGATCTGCTTTATTCCAGCAGCTTTCTTCCAGAGAAGAAAAGAAGAGGTCATCTAAGTTCTTACAGCCTCAAGAAAGTGCTGGAAGAGAAGAACCTCTTGAGGCAAATTCTGTCCCTGGCTTTCCGTGCTCGTTCGTCTTCCTCATCTGAATTCCGTTGCTGAAACATAAACTGAAATGTTAAAACACAAGTGACTTTTTGAACTTTGTTGCAGGAATATTGATCTTGTCATGGTCATTGTGGTCATACAATCAAAGCAAAACTATTTATGCGAGATTGTGAGCAGAAATGTTCCTTTCACCTCAGACAGATGATCAGATTTTATGAACTTATCTGCCAACGTCAACATTGTGCTGGTGTTATTGTGTATGCCGTGAACTGTCTCCATCCTTTATGATCACATTGTTGTCTAAAAATATCTGGTATTTACTGCCCTCAACATCAATGAGAGATTCAGACTGTTTTGAAAAAGAGTCTGAACCAAAGCTGAACCTACAAGGACCTCTGACTGAAAGAATGTCGGTCTTCCAGATAATCTTTGGGACTTTTTCTCTGCCGTTAAAGGAAGAATGTTCTGCAGTTTCTCATTACCAGGGGGAGTTTTAACGGCTGCAGATTCTTCAGAAGACAAAGGTGTCCTGCAGCAGGAATGAAGAAGTGGTGCCACTTATGTATTCATGTGCTTTGTGAGTTTTCCATGTTAAGTAAGTTTGTGTTCAGACAAAATAGACATAGAACAAGAAAGAAAATCTCTGATTTTAAATTTTGCATGTCAAAAATGTTTACTCTGCTTAGCCCAACAATGATATGTTAGCTAATGGATAAAGTCAAGCACAATGCGTTTCACAAGTCTGCTAATCGAAGAAACAGAGCCCCTTATATCCCCAAAACAAAACAGCTAATTTAACTGAAACAAATGCAGGCTTTGCCTCTTTTTAAAGATTTGCTTTTATGTTGTTGATTGGCAGGTTGGTGAGTCAAAAGAACTGAAACATTGTATTATACCTCACCCAAATGCCCTTTTAGGAATTTTGTTGACTAGAGTGAGACAATGCTTGTGTCTGAATTCCCTCCCTAACCCTTAACTAAAAACGATATAGTGCGGGACTATATAGTGCCCTGGATTTTCAAAGCAATTCAGACACTACTCACTACTTTTCTTTTGTTTTTCTAAAAACTGGATTTAATGTCACAGATTTCACAAACTGAAAATCGAATTAATATGAACAGTTCAGTACATTTTTTTATGACTTCACTGTGTTCTGATGATGAAAATGTGGTTCTTTATTAAAAAAATACACTTAAAAACATTTATTTTGTTCGAAATTGTTAGACCGGAACGCACTGTGGTCCATATTCACTAATCTAGTGAGCATTGATGCATGCTAGTTTTTGCAAAGACTTCTGGGAAATTTCTAGTGCACTCCATTTTGGAATTAGTAGATTCGGACAGCACAAAAAAAATGGCTAATTCACTATATAGTGATTGGTGGTGAATTCAGACACAACCAATGTCTTTGTAGCAATTGCTCTTAGATACAGGCTGTTAGCGGGTGAAAAAACATGAGCATATTTGTAAACAACTCAGAGAACCTGCTGAATAAAAATGTTCATGCACATATTTTTCTACAGCCTTCCTCCAAGCAACATCTAGTAGAAAAACTTATACAACATGCAAAGATAAGTTAGGGTAAAGTAGATGAGACTTGAAACATTTTTTAAACACCCAAATTCTGTAGAGTGGCAAACCTTTTAACACCAGAGATGTCATCGGCGATGCTCAAATGGTAAAGTTCTTTGACTTAACTTAACTTTTCAAGCGTTAACACAATTAGCGTAATTCCATCAGATTCTGAACCAGAGAAAAGTGGGGCAAAGCCGCTCTTCTCTGGTTCAGAATCTGATGGAATTATGTTTATTGTGTTAAAGAATGTGTTATTTTAGCATTGCCGGTGACATCTCAGGCGTTAAAGGGTTAGGAAATCTGTTAATTCTGCTGTTAGGTTTAAACAACGTGAAACATTTTTCTGTAAGGAAGACAAGAGAGGAATCAGTTCATAAATCAGATTTTACTTGCACAAGGAGAACAGCTAGAATGTTAAACCCGTCTCCACTCCACTCTGAAGTTTTTAATCCTGGCTTTTGATTTTTATAACTTTTGGGATGGTCCTTAGTTATATTCACATTTATGGCTTCAAAAAGGCGGGAGAAAAACAGCCGTAAAGTGGTTGTACTATCATTCATGTCACAGTCCAATACAATATGGCGGCGCCGGACTCTTCAAGTAAATACATACAGTTCCTAAAAGTATGTATGGTCTGTGTAAATAATATTACTCTGTTGTTGAAAAGGACTTGAAACATTCTGAATAAGCGATAATGTAAATGATATTCGTTTGAAAAAGAATAATCGAGCTAACAACTTTGCACCATCCAACCCATATACTCTTAACTCATGTTTCCTTAAATTAGAGGATGTTGTGGCTTTAAAAAAGTTGTGATTCTAACTGATCTGGAAAGAAAAACAAAATCTCAGCTTTAGTATTAGACATTTAAGCAGCAGCTTAAAAAACTCCTTTTTTGGAGATTCTTTCAAAGAAATAGTCAGGCTTCTCCCCTCATCTTCATCAGGAGTGTCTGCTTCAGTGATAGTAGATAACAGATTAAGTTAATTCATGCACATCTGGAAGGAAGAGTTGACTGAAAGCTGAGGAATAAACAGCTTTAAAGCAGAGTTTGAAGATAGAGGAGATAAACCTGCAGGACACACACAGACATCACGAGAGAAACTTCAGAAAATTCTTAACATCTTCAGGATTTTTTCTTCTGTCTGTTTGTGAACAAACTCAGAGAGACTGAACTCAACCAACTCTTTCAGTTTGCATCATCTCTGTCAACAATTGGGTGAAGGAAAAATGAACCGTCACAATCTGTTTAAATCTGTGCTGATCAGCTTTCTTCTGCACACAAACAGAGCTTCCTTTGAACCCTCAGGTCTTAGTGGGTGTGTTCAAGAAGCTTTCATCGCTTGTCAGGACACTAAAAATGCTCCACCTGCCACCCTGCCTCCATCACAGGTGGATTCCTCCCGGTTCAGTCACTGATCTGTGCTGCA
>NC_050513.1:14081582-14092240 GCF_002922805.2 Oryzias melastigma | reverse complement strand
AAAAAAAAAAAAGGGTTTGTTTCTTGAACTTTGTCTTCACTAACTTAAAAGTTTGTTTCTGAATGTTTAAAGAAAATCTTATTTTTTGTAAATTCTCATCTCATCATGTTTATAAAGTAAACAACAATCAGCTGACGTTGGTTGTGTTTTTTTTCATCCCTAAACCTTCCTTGGAGTTAAAATGTTGTCTTTAGAATCAAACGGGACGGATCAGCTGACTGCTGCTTCCTTTCTGAACTCAGCAAAATGACAGTGAATATTTGCACGGAATTTTCTAAATTTGCAATTTTCTTGACCGCATGAAGCCAGAAGAAGGGTCTTGGTTGGTGTAAAACACCAAATGGTTTCCGAGCGCGGCTGTAACTGCAGCTCACCCCTCCTCCTGTGGATGGGTCAAATATGGAGAGGAAATGTCACACACCTTGTGTGACCACTAATGGGGTTTTGCCTTTAAATATGTGCAACCAACAACAACATTTAGCCTTTGACGCACTTAAAATACACACGGGCAATGCAGCAATGTGGAACTTGGCTGAACTAACGTGTGGTCAGCGTGAATTTTAGTCGACTGATCGCACGCAAAACATGTGAATGGCATCAGCCTTCCAGCAAACAGACACAAGACAGAGTTTCTGTCACAAACAGAAACCATCATGAAGTTCTGGAGTTTACTCCGAAATCTTCGTGCTCTCCTCAATATAAATCCAAGTGCGAAGGACCCATTACAAAAATAATAAATTGCAGTATAAAATAATTGTCGTGGCACATATTAGTGTAATGCATGCTGAGTGATATTTTGTCCAGGAATTCTTAGATTCCAACAGAAAAACACATCAAAATAGATTTGTTTGTAGCAGAGAGACCATGTAGCAAAATATTTTTCTGCTTTTGTTTACTGACTACAAGCATTATTTTAAAATCATATAAACTTAAGTAATTGAGTTCTCTTTGAAGTCATGGATCCAAAAACATTTTGTTTTCGTGTTTGTTGCAGCAAACTAACCTAATAGGGTTTAATTCTATGTTTGCTCAGAGCTGTTTGTCTAGTTTTTCTAGTTAGACTAATTTGAACCGGCTTAATTAAACAGCATTTATTGACTGCTTCCGAGGCTTTACAGGCTTGCAGTTTTCTGTTCTTTTCACTATTTTTCAAATATTTATTTTAATGGACTAAATTGACTAAAGCTATGATTTGATCCTATTAGTTGTGTTTTTTGTTTCTAAATTTGACCAAAAATAGTCTTTATTAATAAAAAAAAACATCATTAAAGTAAAATGTGATTTATCAAATTAGAAAAACGTTGTCATAAATTGGTCTCTTCGGATGTTTTTGTTCTATTTTTGCAGTTGAGAGGAAGAATTGTTTTTTCATTTCATCTCATTGTTTTATTTCTGTCTGTTTCATTTCTTGATCTGCTTCATTTTTCCTGAATTACTGAGACAGGGAGTTTATTTCTTTCTCAAGATGACTGAATGGAAATGTTGCTCCATCATGGAGTGTTTGCTGCTGCAGCTCCATGTCTCCATCTGGTGGAGTGAGAGCAGAAGTGCAGCAGCTGATGTTCAGCAGCTTCCTCTGCCTCCCACTGCTGTCTGACTGCATTCACCTGAACCTGAGAGGAAACACAAGAGAAGAGCCCATCAGTGGAGGAGCAGCTGATCTGTTAGTGAAGGAGGATCAGAGCTGATGATGAGTGTTTCCTCTGCAGGTGAAGGTAGAAGGTATGTGTGAGCTGATCCAGTGGATCCAGTGAATCCAGGAGCATGAATGAGGACACACAGGAGGGAGCCCCTCCCTCTAAAAGCACTCTGTGTGGGGAAGATGAGAGCCAGAGCAAAGCTCAGAGGTGAGATCAAATCAAATCAATCTTTATATATATATCACTTTTCATATAAAAGAATAACCCAAAGTGCATTACAACAAAAGCACAACAGTATAAATAATATAAAAACAGGCATGAAAATGAAAATAAAGCCCCCTGCTCCAAACCAGCCAAAAATACCCCCCACTCACCATTCACTCCCTGATAGACAATAAGAAAATAGGCTGAGCACGTAAATTGGTTGTTAGAAAGTAATAGTTAGGACGTCCTTCTCAATGAAGAGCTGCAAAGCCAACCAAACGCAGCATCACATGCAGGGTCCCGCCTCACCACAGCTAGGTGGTGAGGCGGGACCCCATCCAGAGCCTCAACGGCTGAACAGTAGCTGACTCAAGGAGAGAGAGGACCCAAATTAGTAAGCATCAGAAGTAAAATTTAAGAATGAATAAAATTTAAAAATGAGAATAAAAAGTAAAAGTAATAAAGTAGTAAACAATAAAAACAATAAAATAAGGAATATTAAGATAAATTAATAATCAATTAGTGTAAATTCATAAAATAGATCAAATAGATAAACAAATACAACAAATAAAAGTAGCAAAATTAGGTTCAAAGGATGGGTCTTAAAAGCACCTCTGCGGCTCTCAGGTCCTCTGGCAGATCATTCCATAAACGAGGTCTGCAATACTGAAAAGATGCCTCTACATAAGTTTTGGTTTTCACTGTTGGAATGACTAGTAGACCAGTGCCAGAGGATCTCATGGTCCGCGAGGGTTCATATTTGACTAAAAGATCAGACAAATAAGACGGCGCAAGACCATTAAGACATTTAAAAACCATTAAAAGTATATTAAAATCAATCCTGAAGCTTATGGGGAGCCAATGCAGGGATTTTAAAATCGGGGTGATGTGGGGCCGCTTCCTGGTCTTTGTGAGTAGCTGAAGGTTCTTAATGTTTGTTTTTTGACGACCAGAAAGCATTGCATTACGATAATCAATTTTATGTATTATAAAAGCATGCATCAGCATCTCCATACTAGCAAGAGAGAGTAGTGGGCGGACTCTTGCCAAATTTCTAAGATGATAAAAATCCGTTTTGACCACATGTTTAATGTGAGGAATGAAAGTTAGCTTGGAGTCAAAAATAACACCCAGGTTTCGGACTGTTTCTGAATAACTTAATGAAAGTTCTTTAAATTTCTAACGTTGTTTCTCTCTCTTGGCTTCAGGACCGATAACTAAAATTTCAGTTTTTTCCTGGTCCAGCTGCAGAAAATTATTTGCCATCCGTGATTATACATCTAAAATGCAATTAATACATGCTTCTATTGGCCTTGTGTCATCAGGAGACATAGCTATGTACAGCTAGGTGTCATCAGCATAGCTGTGGAAGCTGATGTTGTGGCTCCTGATGACATTCCCCAGGGGAAGCATGTAGATGTTAAAAAGCAAGGGGCCAAGGAAAGATTCTTGTGGCACACCACATTTAATTTTGTAAACCCCAGAAAAATGAACATGAACATCTCTAACTGTCCATGACTCTTCTTCAGCATACACATCAACAACCTTCATTCTTCACAGGAATAAACCTGGACCTGGATATGAACCCAGCTGTGTGTCCTTCAGGACTGACTATTCAAAGGATTATAATCCTGAATTCAAAGATAGCAGTTCCAGAGTTGAGGAAGATGAGAGCCAGAGCAAAGCTCAGAGGTGAGATGAACATCTCTAACTGTCCATGACTCTTCTCCATGTCAGAGCTCAGCACTCACAACAACAACCTTCATTCTTCACAGGAACCAACCTGTACCTGGATATGAACCCAGCTGTGTGTCCAAAAGGAGTGACTATTCAAAGGATTATAATCCTGAATTCAAAGCCATCAGTTCTGGAGACCAACAGTAAGTGCCTGTCAGAGTTAAAGGAGGCCGGATGATCAATAGTTTTCAGGAGGATATACCACACCATGATAAATGATATACGTAGTCTTTTATAGATTGTAGATTAAACACCATGCATTTTGAATCAAAATTTCTCTATATTAGCTTTTCACCCATGCGGTGTTTCCTTGGTTATCATGGGAGTTACATTCTTTAACAAAAAAGTGATAGGTGAAATCCACAGTTCATATTTTATATTTTTGGGTGACTTTCATAGGAAAATAAGTCGAGTAGGGCCATTATATAACTTAAAAAAATAAATAAATAAGAACTGATCTTGGTTGGAAATTCATGCAGATTTGGAGATCTGCACATATCTGCGCCAGAGTCATAATACACAGAAGACTAATTGACAAAGTCTACAGCCAATCAGGATGGGGGCATGTGAATATAAACAGCAAACTATTAATGGTTCTTTTGAACCATTAAAGCATACAAGTTCACCAAAGTAAACAAATCAGGGTTGAACTCAACAAGCACATATTAAAGAGAATGTTAAAGCAAATCTAAAGAAGATTTCTGCTTTGATCCAAATGAAAACTTTTTAAATACCGAATGCCCTAGGGTTTGAAGGTGAACATTTTGGTTACTGATTTTTTAGCAACTTTGTAAAAGAAGGTTCTTTATTAAACTTACTGTCTGTTATTTTAAACAAATCTTTTGACAGTTTTATCTAGTTCTCTCGGATATTCTTTCTGTTTAAGAGATCAATTGATGAATCTTTTAGCATGTTGTGTGTTTAAAATGAGTTTTATTGTTTGACAGAAACAAAACAGTTGCTTTAGCTCCAAATTCCAAAAACTCTTAACAAGAACATAATACATTCCAAATAAAAGTGTTACTCAGGGATTTTTTACACCATTGCAAAATCTAAATGTAAATGAATTCTACTGCGCTACAAGAATTAAAAGTAGAATCATTTCTGATTGACAAGTTGGCTGATTCCACTGTGAATACATTGTATGTTCTTTTTGTTATGCCCAAAAACGATTTCAAACACGGAAGATTGAATAATCCTAAGTTTTCTCTAGAGCTTATATACACTCTGAGGAACTTGGTGAACTGAGAGTTCAGAATCCTGAACAGTAGAGCGTTGACATCAGTCTGAAGAGAGATGATCTTCTCTGACATTAGAGTGTAATGATCATGCCTCCTTTCTAGAGGGGATGTCACAACACCCTTCTATAGGCGTGGGTGCATTCAATGTTATAATTTGTTTTTTTGTTTATCCCTCAAAGAAATTAAATACAAAACAGTGTTAATGATTCATACAGAAAGTCGTTTAAGTGATCCCATGTTATTTATATTCATATGAGAAGGTGCTTCACAAATCCCATCAACCCAATAACAACAAGCCCCCAACATTCCACACACACAAAATACAAATAAATATTATCCCCTTAGTCCAAACCCCAAGTCCCATAGTTATGACAGCGCAAGGAAAGAGAAGAAAAAAAAAAGTCTGTCCAGCTCACGTGACCGTGGGAAAGCCGCTTCGTCCGCTTTCCGAAACGCGTTTCACGAGGAAAATGATGATTGGGAAAAAAATGAAGAAGATAATCCAACTCAGGGAAAAAAACCTCTCAAAAAATGTTTTGACGGTACAATCCACAAAGAGACGGCAAACTTCCTCCACACCGTAATCATCCGCGCCGTGCTGCTGGCGGCTCTGCCGGTGTAGGTAGCAGATGTGCTCGGCCTGTCAGATCGGCTCGGGGGCTGGCGCATAGATGACGTGTAAGATTCTGATTGGTCCGGACGTTAGACCACTGCCACATGACATGGAGAATGACACAGACACTTCCGCCATAACAATGCACGGATTCTTCCCGAGTAAAGAACCCAGGAGGTCCGAACAAATGCGTTAAGAATCACAAAAGGAGAAGGAATATTTGCAATCAGCCGCAAAAACCTCGACGACGAAATAGTCCGATGGAGAGGAATCATCACAGGATAATGATCGTTATTTTAATAGAGAGAAATCAGGCTGGGAAGCATTACGTCTGAGCTAAAGTGGGTGCTAGCGAGTAGCATGCCATCCTGTTGTTGGTCGCACATTAAAAAAAAAGTAATTATCCGCACGTATTTTTTCTAAAAACGTCCTGCCGATGTTGAACTTCTTTCTGGTCGCACGGACCGGATGAAGTCCCGCTAGAATATGCAGCTCACGTTCTGCTCCGTTACACAAACACTGAGGAGAGCAGACGTTAGTGAAGGAGCTGTCAATGCCAAAATAATAAATAATAGCCCGAACAGATCTTAACACTTTTTCTTTTCTTTTTTAAAAAATAAACTGTATTGTAAACATCAGTTTCAGTACAGAAAAACAGCAAATTAGCCAACTCGTTTGTTACAGTTGTGTGACGTCATCACTAGTCGCAAGCCCCCGAGCCGATCTGACAGGCCGAGCACATCTGCTACCTACACCGGCATCTGCTGAGCCACGCCCCCCTCCTGCGCACCTGTCTCCATTCAAGAAAATCTGGAGTCCTTTCACTCACTCGGCCACAGTCCCGCTCGTCCAATAGGGTGGCTCACAAAACAAAAACAACTCATGACCTCATAACGTGGATAAAACCCAGCTCAAAACAATTCGGTTAACACGAGAATCATGGTTACAACTGGCATTCAATGGCAACCATTACAAGAGTTAGACTGGAACTTCCCACTGACTGCTTTGTTGTTGTTCACTAACATTTCTTCTTGGTGTCCATAGAGAGAAGAAGAAGAGTGGACCCCAACCGGCAGAAAGACCCAGAGCTGGTGAGTCAAAGCCTGATCATCCACTGATGGATTCTTCTCACAACATCTGCTGGTGTTGTCGAACACTTGTGACAAAGGAGTTTCTTTTCTGCTCTTCCATCAGATGTTCGCCAGCAGGAGATTTTTAAAGAACACCACATCAGTCTGAAGAGCAGAAGTGAACATGTGGCTGAAGGAACTGAAGAAGCAGGAACAGAAACACTCCTCAGCAGAGTCTACACTGAGCTCTACATCACAGAGGAACTGAGAGAAGAGGTTCATACCCAACATGAGGTGATGCAGCTGGAGACAACTGTCAAGACCAACAAGCTCCATGGCACTATAATCAAGAACCCAGACATCTTCAAAGTCTTCCCTGACCAACACAGCTCCACCAGAGTGGTTCTGACCAGCGGAGTTGCTGGAGCTGGAAAAAGCTTCTCAGTGCAGAAGTTCACTCTGGACTGGGCCGAGGGCTTGGAGAACCAAGACATCAGTGCTGTGGTTCCTCTTTCCTTCAGGGAGATGAACTTGATCAGAGATAAGCAGCACAGTGTTCTCACTCTGATTCAGTGTTTCCATCCAACACTCCAGAAGATCCCAGCAGAACAGCTGTCTGTCTGTAAACTTCTGTTCATCTTTGATGGTCTGGATGAAAGCAGACTTTCTCTGGACTTCAACAACAGTCCGGTGGTGTCTGATGTAACACAGAAGTCCTCAGTCAGCGTGCTGCTTACTAACCTCATCCAGGGAAATCTGCTTCCTTTAGCTCTGGTCTGGATCACTTCCAGACCTGGAGCAGCCAATCAGATCCCTCCTTCATGTGTGGACAGACTGACAGAAGTACAAGGCTTCAATGATGTCCAGAAGGAGGAGTACTTCAGGAGGAGATTCCCAGATAAAGAGCTGTCCAGTAGAATCATCTCCCACATCAAAAGCTCAATGAGCCTCTACATTATGTGTAACATTTCAGTCTTCTGCTGGATCACTGCTGTGGTTCTGGAGAACATGCTGACCACAGAGCAGAGAGGAGAGCTGCCCACCACCCTGACTGACATGTACTCACACTTCCTGATGGTCCAGACAAAGAGGAAGAAGAACAAGTACCAGCAGGATCATGAGACGAGTCCACAAGAGCTGACGGAGACTGACAGAGAAGTTCTTCTGAAGCTGGGGAGGCTGGCATTTGAACATCTGGAGAAAGGAAACATCATGTTCTACCAAGAAGACCTGCAGCAGTGTGGTCTGGATGTCACAGTGGCCTCAGTGTACTCTGGAGTTTGTACTGAGATTTTCAGAAGAAGGCGTGAGGTCTTACAGAAACCAGTCTACTACTTTGTCCATCTGAGTGTTCAGGAGTTTCTGGCTGCAGTCTACATGTTCCACTGTTACTCCAACAGGAAGCTAAAGGTCATTAAGGACTTCCTGGAGTGTGATATGAAAACGTCAACTCTGGATGAGTTTCTGAGTAGAGTCATGAAAAAATCCATGCAGAGCAAAACTGGACACCTGGACCTGTTTGTTCGCTTCCTTCACGGTCTCTCTGTGGAATCCAATCAGAGACTCTTGAAAGATCTGCTGGGTCAGACAGAGAAGAACCCAGAAATCATCAAGAGTGTCATCAACAACCTGAAGAAGATGAACAGTAAAGGAGTCTCTCCTGACAGAAGCATCAACATCTATCATTGTCTGATGGAGATGAAGGACCTCTCAGTTTATCAGGAGATCCAAGAGTTCCTAAAGTCAGAGAACAAATCAGATATCAAACTCTCAGAGATCCACTGCTCAGCTCTGGCCTACATGCTTCAAATGTCAGAGGAGATTTTAGAGGACCTGGACCTGAACAATTACAAAACATCAAATGAGGGTAAACGGAGACTGATCCCAGCTGTGAGGAACTGCAGAAGGTTCAGGTGAGTCCAGAAGAGATTGTGAAGATAAACAGATCAGTTTACAAATCTTTAATATTCATGTTCTAAAATTTGTGGCCTTATATTTATATCTGATAAAAGTATTAGAAGAATAAGCACAACACAGCATTTAGATTTTATTTCTTGAATAAAGTCAAACTCTCCAGATTCTGCAAGAAAGGTCATATTTCCACTGAGCAAACATGACCGGTCCTCTCCTGGCCAGTTTAGAATGGTCTGGGCAATTTAAATGAGCGTTTCAATTGAGTGTTGGATCATTGAGGCTCATGCGGAGTGTAGACACATGATTAGGGCTGTAACGAGTATCCGGGTGCTCAAATACTCGCGATATGCTCCCGAAAATTCAAGTACAAATATTCGCGACATCAAAGATTGCTAATTCGCGACCTTCATAAATATAGTAGAGTGCAGTGAAATATTATCAAAATATTATCTTGGGATGATGTATTTTTGCTCTGAAATGCAGATTAATGTTGGATCTTAAGTTTAAGAACAAAGCCAAAAGAGCAGCGGTATGTCACCGGAAGTAAACACATCTTCGTGTAGGTGAGGCTTGAGGTTTTCAAAATAAGATCAGCGAGAGCTTTATTCCGTTCAGAAACTGAGACTGAAGTTCCTCTCACTGACATAACTTCTGAAAAAAATAATTTGCTTTAACACCGGAGCATCCAGTCCGTAGGTGAAGGGCTGGCACGCAGGAGCCCTGGGTTTGATTCCTGGGGTTGTCCATTGATCCCCACCGAGATTGGGTCCTTAGGCAAGACCCTTGACGCTGCTGCCTAACTGGGTCCCTGTGCCCCTCAAGTACAGGGTTGTGTCAGGAAGGCATCCGGCGTGAAAACTCTGCCAAATCACTGATGCGAAACAGTGGGTGCTGTTACGCTGTAGCGACCCCGAAAGGGATAAGCCGAAAGTGAACTACATAATGAAAACACTCAAAATACCATACTGGTCTGGTCTAGTCCGGTCTGGACTTCTCAGTAAAGAAAACCCCAAACCATAACAATCGGGTAGTAGCTGTGGATGCAGACAGTTGTTCATGGATCTGTCGCCTCAGAGGGCTACATGTTGGTCAGTGACTGCACTCGTGTTCGCACCAATGCTCCAGCTAACCCTGTAGGAATTGTTTTTCGTAGGTAGAGCTGTAGATCTGAGGAGGAAACTGGATTCAAAGTTCTGCAACAGAACAGGAATATGAACTGTTGTTGTTTACCCTCCCAGAGCTAAATTTTAGAAGTAAAAAACATGGGAATATGTTTTCCTCTTTTTTCAAAGAAAATACTTTGAGCAGAAAACTCAATCATAAAGATTTTTTAAAAACTGTCAACACTCAAGCATCATTATCATCATCACAGTGACAGGAGTCAGCCTTTGTCATCCAAATGTTCTACTGTGAACTTTGTGGTTTAGATGAGACCTCACATCACAGACAGGCTGGGGATCAACATGAACACCATGAAGCTTCACCGTCTGTTCTCCAACTACAGATTCGATTACCTGTTTCTGTCTTTATTTCTCTCCTCTCAGACTTTCTGGACAATTAGGACTCTCAGAGATTGACTATGAAATTGTGGCATCAGCTCTGAAGTTCAACCTATTCCACCTGACAGAACTGGATATGAGGTTGAATGTCATGGATGACTCATCCATGAAGGCTCTATGTTCTGGACTGGAGAGTCCAAACTGCAGACTACATGCACTGAGGTGAGAACACTGAAGCTGCTGGTTGGTGTATTTCTACACAGCAAATTTCCAGAGTTGAAAAATCTGGAGTTAGGCAGAAAAGTGTTAAAGAGTTGGATTTCAGGAGTTTATATTTTAAATATTACTATAGTAAGTGTTAAATTTACTTTGTAGTGGTGTCACATTTTAGAGTTCATTCATTGGTGTTCAGCAAGCTCCCATTAACAACCTGTAGAGTTCATGGATGGGTGGGGCTTGTGTGAATGGCAGAGCTCTGTCTGGGCATGTCTCGTCGGCAGGACTCCCCGCAGCACGCGCACGTTTTCAACTTCAGAACTTCGAAGCATCATGAGCAGTGGATCTTCGTTGTGAGGTAAGCGAACAAAAACTCAAAAAACAGTTTGATAAATGTATCATCATGTATACATTTAATGCCTATGTGTTTTGAGGGTAACGTTTTGTTTTCCTCTTCATTTGCAGCATTTAGCATGTGTTAGCTTATTTAGCTCAGGCGCTATAGTTCGGTAATCATTCAAATA
>NC_050513.1:14079457-14080961 GCF_002922805.2 Oryzias melastigma | reverse complement strand
TATTTTTGATGGTCACACATGTACACTCAGATTGAGTTAATTTTAACTCGCATGGAGTTTATTCCAAAGACCAGAATTTGCTGTGTACATTTGTAGTTTTTCACTGAAGATGAAAGGTTTGAACTCCAAGATTTTCTGGATTTTCCAGAAATGTAACATATTTGATTCTTCTAAGAGTCAGCAGTGGGGGAAAAGTAGTTTCTTAGATTTTCTGTAGAAAAAAGTTCTTTCAACAGCGACAGAAGTTTGTATTACCGAGAAAATTTGTTGTTAGTTGGAGCTTTTGCAGATGTCCAGGAGATTAGAATCAGACTACTGAGGCTTCATGTTAGTCAACTGAAGTTGGAAGTCATTTCCTACAGTGAACTTGTGTTCAGAAACCCCCATTTCACATTCAATACTGACAACACTTATACTTTATACTTTCACAGTTACGCTGATGATTCACAGCTTTAAATTGTCATGTCTCCTGATGACCATGAACCTTTAAACACTCTTTTAAATTGTATTTTAGGTATAAAGTCATGGATGGCAGAGAATTTTTGACAGCTCAACCAGGACAAAATTGAAGTTTTAATCACCTGCCCTGAAGATAAGAGAGAGATGGTTTTACCAAAGCTTCAGAATTTTACATTTTCTCACCGTGTGAGAAACTTGGGCCTACTTTTTGACTTTGAGCTGAGTTTTATCCCTCACATAAAAAATGTTGTTAAGACAGGATTTTATCATCTTAGAAAAGTTGCCAGAGTTCGCCCATTCCTCTCTCTTGCCAGCACAGAGGTGCTGATGCATGCTTTTGTTTTTAGTTGTTTAGATTATTGTAATGCCCTGCTCTCTGGTTTACCTGAAAAATCTCTTTCTAGTTTACAATTGTTACAGAACTTAGCAGTGCGGGGTTCAGATAAGAACCAGGGGATGGGAGCACATTATACCAATTTTAAAATTGCTGCATGTGCGTTTCAAGATTGATTATAAAATTATTTTAATGGTTTATAATTGTTTTTATGGTCTTGGGCCTTCTTATTTAAGTGATCCGGTTTTAATGTATGAACCCTCGCAGACCCTGAGGTCATCCAGTGCTGGACTTTTAGTGGTTCCTAAGGTGAGGACCAAAACTTATGGTGAGACTTTGTTCTACCATTACGGTCCTCGCCTGTGTAACAGCCTGTCGAAGAGCGTCTGGGCCGCGGAGACCGTAGAGATTTTTAAGAAGAGACTAAAGACCCACCTCTTTAATTTTGCTTTTAGATAACTACTTATCTATTTATGTATGTATTAAATTATTTATATAAGAATTTTTTTTGTATTGTATATTATTTTTGTATTTTAGCTAATATATGTATTTACTGTTAGTTTTTCATTTATGTGTCTACGTGTATTGCATTTATTTGATTTGAATATTTTTATTATTATTTTTCTTTTAAAGTTGTCCTGTCCAACAGCTGAGCAAACAGATGCACGCTGAGATCTTCTTGTGTTGGACAGATTTTACTGTCAAATCAGA
>NC_050513.1:14074259-14079359 GCF_002922805.2 Oryzias melastigma | reverse complement strand
TTGGACCGGTGGGGATCTTTTATGCCAGGGCTTGTCGGTTGCCGGTGGTCATTGCCATAGCTCTCACCCATCTGATGCAGCTGGGGTCCAGCATCGTGGCCTCACAGTTGTGGACTGGACCCCATTGCTGTCTTGGTCAGGGCGGGAGCTGTGGCGATGTTCTGTGACGAAGCTGGCTATGGGTATAAAGAGATTCCCAAATACTGTTTCCTCACAGCAGAACCAAGCCTAAATTTTCTTTTATAAGTTATTTTTATAAGTATTTGTTGTGTGTGGGGTCATGGGATGTATGTGCTACTGAAGGGGAAGGTAAAGAGTGGGTTGGGGTTTTATTTGAATTTATTTGAACTCTACAATTTGAACTTTATCAGACATAATGCACAGGGATAATGAGCTGTACATTAAGCTCCTGAACACACTTGGTTGACTTCACACCGTTCACTCACACTTTTCTCTATGTTTTTAGGTTGATAAGGTCCAGTTTGTCAGAGACGAGCTGTGAAGCCCTGGGCTCAGCTCTGAAGAACAACCCAACCAATCTGACAGAATTGAACCTGAGTAAGAACAACTTGCAGGATTCAGGAGTTCGTCATCTGTGTGATTTTCTGGAGAGTGCAGGGTGCAGACTGCAGATTCTGAGGTCAGTACTAATAATGACAATAAATCGTGCTAAAAATAATAAATTAATAAAAATCTATATGAAACCGCCTCATAGAAAACTCAGACTGAGCACAAAGTTAAATGTAAAACCAATAACACAGCTAAAATCAGAAGAATGAAGAGTGAATTGAGACAGAAATGGTACAATTAAACAGATGAGTTTTGATCTAGTGGTTGGTAGAGAGAGCCAACGTTGCTGAGCTCAGGACGGAGTGTATTCTTGAGTGTGTGAGCTGAGCAGATGAAGGCTCTGCTCTCCATGATAACAAGTAAAATTGGGAGGTCAGAGACCTGAATGGAAGTAGAGGACCGGAGAAAACTATATTTTGTTTGTGATGTAGTAGGTTTTCCAGTCATAAATGGACCAATCATATGCCTCAGTAAAAGCATGTGGTCCCTGCTGGCCCCACCACAAAAATTAGTCCAACGAAGTAATTTGTTCTTGTCTTTGCCTCTGGGTGTGTGTGCATACATATATATATACACAATCAATAAAAAAATGGATGTATTGTTTTTTTTTAACCCAAGTTAATTAGACCTCCATCTTCCGCTTCAAGAGGAAGATCTCCATGGAGTGACTTAATTTCTGACAGAGCACACTTCATCAGTGTTTGACCCACCTATACAGTGGTCACTTACAAAAGAAATTTATTTCCAACCAAGCTGACTATTTGATTTGTACTGCCTGTTGACGATGCCGACCTCGTTTGTAGCCTCAAAGAGAAGTTATCTTCACGATAGAGTAAATTAAGCATAATTTCAGAGAAAAAGTTCACCTCTTACTGCTTGTTTTTGTCCAGATGATGTTGCAAATTTTTGCTTTGAAGAAATACACCTTATTGTCTGCTTTCAGGTTAAAGAAATGCAGTTTGTCAGAAAATAGCTGTGAAACTCTGGTCACAGCACTAAAATCCAACCCATCCAATCTGAGAGAACTGCATTTAAGTGAGAACAACCTGCAAGATTCAGGAGTTTGTCATCTGCGTAATTTTCTGAAGAGTCCAGTCTGCAGACTGCAGACTCTGAGGTCAGAGTCCATTATTCAGTCATGTTCAGATCAATATGATGACAGATTTATTTTGACACTAATTGTATTCATGGTGCTGATGTTCTCCTGCAGCATGCTGAATATATTTATGCTTAAGTCTTTTTTCTTTGAATGTTGTCTTTTGTCTTTAAACTCAACTCTTTGTTTTGGATTCAGGTTAAATAAATGTTGTTTGTCAAAGATTAGCTGTGATATTGTGACATCAGCTATGAAGTCCAACCCATCCCACCTGACAGAGCTGACCATGAGATACAACAAGCTGAAGGTTTCAGATGTTCAGCAACTCCAGGATCTGGTGGAGAGTCCAAACTTCAAGCTGCAGACTTTGAGGTCAGTAGAGATTTGAAGTCAGTCCAGCTGCTCCCAGAGGTGTTGTCCTAAAGTTAGTCCAAAATTATCTTGTGAAGCTGTAGCTTCACAGTGAAGCTCTAAAGAGAAAAATCACATGCCTCAGGACAACAGTCACCCTCAGAGCAGCAAAAGCTCCAACAGGTGAAGATGACAGAAAGCTGCTGCTCTGAACAGAACCTAAGCTCCTGTTGGTCTTTCTACTGCTGTTCTTCACCACTTACTGACAGACCAGCATAACGAGACAGTCCTTCACGCTGCTGTTTTCTATTTTTCACAGGTGGAAAGGAAGGAGGCGCAGAGTCTGATTATCCTTTAAGTAGAAAAGAGATAAGCAACATCAGCTTGTCTGCAGAGATTTCCTAACAGGAACATGTTTCTGGGAGGTGGAGAGGAGAGCGATGGAGGAACATTTACCTGGTTTAGGTGTGTCCAGCCAATAAGAACATGCCAGAGCCGAGTATATTGGAAAACATGCAGGAATCTGGCACTTGAGGACCAGGGTTTCCTACCCCTGAATCAGAGGAAGAGGAGATGAGTGTCAGAGCTGCAGCAGGAACTGAAATGACTTTGTCCACACTCTCTTGCCATAGTTGTTAATGTTATCCTTCTTGTCAGCTGACATCTGTTTCTATGTAGTTTCATGAGGGAGCAGCTGTGTGTGACAGCAGCGAGCATTTCTTCACTAAAGTCAGTCATCAAAGTTGATCAATCATCGATTAACTTTCTCCTCATCTATCCTGAAACTGTGTCTTTGAATGATTTGTAATTCTCTGATCTGATTCAGACATGATGGTTTCTGCAGAAGCTCAGAAGTCTTTTCTCATTTTTCTTGGACCCCTTCAACTCTCTGTACGACAGAGTGGATCAACATTCCCTGAACATCCTTCAGCTGGTCCAGAAAACAGCAGCATGGCTGCTGACCAAGAAAAGACCACTGTACAACAGCTCTGGACTCATGATTTTCCATTTGTGTGCAGTTCAGCTTTTGTTTATTTTCATTTTTTTTCATTTTTGAACAAATTGTTAAAGAGAAATAGGTAATTTGGGAATTCTGATAAAAATGTTAATAATAATTTGACCTGTTGGTTGAAGGTTTATCTCCAAATCTCGATATTCATAATGTGAGAAAGGCCTAATTCATATTATATATATTTAAAATCTTTTTTAGACTTGATTTCTGTTCTCCAGAAACCCCTAATGACAAATAAAACAACACGAATCTTAACCAAGAAAACAATTTAGTTTGTCCAATGTATTCATCTAGAATGTGGCTGCAAACTTTTCTTTCATTATTTCTCCTTTGCTGCTGTAGTCATAAAATCCTAAACTTAAGTGATAGTAATAAAACTTATGATCAACTAATAAAAATGAAGTTAAGAAAAAAAAAAAATAAAACTTGTGATCCATGTCTTTGATCTAAACAGAGATGGAGAAGAAGATGTTGTAACATAATGCAACCCCCCTTCCCCTATGAGTTGCTCTGTGTCTGTGGCATTTTTCACATTTGTAATGTGCTCATTTTGACACCAGGTGAGGCCAAACTCAGATTATGAAAAAAAAAAGTAAAGTAATTTGTCTGGAATTATATAACAATCTCCTGAAAATGAAAACACAAACCAGCAATATCATAGGCTTTAATGCTTTTTTGGAAGAATTGATAATAATGTGATCATATTATGTTTTAATTTTCCACATATCCTTGATCTTTGGTTTTATAGTTTTGCTATTTTTCACATTTTAATGCAATGTTTTGGATGTGTAAAATTGAGTAAAGACAGTATGACCAAAATGATAATATTGTGAGGTTGCCCTTATCTTTGGACTACACACCCTGCATGCTTTACAGTGGCTGGGGGCATGGTTTTGGATAATCCTGAAATATAAGCAGTACTTGTTTGTGTTTGTTGTTGGCATATAAAGAATAAACCTTTGTATTCAAACGAAAAGAATCTCTCTTCTTCATTGCCAAAAGTTCTTATTGTCTCTTTTTTCTTCAGGGGTCACCACAGCAAATCAGCTTCCTCCATCTAATCTTGTCGTCCGCATTCTCTACTATAACACCAGCTACCTTTATGTCTTCCTTCACTGCTTCTGTGGTAGGAGCTAAAATGAGGACCGTTCAATTGCACACAAAGGCAGGAGGCATGGCTCAGAACTAAAAATAAGCATTTTACAAAAAGAAAAAATTCAAAAAAACACAATCACACAAAACTAATCAGATCAGTTAGCTGATCTGATTAGTCCAGATCCACTCATACAATACTGCACACTCACTTGTGAATCCCTTCACCAGGACACGACACTTCAAGTGGGGGGAAAGCCTTCACCTGGGCACAAGACTCAGCACTGAGGGAGTGGGGCAAACAAAACGAATTAAAAAGAAGATTGCTTACAGGAAAGTGCAAGGTTTGAGCATTGCAGACTCACCAAAACAGGCTGTTCTTCATCTGAGAAGGACAGAAGAACTGCATGCAAAACACAGAGGCTATATTTAGGGTCAGTTTCAGACTTGTTGATGTATAAAGCTACAAAATAAAACAAGTGCAATGTGAAGCCTGCTGACAGCTTCCCGTGGGCAGCCTGATGCCGCTGCCTTACCTGTGAGTGTAACAGGAAGTGTGCAACAGGAAGTGGGCTGTCCCAAAATGCCCATAATGGCCAGTAGGCTCCTTAATGTTTTTTATAGTGCCTGTAGAGGCCTCCTCCTGCAATTAGCCTCCCAGCCACACCTGCAGCAATCTATCCTGCTACACATCCATAAACCTCTGTGGTCTTATTTTAGACCTTTCTCCTGGTAGACCTAGACTAGCATCCTTCTACCAATATATTCACTGTCTCTCCTCTGAACATGTCCAAACCATCTCAGTCCGGCCTCTCTGACTTTATCTCCAAAACCTCTAACATGTGCTGTCCCTCTGATGTATTCATTCCTGATTCTATCCATCCTGGTCACTCCCAAAGAGAACCTCAGCATCTTCATCTCTGCTACTTTCAGTTCTGCGTCTTTTGCTCACTGCCTTTAAGCCAAACAACATGGCTGC
>NC_050513.1:14027475-14073816 GCF_002922805.2 Oryzias melastigma | reverse complement strand
TCTGATGGATTCATTCCTGATCCTATCCATCCTGGTCACTCCCAAAGAGAACCTCAGCATCTTCATCTCTGCTACCTCCAGCTCTGCATCTTTTCCTCACTGCCTCTAAGCCAAACAGAATGGCTGCTCTCATCACAGTTTTCTAAACATTTCCTTTCATTCGAACATCTATTGAAATCCCCACTAATGACAACTCTCACATTTCCAGGGATGCTCATCATCACTTCATCAAGATCCAACCAGAACTTCCCCTTCTATTCCAGCTCATATCCTACCTGTGGGGAATACCCAGTAACAACATTGAATGTTGTCCATCTCAATCTTCAGACTCATCACTCTATCTGACACTCTTTTTACCACCACGACACTCCTAACAAACTCCTCCTTTAGGATAACTCCTACTCCATTTCTCTTCCCATTTCCACCATGATAGAACAACTTGAAACCTGCTCCTAAGCTTCTAGCCTTGCTACCTTTCCACCTGTTCTCCTGGACTTACAGTATTTCTACCTTTCTCCTCTGCATCATGTCAACTATAGTTCCAACATTCAAAGTTCCTACTCTCAATCCAACACTCACAACTTTCCTCTTTTCTCTCTTCCTATAAACATGCCATCCTCCTCCTCTCCATCCTCGACCAACAATGGTGGCACTGATGGCGGCCATTGTTAACCCAGGCCATCAACGATCCAATATGTGTATCATAGGTCTGATTCATGTATTTGATTTTGCAAATATTTGATGTCAGATGCCCTTTCAGACACAGTCCTCTGTATTTATCTGGCAACAAGTATCCATACTTCACCTTGGTATTGATATTATCAATACTCAGATCATTTCCACGAACCCTAGTTCAGGGCATCAGAAGCAAAATGAAGAGCAGATCCAGGATGAGCTGGTATTTCTGTTCCAGTGAGAGCAAAGATCTGACAGAACTTTGGAACCCAAAGAAAACTTTCCAACAAGTTATTCCAAAGAGACCTTCATCTGTCAGGAGCAAATGGATCATGTTGTTTGTCTTCTGCATCCAGGTGGAAAAAGTGCTCCAGCAAAATTCTGAAGCTTTGGGTTTTGTCCTGCAGCCACACATCTTTCAGGGAAAACATACAAACACTTTTCAGTCAGAAAATCTCTCTTGAGCTTTGGCCCCATGCAGTCTGTTCAGCTCTGATTTGGGCTTCAGTTGATAAATGTGATTACGAACTCTAGATTTTCCTTAGAAGCAGACTTTCTCCTTCTTTTGCGGAGAGCAGAATGTTGATATCGATTGTTGGAACCGACTCTATTATGATTCTCTGCTGACTTCCAGTCAGAAAGCTGTCCACCAGAGGGCAGCACTCCATCATTCTTGCAGTAGATCTTCACAGCTGCAGGAAAACTTTATCTAATCTTATTTAATCTACAGCCGCTCAAGCACACCCTGTAACCAAGAAGCAAAGACGTCCTTCAGGAATGTGGTTCTGCTGCAGAAGATGCTTTTAAATAGAATCTGTTCCTCCTTCCACGGCAGAGAAAACAAGTCCCAAAGATAATCTGGAAGATCCACATTCTATCAGTCAAAGAAAACTTTTTGTTTTTTGTAACACACATTTTAAAACTTCAATGGAGTCAGCTGTCTCTGCTCAACATGAATACATGAGTTTGTGTCAGTGCTCCATATCATCAAAAGAGGAACACCAACATGTATGACATGTTCAGACGTGAGGAAATACAGATGAAGGACTTATTTTTGAAATGTGAAGAATTTCTGAAAAAAAAAACATCTGAACAAATAAACTCTGATATTATCTATATAAATCATGTGAAATTAAGTCAAATCAAATTCAAAACAAACAAACAAGGAAAAGACCACATTTTCTTTCATCAAACTGAATAAAATCAACCACCATCCAACAGACAGACAAAACTACACGTCACAATTAAATCACTACAGAAACCCCATTCTTTCATATCTATAGACAATTTTGTTCCTATCCTCAGACACACATAATTCATACAAAAATTAAAGTCAAAGTCCCATTGGTTGTCACACATCAATGTTTGTGATCGCAACAAACAGAGGAAGTCACTGGTTCACAAGGTTATGGTGGTGACAGTTGTTGCCATGTTGTGTTGAGTGGACTTCTGCTATGGGTCTATTTGATGTTAATGTTCAATGACACACAAAACATTTGCAGACTCCTATTTGTACACACACCATGGGAGCAGATCTCAACAACTAAAAACCAGATCAGTGACGTGATACTTAAATGAAATATTGTTCCTTTCTTTATAGTTCAGCTGTTGCTTTATGAATTTCAGTGTTCCCTTTACCTGGGATTTTAGACACATTGTTCTGTTTTTTGTTTTTTACCAACCATGTCCTGAAGGATCACAACTTGGTCTAAAAAAAGAGCATAAACACACGGTGTGTTTTATAATTATGTGATAACAGTGAGGAGGCTAAAAAAGACAAACCTGCACCTAGAAAGGGAGGAGTATGAGGAACAAGAAAACACATACAATCTTAGAGGGGAGGAGCTCTGTTCAGGTGTTCCTGAATCACAGAATTGGACAGTTTGGGGGTTTCCTTCTTGTCAGAGAAGGAGACAGTGAGAGAGACTCCATCTTTTTTTTTCTTCACAATGAGTCTTTATGTTTTCTGTTGTCTTCTCCACCCATGATGAAAACAGTGATGTGTCTGTGTGTTCTCATCTATGAGGAAGAACGGCAGAGAATGAGCTCAGATTGAAGTTTAACTTGTTCTTCTGTTCTAAGAGAAACAAGTTCCTCCAAAACAATCAGCTAAAGGTCACTTCAGACTATCTGAGAGGATGCTGTGTAGTGAGGAGTGAGGTGTTTGAGTGTATGATGAGAGTTTATTTATCAATTATATAAAATAAATCTTCTTCAAATATAAGGCAAAATTTGCTGCAATGCAATTATGTTAAGTCATTTAATTTAATTTACCTTTCAAAAAAATAAAACATAGTTATTAATCTAAAATGAAGAACTCAAAGCATTATTTATTTTTTCTTCTGTCTTGATATTAAGACAAAGTATTTTAGAGAAATAACTCTAATGATCAAAGAAAACCAAAAAGGAAACTATAGTTGTTTTATCCATAAAAGGCCATTTTAAAATGTACTTTTTTTTAATTAAAATATTTATTTTTAATTTTACATGATGTCTTTTTTCATACCAGTAAAACCAAACCTAATTTTTTGCATTGGACACCACACCATAATGGTGCTGCTAGCTTACAGACAAGAGGATCACGGCTTGTTTCCTTTTAATCTCCGAGCTGAACTGCTGTCACTGCAGAGAAAAAAACATTCAGACAGAAAACTGTGACTCTGTTTGACTTGGAAAGAAAAGTTTATCAGCTTTACTATCAGACATTTTTTTCTGAGCTTGATATGAAAAAAACTTTCTGCTCCTCTGAATCTGATTGATGATCGGTCTCATTTACACAAAATGGAGCAGCTGTTTTCAAGTAAAAGTCAGGCCCTTCCCTCCATCAGGTGTTTCTGTTTCAGTGACAGAAGATGAAAGATGAAGTGAAGTCATGCAACAAAGCTGTGTATTTTTAGGATGAGAGCTGCTCAGTCTGCAGCCGTTTTTTCTACATCTGCTACATTGATCGAGCATTTTTTTTCTTCTACCGTTAAGCCTCTTCAGGCAGTTCTTTTTTTAATTATTTAAACAACTTTTATATCACATTTATTCACAAATTCTTTTTCATTGATTTGTACATGTGGTTACGACAGAGATTTGTATGCCGCCTGCACTTCCTGAAACAGCCCTGTATTTTTATCTGGGCTGGGGACAGGCATAGGGAAAATCAAGACTTGGCCCCCTCTGTGGCTACATAGTCAGCGTGGGGGAGGCGGCGGGGGGGTTCTGCAAGCTCATTGCGCCCCCTGGGCAGCGAGCCCAGATTTTGTGTCACAAAGAAACCTGATCAAATTCCTGCCGTTCCTGATCTTCTGACTGTGGAGGGGTAGGTGTGTACTTGGTATTAAAAAAAAATAAAAAATAAAAAAACATGTAGGTTTGATTCCAAGAAGAGTCACAGTTTCTGCCAGGAGGAGAATTTGACACACAAAAAAACATGACCTTCAAGCTGCAGGTAAAGCTGCTCCGCCTTCTGCCCCACCCACTTGTGCTGGCAGGTGAATTATTCCAGGTTCAGGGTCACTGACTGCTTCTGCGGCTGCCTTCACACAGTAAGTGGAGACTCTTCTTCTTTAGATCTTCGAAAATACTAAATTTTTTTCTTGAACTTTATCTTCACTAACTTTTACAAACCTTTTACATTTATAAATATACACGCAAGTATTAACATGTAAATATTCAAAATGAGTAATAACAAAACAATGTTTCCAAAAATGAATGTGATTCTTACCTCCCCACTACATACACACTACATACATAACCCAATAATGGCATTGCTCAACATTATTAATACATTTTTATTTCATTTTAAATAAGTACATTTTTAGTGATGATTTGAAAATAGCTTTGCTTTTTGACTGTGAAATAGCTTTTGGTACTAACATGCCTCCGTACAGAACAGTCTTTTTGATGTTATTGGTTTTTGTTTTTGGTAAGGTGAAATGACCATCCTCTGCGTGTCTTGTAGAATAGTTGTGTGTATTGCGACTAAATGTAAGTTTCCTATAAATGGTATAAAGTAAACAACATTCAGCTGACGAGTGTTGTCTTTTTCTCAAATATTTCCTGGAACCAAACTATGGTCTTCAGCATCAAAGTGGAACAGATCAGCTGAATGCTGCTTCCTGTCAGAACCTTTCTGTAAACAGACTGAATAAATAGTTTCAGTAGGCGATTATGTAGTTAATGACTATAAAACCTTCCTGTTCTCCTCACTACAAATTTGTGTGACTTCTGTGTGAGCAACTCATTACGAAAGTAATAGATTACAGTTCCAGAAGACTTTGTGCTTGAATATAGTACTGATACAAAGTGAGTAATGTTTTTTCTCATTCCTTGTTTTTGGAACATCTTAGATTCCAACAGACAGTAGGTGGATAAAAAATTAAAGACATTTCTTTTAGGCTTTTGCTTGATCACATTTTTTAAAGTCTTTGTAGACTTTAATTACTGAGTTAAACTTGCTGTAGTGGACCCTTTAATTTAGGTTTTCTGTTCGTGATAAAAGTGTTTTGTTCTGTTTTGGCAGTCTGTCTGGTTTTTCTGGTTGGTCATTTGAATCTGCTTTAACTATGGTTCTGTTTTTGCTTTCGGTTTTCCTTCTTTGCATAGTTTTCTTTTTATGGACTGACTAGTTTTCGGTGTGTACATTTCTGAGAATTAAACTTTATTTTTATAAATTGTCATGAAACCAAATCAGCTTTAACAGAAATGAGAAAAACTGTGGTGAATGTGTTTCTTCAGATGTTTTCTTTCTGCAGCTGTTAAAAAGAAAGTGACTTAATATTAACCTAGGACTTGTGTAACGTTTTTAGAAAAAAACTCTGTCTGGTAATAGAATATTTTTGAACAACTCTAACGAGAAAAATCTGAAATCTGTTCTTGTGGAAAGTCTAGAAAGTTTCTGTTGGAGCTTTGAGAGAAACAATGTATGTATTTCTTTCTTTTTATCTAATTTTTCTTATACCAGTTTATACCTGCTTCATTTTTCCTGAATTGTAGAAACAGGAAGTTTGTTCTTTCTTTGTCAAAGTGACTGAGTGACTAAAATGTTTCTCCATCATGGAGTGTTTGCTGCTGCAGCTCCATGTCTCCATCTGGTGGAGTGAGAGCAGAAGTGCAACAGCTGATGTTCAGCAGCTTCCTCTGCCTCCTTCTGCTGTCTGACTGCATTCACCTGAACCTGAGAGGAAACACAGGAAAGCAGCATGGATCAGTGTGAGGACACACAGGAGGGAGCCCCCCCCTCTAAAAAAAGAGGAGTTGAAAAAGATGAGAGCCAGAGCAAAGTTCAATGGTGAGATGAACATCTCAAACTGTCCATGACTCTTCTCTATGTCAGAGCTTAACATTCACACCAGCAACCTTCTTTCTTCACAGGAAGCAATCTGGGCCTGGAGATGAATCCAGCTGTGAGTCCTTCAGGAGTGACAAGTCAAAGAATTCAAATCTTAACTTCAAAGACATCAGTTCAGGATTGGAACAGTAAGTGTTTGTCAGTGTTAACGGAGGCTGGATGATAGTACAGATGATCATATGACCCTCTTATATTCAGTGATAATGATAACCAGCAAGATGACATAGATCCTGATCAATTCTTTTCCACTATTAATCTGGACTGCAAATATTACAGCATAGATTACTTTAAAAACTGTTAACCCAGAAGGAAGACTGTCAATCATCCACTTTAACAGCAGAAGTATCTACACCAACTCTGGAGACATCAAGGACTATTTACAGAATCTGGAACATTCCTTTAACATCATAATCATATCTGAAACTTGGTTTAGCTGTGACTCTGACTTTGAATTGGAAAACTAAGAGCTTCGTATTGTGGACAGAGTAAACGAAAGGGGTGGAGGAGTCGCAATGTTTGTGCAAAAAATTATGAAATTTACAGTGAATGGATTACTGGAACGTATTACAATTGAAGTATGTAATAAATCAGGGAAAATACAATTGTAAGCTGTATATACAGGTCACCAGGGTTAAGCTTAGAAGTGTTCAGTAACTGGATGGAAAAAATATTTCACTCTCAAAATAACAGAATATTGTTTATCTGTGGAGATCTCAATATAGATCTGATAAACCCAGGCAACCATAAAGCAACAGATGACTTTATCAGCAGAATGTATGAGTTTATATCCAACCATAACTAGACCCAGTGGAATCACTGCTCAAAGTACTACTCTTATTGATAATATATTCACAAATAACATAGAAAACACTCATATGAGTGGACTTATGATTTGTGACATAACTGATCATTTACCAGTTTTTACACTATCTGACATCAATATAAAAACAAAGAAAATAATCAAAGAATCCGTCTATAGAAGGTTAAGAAATGAAAAAACAATGGACTCTCTTAATAATGACTTAACCAGACAAAACTGGAGCTCTGTGTACAGAGAGAAAGATGTGGACACTGTTTATAAATGTTTGTTAGAAATATTTATGTCACTATACAACAAGAACTGTCCAATTTATCAATTAAAGAAAAATTTGCCACATGTCCTTGGTTAACTACTGGTCTACAAAATGAAAAAATAACCTCTATAAAAAGTTCTTAAAACAAAGATCGAGAGAAAATGAACATACAAGTCCTACAAAAATAAACTAAATTAAATAACAAGGCACAGTAAAAAGGTGTACTATAATAATCTACTGAATAAAAACAAAAACAATGTAAAGCGAGTTTGGGAAATATTAAACACCATCATAAAAAAAGGGACAAAAAACGAACGTACCCAGACTACTTTACAGATGAGAAGGGTCAAACCTATTCTATGAATGAAGCAGAAAAAAAGTCTTCACAATTACACTCAACAAAAAGATAAACACAACACTTTTGTTTTTGCTCCCATTTTTCATGAGATGGACTTAGAGATCTGACATTCATTTCAGATACAAAATATTACAATTTCTCTCAAACATTCCTCACAAATCTGTCTAAATGTGTGATAGTGAGTACTTCTGCTTTGCTGAGATAATGCATCCCACCTCACACGTGTGCCACATCAAGATGTTGATCTGACATCATGATTAGTGCACAGGTGTGCCTTAGGCTGCCCACAATAAAAGGCCACCCTGAAATGTGCAGTTTTGTCTCACAGCAAAATGCCACAGGTGTCACGTGCATTGAGGGAGCATGCAATTGGCATGCTGACAGCAGGAATGTCAACCAAATCTAATGCTTGTGCATTCAATGTTCATTTCTCCACCATAAGCCGTCTCCAAAGGCGTTTCAGAGAATACAGTAGTACATCCAACCAGCCTCACAACCACAGACCACGTGTAACCACACCAGCCCAGGACCTCCACATCCAGCAGGTTCACCTCCAAGATCGTCTGAGACCAGCCACTCAGACTCACCGGACATGTCACCCATTAAACATGTTTGGGATGTGCTTGACTGGCGTATACGACAGCGTGTACAAGTTTCCACTAATATCCAGCAACTTTGCACAGCCATTGAAGAGGAGTGGACCAAAATTCCACTGGCAGAAGTGCTCACTATCAAACATTTAGACAGATTTGTGAACACTGTTTGAGAGAGGATTCAGATTTGAGATGTCTGTTTGAAAGAAAGCTGCAGTTTAAAACCTTTCTGGGAAGATCAGCCTGGAATATTAAGTTCAAGTGTTCCTCAGAGTCTCATGTTTCTGTGAGCTTAACACTGTTCTCATCCAGCCGCAGTCCTGGGCTGCATGTGGCTCTAATTGAAATGGGATTATTAAGTTCCAAACTGCACGGCTGGGTAGCTCCAATATTGCTCGCTATTTTTGTTGCACCGATAATGTTAGGTTGGCATTGTGAGTGGCTGTTAGCTAGCAGGAGAGCCTGTAAACAGCAGTGTTGGAGATCTTACTTTAAAAAAGTAATTAGTTACTATTACATTGACTAAAAAGTAGTTTATTTAGTAACTTACTATAGTTATTGCATCTTAAAAACTAATTTGTAACTCAACAGACTAACTTGTGTTAGAATATGGTTATAAATGTTATATTTCTCTTCATCGTCTAACAAACAAAACAAAAAACTTAAGTGTTATTATTAAATGAAAGTGAAACTTCTACTATGCTACCAATGAAGTTATGTTGTAAATAATAATAAAGAGAGAGACATGATTGATGGTTGAATATTAAAATATTTCTTAATCAGAATTATCAAACACAAAAACACAGAAACAGGCAAAATATAAATATCCATAATATTAACTTAACATAAGGTTGGACAGAATGGAGCTGATTGTTGGGGATTCTCCACAGAGTGGACCAGCAGAGCTCAGAGACTCCCAGTGGTCCGTCTGTCCAGCAGCATCAAACACAGCTGGACTCCATATTTCTGGTCTGTACATGAACAACAACTACTTTTCCATCATTCTGTCCACAGTCATCTCCATGGTGCACTTTGTAGACCAGTGGATTGTCAATGTGTCCAACATGGAGCTGATGTTTGGCTCCATGACTTCATTCTGATTGGCTCATTCATCTAGAATTTTGTTGCAGCTGCTGGAGGACAACATTGTCACTTTTGTGAAGAAGGAGCTGAAGAAGATCCAGAAGATTCTGAGTCAGAGGGAGGATGAGGAGGAGTTGGAGGGTGAAGATGAAGATCAGAGGAGCAGCAAAGAGTCACTGATGAAGATCACAGAAAACTTCCTGAGGAGAATGAAGCAGGAGGAGCTGGCTGATCGACTGCAGAACAGTAAGAGGATTTCTCTGAAGGTTTCACCTGCTGGATAAATGAAGATTTACTGATGTCTGAACACATGGAACAACATGGATTCAAATCCTCATCAATCAGGCCTGCAGGGAATGTATTCAATATATTTGTTATCTTCATTCAGGACCTTCTGCTGCAGTTTGTCGTACTCAAGTCCAATCTGGGTTGAAGAAGAAGTTCCAGTGTGTGTTTGAGGGGATCACTAAAGCAGGAAACCCAACCCTTCTGAATGAGATCTACACAGAGCTCTACATCACAGAGGGAGGAACTGGAGAGCTGAATGAAGAACATGAGGTCAGACAGATTGAAGCAGCATCCAGGAAAGCTGACAGAGCAGAAACATACATCAGACAAGAAGAGCTCTTTCAACTCCCAGCTGGAAGACAAGAACCAATCAGAACCGTGATGACAAAGGGAGTGGCTGGCATTGGGAAAACAGTCTTAACACAAAGGTTTACTCTGGACTGGGCTGAAGGCAAAGCCAACCAGAACATCCACTTCATATTTCCATTCACTTTCAGAGAGCTGAATGTGCTGAAAGAGGAGAAGTTCAGCTTGGTGGAACTTGTTCATCACTTCTTCCCTGAAACCAAAGAAGCAGGAATCTGCAGCTTTGAAGACTTCCAGATCATCTTCATCTTTGATGGTTTGGATGAGTGTCGACCTCCTCTGGACTTCCACAAGACTCGGATCCTAACTGACCCTAGAAAGTCCACCTCAGTGGGTGATCTGTTGACAAACCTCATCAGGGGGAACCTGCTTTCCTCTGCTCACCTCTGGCTAACCACACGACCTGCAGCAGCCAATCAGATCCCTGCTGAGTGTGTTGACATGGTGACAGAGGTCAGAGGGTTCAATGATCCACAGAAGGAGGAGTACTTCAAGAAAAAATTCAGAGATAAAAAACAGGCTAACAAGATCATCCCCCACATCAAGAGATCCCGAAGCCTCCACGTCATGTGCCACATCCCAGTCTTCTGCTGGATCACTGCTACAGTTCTGGAGGATCTGCTGAAGAACAGAGAGGGAGGAGAGCTGCCCAAGAGCCTGACTGAGATGTACATCCACTTCCTGGTGGTTCAGGCCAAAGTCAAGAAGGTCAAGTATGATGGAGGAGCTGAGACAGATCCTCACTGGAGTCCAGAGAGCAGGAAGATGATGGAGTCTCTGGGAAAACTGGCTTTTGAGCAGCTGCAGAAAGGAAACCTGATCTTCTACGAATCCGACCTGACAGAGTGTGGCATCGATATCAGAGCAGCCTCAGTGTACTCAGGAGTGTTCACACAGATCTTTAGAGAGGAGAGAGGACTGTACCAGGACAAGGTGTTCTGCTTCATCCATCTGAGTGTTCAGGAGTTTCTGGCTGCTCTTCATGTCCACCTGACCTTCATCAACTCTGGAGTCAACCTCATGGATGACAAACAATCGCAAATCTCTGAACTGAAACAAATCAGTCCAGTGCAGTTCTACCAGAATGCTGTGAACAAGGCCTTACAAAGTCCAAATGGACACCTGGACTTGTTCCTGCGCTTCCTCCTGGGTCTTTCAATGCAGACCAATCAGAGTCTCCTACAAGGTCTGCTAACACAGACAGGAAGTAGCTCACAGACCAATCAGGAAACAGTCCAGTACATCAAGGAGAAGATCAGTAAGAATCTGTCTGCAGAGAAAAGCATCAACCTGTTCCACTGTCTGAATGAACTGAATGATGGTTCTCTAGTGGAGGAGATCCAACAGTTCCTGAGGTCAGGACGTCTCTCCACAGATAAACTGTCTCCTGCCCTGTGGTCTGCTCTGGTCTTCATCTTACTGTCATCAGAAGAAGATCTGGAAGTGTTTGACCTGAAGAAATACTCTGCTTCAGAGGAGGCTCTTCTTAGGCTGCTGCCAGTGATCAAAGCTTCCAACAAAGCT
Organism: Oryzias melastigma; assembly: GCF_002922805.2. Lineage (NCBI taxonomy): Eukaryota > Metazoa > Chordata > Actinopteri > Beloniformes > Adrianichthyidae > Oryzias > Oryzias melastigma. Next base: position 14,062,518 of record NC_050513.1, on the reverse strand, counting down.
CTGTAAGAACTCTCACAAAAATAACATTTTCTGACAAATTTTAGAGGAAAAATGAAATATTCACCAACTGTTGTCTTAATATATTTTCTTCAGACTAAGCGGCTGTGACCTGTCAGAGAGAAGCTATGCTGCTCTGTCTTCAATTCTCAGCTCTCAGTCCTCCAGTCTCAGAGATCTGGACCTGAGTAACAACAACCTGCAGGATTCAGGAGTAAAGCTTCTGTCTGCTGGACTGGAGAGTCCACACTCTAAACTGGAGACTCTCAGGTCATTTTTTTCCCCTTAATTTTTGTTCTGGGTTCTGTTTTTTTTTCAGACTTAGGATAACGTTTTTGATAGATTTCATTGAAGACAACACCAAAGGAGTCATTTTCCTTTTTATTTTCCTTTCAGCTTTTCCCTTCAGGGGTCACCACAATGAATTAGCCTACTCCATCTAACCTTGTCTTCTGCATCCTCACCTCTAACATCATCTACCATCATGCCTTCATTCACTGCATCTATAAACATCTCCTGTGGTCTTCCTCTAGACCTTCTGTTATCCTTAGCTTGTTTACATAAAAAGTGGAGTCAACTAGATCCCACAAGACAGTGCGCTGAACTTTTTTTTATCATTGATTTTTGAGTTTCATTAATGTCCATGGCAGACATAAAATATTGTCCACCTCTGTCCACATTTGTCATGGAAAGAATCCCACATCAATATGTGGTTGGAGTCATCTGGACCCCATAGAGAGCAGAAGGGCTAGACATCTTGTCTGGTAGTTCTAGACTCAGCATCCTTCTACCAATATATTCACTGTCTCTCCTCTGAACATGTTGGAACCATCTCAGTCTGGCCTCTCTGACTTTATCTCCAAAACCTCTAACATGTGCTGTTCCTCTGATGTATTCATTCCTGCTCCTATCCATCCTGGTCACTCCCAAAGAGAACCTCAGCATCTTCATCTCTGCTACCTCCAGCTCTGCTTCCTGTCTTTTCTTCAGTGGCACTGTTTCTAGTCCGAACAACATGGCTGGTCACACCACAGTTTTGAAAACCTTTCCTTTCATTGTAGCTGAAACTCTTCTGTCACTCCGGACACTTTCTCCACCTGTTGAAACCTGTCTGCACTTGCTTCTTCACTTATTTTCCACACTCTCCATTACTCTGGATTATTTACCCAAGATACTTCAAACTTTCCACCTTTTTTTGTCTTCTCCCTGTAACTTCACTCTTCAACTTGGGTCCCTTCATTCCTCTCCTTTTCAGGGCAAACTTCCACCATTGTATCTTCTCCTCCACCTTTGCCCGGCTCTTGCTACAAATCAAAATATTGTCTGCAAACATCATAGTCCATGGTGATTCCTTGTTTAACCTCAACTGTCAGCCTGTCCATCACAAACAGGAAGGGGCTCAGAGCTGATCCCTGATGTAATCCCACCTCCACCTTGAACTCCTCTGTCACCCCTACAGCACACCTCACCACTGTCTTACAGCCCTCATACATGTCCTGCACTGCTCGGACATACTTCTCTGTCACTCCAGACTTCCTCATACAATACCATAGTTCCTCTCTGGGCACTCTGTCATAAGCTTTCTCCAGATCTACAAAGACACAGTGGAGCTCTCTCTGACCTTCTCTGTACTTCTCTATCAACATCCTCAAAGCAAATGTTGCATCTGTAGTGCTCTTTCTTGGCATGAAACCATACTGCTGCTCACAAATGTTCACTTCTGCTCTTAGTCTGGCTTCCACTACTCTTTCCCACACCTTCATTGTATGGCTCATCAGCTTTATTCCTCTGTAGTTACCACAACTCTGCACATCTCCCTTATTCTTAAAAATGGGCACCATCACACTTCTCCTCCATTCCTCAGGCATTTTCTCACCACTGAGGATCCTGTTAAACAACCCAGTCAAAAACTCCAGCGCCATCTCTGCTAGACACTTCCATAGCTCCATAGTTATATCATCAGAACCAAGTGCCTTGCCACTCTATTCTCTTCAATGACCCCTATTCACCCTTAGCACTGTGATCTTTCCTTCTTGCTCCACAACAATCACTTCTTTTATTCTTCGTTCTCCCTTATTTTCTTTATTCATCTTTATTCAGTATTATTTCCATATTTCCATAACACTACTACCCCCTTTCAGCAAATTATCATCCCTATCCCTAATCCTCCTAACCTGTTGTATCCATCTCTGTCCCTCTGCCTTTCAAATCTTTAAATAATCCTACACCGCCATCCATCTCTGAGCTTCTTACTCCTTACACCTCAACCCCGGTGCTGATCAGCCTCTCCTGGAGGTACCAAGGTCCAGGACAAAGCCAAAAGGGGAATGAACATTCTCAATCTGTGTACTAAAGCTGTATAAAACTTAAATATAGAACATTCGGCAGGAAATTTCACTATTTTTGAAAAAAAAAAAAAAAAACAAAACTCTTAAAAGCCGTTTTTATGGCCAGACTGTTGCTTTTTTAAAGTGTTGTTTTTGCTTTTCTCTGTGTTCTCATTTTACTATGTTGTTTATTTGATATTACACTTTTAATTGTTGTTTTTAATGTTTTGGGATTTTAATGTATGGCACATTGTTTGACTTTGGTTATGTTAAAGTGCCATATAAATAAACTTGAACTTGTTCACATCAAAACACAAGGACAGTTCTGTTTGTGTGATAGCACAGTGAACTTACTACAGTCTTCTCATACTTTCCACCTTGTGTTGTGCTATGTGTCTGCAGTCTGTCAGGTTGTCTGATCACAGAGGAAGGCTGTGCTTCTCTGGCTTCAGCTCTGAAGTCCAACCCCTCCCATCTGAGAGAGCTGGACCTGAGCTACAATCATCCAGGAGAGGCTGGAATTAAGCTGCTTTCTGCTGCACTGGAGGATCCACACTGGAGACTGGACACTCTCAGGTATGGAGAGACCTGCTGCACACTCAAGAGACAGAGGAGGAAGAGCTGCAAATATATGTTTTGCCTTTCACTTACCTCTGTGCCTGGATTGTGAAAGAGTTTCGGATTGATTTAGTGTCAGCAGCTTTCATTTTCTTTTCAAAACTCATTTGTCTTTTAAATTTAACTTGCTCTTTTATCAACAAACTGCAATGAAGCACAACTGAAGGTGTTTCATTCATAGACCTTCCATTCAGACAGCAAAGCAGTAATGTGGCTTTCACTGGGCTTTCATTGACTCTTTAAACATAGTGAAGATCCAGCAGTGTGGTTTTCGTGCTGTCTCAACACATTAAGAGCTGCAGTTTCCTTCAGTGATCTCATGGTTTCTTCTTCCTACTGCATCAACAGAGATTAAATAACAAAAAGCTCCCAAATTGCTGGAATGTGATGAATCAGGACAGAACTTTATATAGTAGATATATCAAATGTTGGACTGTTCCTCCATCACTGTAGAACAATAGGACAATGAATCATGTAATGTCCATGTTTGCATTCTGAAAGAGGTTGTGCTGCTCTGACCTCCCATCTCTTCCTCTTTCCAGGATGGAGCCTGCTGGAGCCCACTGGTTGACTCCAGGTCTGAAGAAGTGTAAGTGTGCTTTTTAATTGATTCCTAGCAAAAAAGCACACATTCAAACTGTCTCATCACTCATTCACAAGTCTTAATCAAAGTATCCATCAATGAACAGATGATGGATCAATAACTGCATCTGGATTGTGTTTGTTTCTCCATCAGATTCCTGTCGCCTCACAATTGACACAAACACAGTGAACAGAAACCTCAAACTTTCTGAAGATAACAGGAAGGTGACTTGTGTACTGGAGCTTCAGTCGTATCCTGATCATCCAGACAGATTTGATTACTGGTATCAGCTGCTGTGCAGAGATGGTTTGACTGGTCGCTGTTACTGGGAGGTTGAGTGGAGAAAAAAAGTTTCTGTATCAGTGAGTTACAGAGGAATCAGTAGGAGAGGTGACAGTCACCACTGTCTTTTTGGATTGAACTGTCAGTCCTGGAGTCTGACCTGCTCTGATGATCGTGGTTTCTCTGTTTCCCATAATAACAATGAAGTAAACATCTCCTCTTCTCCATCTTCCTTTTCTTCCTCTTCCTCTCACAGAGTAGCAGTGTATGTGGACTGTCCTGGTGGTGTTCTGTCCTTCTTCAAAGTGTCTTCTAACTCACTGATCCACCTCCATACCTTCAACACCACTTTTAAAGAAACTCTTTACCCTGGAATCTGGCTTAGTCCTGGTTCCTCTGTGGTTCTGATTAGATCCGAGTAAAGGTTTTGGTTCTGTCCGAGCAAATCTTTTATTTGAACAAATGGTTCAGTCTGTAAACGTCTGTCTGATCATTCAATAACAGGTTTTCAGATTCACATTTCTACTGACATTTTTCTTAGTGATTTTTCGTACAATTCCTCCTCCTTTAAACAAACAGGACAGCCGAAGGCTAATGTGGGATGAAGCCCGATGTTATCTTTCTAATATATTGAAGCAATACTACAATTATGGAGGCTGAGAGTTAGAATGACTTTTAACATAACAGGATAAAACAAAAAGGGGCAAAACGGAGTAAAACAGCCAGACAACAAAACACATTGACAAAACCCACACTTAAATCCGATCCGCCCAGACAAAGAGAGCAATATCACTGCCAGATCTGACAGCAGACCCATAAGGGTCTGTAACCATCACTACTAAATTTTCTCTAAATCCCGTCATACAGTGCGTCAGCCTTGTCCAATTCCAGTGTTGCCAGAATATGTGATTTCCTATGTGATATATAATTTTTACAGGATATATTTTATGGAGGGCAAAATCTTTTGGGATGTTTATAAGTTTAATGTTTTATATAAAATAACATACAAGTAAAGAAATTTGAGGATCTTTTTTTTCTTTTAACATTTACTTTATTTCTAATTTGTGTAATTTTGACAGAATATATTATGGAGAGTAAAATATATAACATTATTTAAGGTTTCAATTGATTTATTTCATATTTATGTAAAAAAAAAAGTTTTTAAGTTTAAAAGTTTTAAAAATTTACCTTTTCATGTTTATTTTGAGTGTTTTGTATCTGTATGTTTTGGATTTTGCCCCCCTGTGCAATTGAGTTTAACACCCCTGGTCTAGACTGTACCCCGCCGCTGCCCAATAGCAGTTGGGTTGGCTGCAGCAGACCCCAAAAATGGTTAAGTTACAAAATGTTTGGATCTTTTTGTAAATTTTCTCAAATGTCCACTTCTTGCATTACATATTATGATCTTTTGTAATCAATTTATTTTTTTGCCTCATCTTTAATCACAATTTTCATTTTTAATTCTGTCTGAAGAGTTTAATCTGGTTAATATCATTTATCATGGGTGTTGCAACTTCAGCGTGTCCTGCTTATTCGTTGTTGGGGAACTTTGTTTTTATTTGTTGCAATTTTTCTGTATTGAAATTTACATTCTTTGTTTAGGCCTCTGCAAATCTTAATGCAACATGTGTGCTTTTAGTTATTTAGGCTCTTAATATTGTTTATTTGTAAGAATGACTATTTACTGCCATGTTTAAACACCTGATTACACATTAAACCTTTAGTACTCTATCACAAGCTCCCTGGTTTTGGACATCATTTTTAAGGTGACCAAATGTTTCCCCTTCTTATGGGTCAATGGGACAACAATGCTGTGAGTAGTACAGTTTTGTACAGATATTCTCAATAAAAGTAAAAGCAAATAATGTTCTCTATCCAAACGTGTCCTCCATCAGTCTCATATCTGCCCAAAGATAAGAATAATGAAAAGAAAGAAAACGATTAATAGAGCTTTGTTTGTCCATTAGAGAGTGAATGTGAAAAAAATCAGATACATTTTTCAGCACAAACACAGTGACATCAGTCTCACTCTATGAACAAGAGGCTGCAAAAGTTCAACAAGGACTTTAAAGAAGAGAAATATGGAGATGAGTGTCAGAGCGCCAGCATGAACTGGTCTGAGATCAGCTCCACCGTCTCTGTCAGCATCAATTGTACAGTTATTTAGCTGCAGCTCCCCTGATGGACTGATGGAGATCTGCACATCATCTTCTTATTTTAAGACAGCAGTCACATATCCCAAAATGCCACCGCACGGTGGTAAATGGCGTATACTTGTATAGCGCTTTCTACCCTCCTTCGAGGGCCCAAAGCGCTTCACAGTCACAGACCCATTCACCCATTCACACACACATTCATACACTGGTGGTGGCTCCGCTGCCGAACACCCAAATGACCCAAATGCAAAATACTCCGCAAAATCAGAAGGGGACAGTCACATTTTTACACACTGCACGGTGGCTGTGGAGGTTTTAAGAAAATGTTCAAATTAAATAGCAACCGGACAATTTTTTGACATTGGTCAATGACTGCAAAGGCACATTTTAAGGTGGTGTGGTGACAGTCCAGTGATAGGTAGGTGGGAGGATGGCAGCAGCTAGATCATTTACAAATAGGACTGTGTCTAAAGCTGCCAAAATCTTGTAATGATCAGCCAATTTCAGACGGCCACCCTCTTGGCCCTGTGCTACTGAGAAAGTGTTAAACACTGTACAGAGACTGAAAAAACACTTTTTACCACATATACAGACATCTTGCAGACAAGATCTGTGGCAATGAAAGACAATCCTTTGTGCATTTGTCTGATGTATTAATACACCAATATTTGCACATGATGTCCAGGACATTCAGAGCAGTACCAGAGGAATCAACAGATAAACCCATTCTGGGCTGAAGTTTTTTTCTGGGAGTTTTCATTGTGGATCTAAACGTGCTTGGCACATGCTCACCTCTCTTTGGTTCATAGACATCTGGATATCGTCTTACGTTTCTCAGACGAATCCAAGCATTTTTTGTTTTAATCTATAATTTTCTATACAAAGTCGGATAAAAATCATAAACACACTCCTCAACCTTGTGGACAATATTCCTAGAAGAGTTGAAGCTGTAATAGCTGGAAAAGGTGGACTGACATCAATTTAAACTCTGGATTAGGAATGGGATAGCACTTCAGCTCATATGTAAGTCAAGGCAGGTGAGCCAAAATTTCTGGTAATATAGTGTAAAGTTCCAGAGAGTTTAATAAAAGTTTTGTTTTGGAGACGGCGGTGTGATGACACTCTTATAATACATTTGTTTTTCAAAGTAATACGTGCTTATGTAACTCAACTGTATCTGATACTGAGAAAACCTGCTTTGCCTTTAAGTAAAAAAGCAGCAATAAAACAATAATATGCAACACTTTAAAGTAATACTTTATCATCAAAAAGTTCTGCATTATTTATTATAAGCTGCTTTTCTCATTGTCAGAATCATTTGTGTTAATCATGTAAGCACTTTATATATATATATATATATATATATATATAAGAGATGCAATGACACAGTTTGCTCACGGTTCGATACATACCTCGCGTACTCGCGTTTGCATGGACTCCCCCCGAACGCGCGCCGACGGGCAAGTACGTTGCTGGCAATGTTACTGCCAACTACTGCATTCCCCCTCTCCAGCTATGACTGTCTCTGTTGTGGCATCTATTGTTTTTAGCATTTGGGCACTGCCTACCGGGGGAGAGGCAAAGTAGATTCTGGCAGGGAGAGGGAGAGTTGGACTAAACAGGCTCAGCAATGAAGACATAAATACACAGACACATGCTAAAGGCAACTCACAGTGGTCCTGAATAAATAAAATGTGTATCTTGAAAAATGCTGTACCGAACCGTGGAACAGGTATCACAGAGTTTGGTTTTTTCACGATAACGTTTTTTTTTTCTTTCAGGTAATCAAATCAAACTTTATAAAATAACTCTTCTCATGTTTGTGCAGCTCGAAGCGCTGTTCAATTAAAAACAGAAACAAGCAAATAAATCAATCAATAAAAAAAGAGAGAAACCAAGTCTTCCCACCCCCCTCCCACCATAGACACACAGACAATGAATACTTATTGTTAGGTTCAAACAACCTGAAACATTTCTCTGAAAGGAAGACAAGAGAGGGGTCAGTTCTTAAATCAGATTTTACTTGCACAAGGAGAACAGACAGAGAATGTTCAAACCAGTCTCCACCCGCTCTGAAGATCTTGGGTCAGGGTTTCCATATTTATAACCTTTCAGGGGCGGTCTTATTTTATTTACATTTGCTGCTCTCACGGTGTGGAGGGAAGAACAGCCTCAAACTGGTTCTACTATCATTAATGTCTTAGTTCAATGCAATAGGTCTGCGTCAGCATCTTTGAGTATCTGTAATGTGTCAGCCTCCAGACAGCCTTCAGCCTGGGATGACTGCAACCTTCCAGACACCAGCTGAGCACGACCTCAAATGAGCAGAAAGAGAAAAGAAGTTAAAATCATACAAAGCAAATATGAGATAAATGTATGTACAACTCTATCACTTATAGAAGTCTGGCTTGGCTCTGCTGTGAAGAAACAGTATTTTAGGGAACTATTCATACCAGGTGCCAGCCACAGGAACATCGCCACAGTGCCAACCCAGACAGGGACGGCAGTGGGGTCCACTCCACAAGTTGCAAAGTCAGACCCCAAACGCCCCCGAAGGGGCAACAACCGTGGCAACGTCCCCGGACAGAACCGGTAACCCTTGGCACAAAGGATCTCCAAAGGGAAAAACTGGGGCATAAAACTTTAAAAGTAAGATAATAAAATGTCAATGACGGCAATGATATAGTTTTTCCATATCAATCAATAACGATATTTTGCAATATAAACCAAATAACTAATTTGTCAAATTTAAACACTGGCTTAGGAGAAATGAGTAGTCATCAGGAGGTTATTTAGATTTAGATATTTATTTCATATCACATTTTAAACATAAAAGATGCACTAAAGAAACAGGATGCAACAGAGTTTTTAGGTAACTTAGAAAAGGCACACATATTAAAGACTAAATTGAAAATTTTAGCAAAAGGTTTCAAGTTTCAAAAAAGAACAAACCTGTGCGTAATCCAGATGGGGGAAGGTTTCAGTTGTTGAGGAAAACAAATTCCTGATATCACCGAGTTGTCTATTGTTTAAATAGCTTGAACAGTTGTTAAAGAGACAGAAATGTTGGAAAATGCTACCAGGAGCTGAAGTTTTTTATTACCTGTAAAATTGAAAAATACAATCTAAATATAAAAAGGCTTAACATATGTCAATATTTGTGTAATTATGTATAAAAGTTCAGGTTATTTGGTTAAAATAATAAACAAAAGACTTTTATGAAAATGTCAAACTCTTATGTAAACCTGTAATTCCTTTACAGGATGATAAAATCCTCTGCAGTGAATTTTCTTTTTTTTTTTCAAAGTCAACAGTTTTCACAAAACAATTTATTATATTCTTGAAAAGAAAGAGACTTCTTCCTTTTATGACTATTCGTGTGTTTTGTGAGACTAGATAAATGAGTAAAACTTTTATCACTTTCTTTACAAGAATGAGGCTTCTCTCCTGTATGAATTCTCATGTGTATGTTGAGAGTATATACACGACTAAAACATGCGCTGCATTCTTCGCAATAAAAAGGCTTCTCTCCTGTATGAGTTCTCATGTGTCTTTTGAGATGAGATTTTTGACTAAAACTGGAATCGCACTTTTACAAAGAAAAAGGCTTATATCTTATGTGAATTTTTGTGTGTCTTTTGAGATTAGATGCATCACTAAATCTTTTATCACATTCTTTACAAGAAAAAGGCTTCTCTCCTGTATGGGTTCTTTTGTGTATTATGAGAGTACATTTATGACTAAAACATGCGTTACACACTTCACAAGAGAAAATCTTCTCTTCTGTGTGAGTTCTCATGTGTGATTTGAGAGGAGAGAAACATCTAAATTTTTTGCCACATTTCTCACAGACATAAGGTCTTTTATCAGAAGTATACCTTGTGTGGAGAGACCCATTGTTAGCAATTTTTACACATTTATCAGAATTTTTAGAGGAAAGTCGGTTTTCTTCTGTGGATTGCTCACATCTAACCACAGCACCCATTTTAGTTTTTGTTCTAAAATCAGAGTCACACTGACTTTCTGACACGCAAGAGCTGTCCACATTTTGGACATGACTTATCTGTCTTGTCTTCATCTGAGCTCCATTCTGTGGGTCTGTTGATGATGATTCTTTCTCTTGGCTTCCTTTTGCATCCCGTCTATCAGTTATATTAAAGGTCTGCTGACTGTTTAGATCTTCTTTACTGTGCTCATTTGCCTCATAAATAGCAGACTTCATTAAGGTGCAAGTCTCCTTTAGATCAAGCTGCTCTTCTTCCTGACTGATGAACAGCCCTTCTTGCTCCTCTTTAATCTGTGGATGTTGTAGCTCTTCCTGTTCTTCTTTAATCTGTTGAGGTTCTGGTTCTCCTTGTTCATTTTCAATCTGTGAAGGTTCTGGTTCTTTCAGTTCCACTTCAATGTTTGGATGTTTTTGTTCATTTTGTTCTTTACTTTGTGGAGGTTCTGGTTCCTCCGGTTCCGCCCTGGAGTTCCTATGCCAGTTGCAAAGATCCAACTTTTCAGTCACATAATGCTGGGGGAGGTCTGCAGGGAAAAAAAAAACGTAAGAAGGAACCATTTATTACTATTGAAGGACTTTGCGTATAGCCAAAAAGGGTACAACAGATCACAAAACTTACAGTTTAGATCGTGTCGCTGCTTTAGATTTAAGATTCGGCTCATTTTTCGAATCAGTGAAAAAGGGGAAAAAAAGACAAACAAGACAACACAAGACAAAAGTGCACAATTTATTTTTGAAAAGCTTACTGATTTATGGGAGTTTTTTAGTTCCATCAGACTCTGAATTTTTTTAACCCCTGGATTTTTTATGCTGAATTTTTTTAACCTCTGATTCTTTTTCTGAATTTTTTTAACCCCTGAATTTTTATAACCTCTGAATTTTTATTCGGAATTTTCTTAACCCCTGAATTTTTATTCTAAATTTTATTGTGAATTTTTATTCTGAATTTCTATTGTGAATTTTTATTCTGAATTTTCTTAACCTCTGAATTTTTATTCTAAATTTTTGTTGTGATTTTTTTACTCTGAATTTTCTTAACCTCTAAATTTTTTATTTTGAATTTTGTTAACCTTTGATTTTTTTCAGATTTTTTTTAACCACTGAATTTTTATTGTGAATTTTTTTCAATCCTTGCTTTTTAAACAGCAAAATTTTATGCTCCCAAAAATATTTTCTATCTTTAAAAAATCAGTGTTTTTAATTTCGAGACTTAAAATTTTGATGGGTCAGAAATTAAACATAAAAAAAAAAAAAAAAAGTCTGATGGAACTAAAAAACTTCCATACTGATGTGCCTGCTTTTTAATTCATTATTTAATATATTTATTTATTTTATTCATTATTTTGTGTTAAAAATAAAGATATTTGAGAACATTGGAATGTTTTATCAGCGGTTTTCTTGTGAAAATCCTGATGTGGCCCGGCCTCACCCAGACTCTGCCTCCAGTGGCCCCCGGCTGAATTGAGTTTGAGACCCCTGAATTAGGATATTGTTCTTCTTTCCCTGAAGTTAAGCCTTCAGTGAGCAGCTAGAACATAAACAGAGGGATACTAGTGTTAAAATGGCGGACCGAAACACAACAATAAGCAGTAGTGGCTCCACTTCTATGTTCTGGAAGGCTTTATCTCTTCAATTGAAGTTTACATACCTATAGCGTTCAGCTGAAGATGTGGTTCGCGGATATCCGGCAGTCTGCGCTGACGACAGAGCTCCTGCTCGTACTGGACGATGGTTCCTTCACAGTGTCTGAAGATTTCTTCAGCAGCAGCAGCTAGTCGCTCGCTGATAAACTCTCTCAGAGACTGAAGTGAAGACATGGTTCCTCCAGCTGCAGAAGATCTTCAGCTCAAACTCACACAAACACCGCCGTCCTCTGTGCACAAACTACCGCTGCTAGCAAAGCACCTCGCGCTCTTCTTTGTTTTTTCTTCTTCGTTGTTCGTTTGGCAAACAACACCGTCATGGTGCACTAGTGCCACCACCTGGTCTGGAGTAGGGATCAAAACGTTTTACTTCTACTAACACTAAACGACAGTCATATTGTGTTGTCTTTCTTTAAAAAAAATCAATCAAATAAATAATTATGAATCAATTCATTTGCTATAAAATGGAAAATTGTCCATTTCATTTTCAAATTCTTACATTTTCCTTTCTTCCTATTTGTCAGAGCCAGGCCTATAAATGTGCTGAAACTAAAATCAAACAAATGTAAATCATAAGATTATTTACCATTTCCAGAGAGAGGGAGAACACACAGGTTACTGATCATGTTTTTATAGTAAAAGATAGACAGAAAGAAAGAAAGAGAAACTTTATTAACACAATAGCAAATTCACTGTTCCAACTTTTTATTTTAGATTTATTAGAAAAAAGGAAGTATCTGAATTCATTATCAAATGTATGTCAATAACTGCTTTTGTGAGTCTATAGAATTAGTTACCCTGTTGTGATATTTTATGCTCCAATCTTAATATTAAAACAACATCCATCTTCTTGACCGCTTCATCCCTTTCGGGGTCGCGGGGGTGCCGGAGCCTATCCCGGCTACTGATGGGCGAAGGCGGGGTACACCCTGGACAGGTCGCCAGTCTGTCCCAGGGCCTCAATCACACACACAGTCACTCTCACATTCACACCTAGGGGCAATTTAGAGTCACCAATTAACCTATGAAGCATGTTTTTGGACGGTGGGAGGAAGCCGGGGTCCCCGGTGAAAACCCACGCATGCACGGGGAGAACATGCAAACTCCACACAGAAAGGTCCCAGCCGGGATTTGAACCGGGGCCTTCTCGCTGTGAGGCGAGAGCGCTAACCACTGCGCCACCGTGCAGCCCTAAAACAACATTATATTCTAATTTTAAGCATTTTGAAACTTTGTTTTAACTTATTTATTGAAAAAAATCAACAACATCAGAGCTGTACATATTTTTCTCCTCTGTGTCCTCTCTGGATCATCAGCTGCAGAGCTTCAGAGCTGTTTCTTTCTCTGCTGACGTTCTTCCTCTCTCTGGTTCTGATGCTGTTGCCTCCAAACCAGCAGCTGCGAAAAAACTCTGAGTCTTGCAGAGAGAGGATGGAGGCAGCAGATGCTGCTGCAGAAATAATTGAGGTTTGAGTCATTCAGAGATGCTCCGTTTGTTCCAAAGCATTAGTATAAGTAGATCCAGATATTCTCCAGACATTTCATTTGATTTTTGTTCTTTTTATTTAAACTTTAAAGTCTTCCTAACACCACATAATGGACTCAACTGCTTCCAGAGCAGCTGGACAAAGGGGACACTCCATTACTGGAGCTCCAGCAGCTTCTTCTATTAAAGTCAAACATCTGTGAGTCTGTCAGACAGCTGCCCACCAAGAGGCACCACTTCTTCATTCCTGTAGCAGATCATCACAGATGCAGGAAACTGTTATCTATTGAAGAATCTGCAGGCATTTAAAAACACCCCCATTACTAATGAACAAAGAAGCCACTCAGGAATGTGGTTCTGCAACGGAAAATAAGTCCTTCAACATCAGAATAAAAAATCTTAAAACATCCACATTCTTTCCATCAGAGCTCTTCTCAGAATCAGCTTTGGTTCAGACTGAAAACAGTCAAAATGTTCTGTTGATGTTGAGGATCTGCTTCTGTCAGCAGTAAAGACCCAGAGGTCAGAGTTGCAGATTTTTGTTTTTTGGGTTAAACATCTTCAGGATGTTGTGATCAGATACTGAAGTTTTGAAAAGCAGAAACATATTTGCTTATCAAGTCCCAAAATTCATTGTTCATCCAGTTACTGTTAAAATAAAAACAAAGAATGCATGAATCAGAGTCATTGTGTAACCATGCGTTAATCTTTTTCACACATTACATTTTGCAAAACTAGAAGTTGCAAAGGCATCTAGATTGGTATTTACTCCACTCTCATCAACAACATTCCTAAAATGGCATTTTGGTGACACATAGTAAAGCTTAAAGTTCTTCGGCCTACGTACCTACCAACTAATAACAGGAAAGCATATCTTTTACAAAAGAGAATACCTCTATTAAAAAGAATAAATTAGTTCTTAGAGGTTACATTTTGGCATTTTTTTTGATTGGCAGTTATGTGAATTGTATAGAGAGTCAAATTTGACCAAAATGCCATTTTTAGAGTTGTTGGGCACTGGATGGGCAGAGTAAGCAAAATTTTTGACACACAAAATCCAATGGGTGACATCAGAGGTTATTTATCCTGTTCTACATGTCTATGATCCAAAAACAAACTTACTTAACCACTAAAAATAACAAAGCTCATGAATAAATAAATAGCACCACTTCTTCCTTCTTGCAGTGGGAAACCTTTATCTTCTAGAGATTATGCAGCCATTCAAACTACTGCTGCCACAAACAATTATTATAACAGTCGACTAATCACCGATTATTTTTGACCGTGGACTGCACTTCTGCTTCATCTTGACTATGGACTTCATCATCACTCCGTCCCTCAGCTCTATCTGAATGAACTCCTTTAGATGCATAGTTGTAGAAGCTTATCTTTCTTTAACAGTTCTGGTATCATCTGTCCGTCCTGGGATAGGATCTCTCCCTCATGTAGGAATCCCTAAGGTTTCTTCTTTTTATCCTGACTCACTTTTTTAGGAATTTTTTCTTACTGGGAGGGAGGGTCTAAGGTCAGGGATAACCGGTTTTATTTAGTCTGTTAGTTTTTAACTATTGTTTATATTTTCTGACTAATTTTCTGCATCTGTAAATTACCTGCATGAAGCCCAATGAGGCAAATTTCCTTTGTGATTTTGGGCTATATAATGAAAATTGAATTTAATTGAATTCTTTTTTTCTGATTAGTCGACTAATCAGGTCATGCGGAAAGTGGATGTAAAGCAAACATCTAACCCATCAATAGCTTTAAACTAGCTAAAAACTATATGTATAGCATAAGCTGTGATAATGCTAGTGTGAAGACTGTAATCTGAATTTGGCCGCTGAAAATAGTAGAGCTGATAGCGGAAGATGCTGAAATAATAGCTAAAAATGCTGAAGTTGATAGCTGAAATCACTGAAGCTAATAGCTGTAAACGCTGAAGCCAATAGCCAGCTGAAATATTAGTTAAAAGCCAAATTATCCTAAAAACTGAAAACCCTAAATTAGCCAAAACAGCAAGCATGCAGCTGAAATATTAGCTAAACTCTAAAATAGCCCACAAAACTTAAATATATCCCAAATTAACCAAAAATAGTTAGCATATAGTTGAAATATTAGCTCCAAAATAGCCTAAAAAACAAAACAAACAAAAAAATCCTAAATTATCCAAAACAGCTAGCATGCAGTTGAAATATTAGTTAAACTAAAAAAAACTACAAAACTTAAAAATATTCTAAATGAACCAAAATAGTATATAGCTGAAGTATTAGTTAAACTCCAAAATAGCTTAAAAAACTTCAATAAATGCCAAAATAGTCCAAAAAGCTGGCATAATGCCATCATAACCTTTAACTTTACTACACTCCAACTCCAAATTATATAATAACGACTGGACCCCCACAGCCAGCTACTTAATCTGCCACTGTATTACAAAAATATTAACGATACATCCTGTCACTGAGGAGCAAAGATGTCCTTCAGGAGACCTGGGTTTCTGAGTTTCCACATAGTTCCTGTTTGTTTCCAAGTCCCCCCTCATATTTGCGCTGGAATGTCACATGATGCCACAGGAATCTGTGGAAAAAGTTACAACAAACAACAAACTTTCCTTTCTGTGAAAGAATGAGGCCCAACAAGACCTAGGTTGAGACTATCATTTAATCACCTTCAGTCTCTCATCATCACAATGATGGCTCACATTAAAGCTAGAACAACCCATTTCTCCTCCCAATGGCACAACTGTTGGATCCACTAATTTCTGAGGACATTTTTCTAAGTGAAAATCTTCATGTTTATTTTTTTCCAGCTCAGGTTCTTTTTTCAACACTTTCTTAAAGCTGATCCACAACAGTCAAAGTGAGCACGTTCCAACAGCTCACAACAGTTACAGATTTTCATGACGCTTCACATCCCTTCCAAAGTGTCTCCTTACAAAGCAGGAGGTCACAACCTCCCCTTTTTCCAGCTCTTTTAAAGATACTGAGAAAAACAATCTGTCGATCTGACAACTTGAAGCTCCGCCCCTCCTCTGACAACAAACCTGTTTGTCTTAAGATCAGGAAATCTCCAATTTCGGACACTCAGATTCTTTCTGTTTGGAGGTTGTTCTCAGTCTCAGAGGGTGAGTGGAGCCTCTCCTTCTTCGTCAGATCGTTGTTTGTTGATCTTTTTCTACACTAACTTGACTGTTTTTGAATGTTTGGAGAATATCTTCTTCTTTCTCTATAAACTCTCATCACTTTAATGTTTAACCCTTCCGTTCTGCAAAGCTTGTTTACGTTAAAAGCGGGGTCATCAGGACCCCACAAAACCGTGCGCTGAACTTTTTTTCAATGATTGTCAAATCTTTACTGGTATTCACTGACAGACATGAAGTCTTTTCCACTTTGTACACCTTTGTCATGGAAGGACTAACATCTAAATGTAAGGGTGGGGTCATATGGGCCGCATAAGAGAGCACAAGGGTTTAGGTTTAAATATTTTTGTTGTTAAGGGTTTAAAGAAGTGAGAAAGAAAACGTGTTAATATTAAAAACAAGTCATTGGAAAAATTGTATAGCTCAAATAAAAATGAATTGGGAAACGTCAAGCAATCGACTCGTGTCCTCAAAATCCTCTCCCGACGTAAATAACACTCCCTCTGGATTAATCCAGCCTCCTTGTCAACTCTATGAGTGGACGTGTCATTTTGGTTTCTGCGTGGTGGAAACGTGCAGTCTCTAATGTAAATGTTCTCAAAGTGTTAATCAGGAAGTCCTATTTAAACATCCTTCACTTTAAGAAGGGTTGGAGAACGCAGAGAACTCTAAGTTTCCGGGAGCAAACCTGCTCCAGACCAGGTTACGTTCACAGACTCAGTTGCCATAGTGATTGATTTTGAGTTCAGTTTAACCTACTTCATGAAATGGGTTTGGTTTAACACACTTTCACGGATTTATGCCATCTCCATTTCTGAAACCGAAAAATCAGTTTCCTGAAATTGAAGTTCATAAATTCAGAGTTTCAACAAAACCTGCTTCTTGATACAGGCCCCTGTTCTCCTAAATACAAATCTGTGAATAAAAAAATGTTGGGAGAAATTAATTTGTAGTTCCAGATGAGTTCGTGCTGGAACACAGTATTCTAAGACATTATTAATACATGCTAAGTAATGTTTACCTCATTCCATGTTCAGGCTCTTGGATTCCAACAGACAGAATTGTTCATAGCAGAGTGACCATGAAGGGTAAGTGGATGAAAAAATGCAATGCTATCAGTGACAAAGATATGCAAATGCATAAGGAGAACAGAATATATATGTGTGTGTGTGTGTGGGGGGGGGGGGTTGTAATATGTTTAGAGAACAATTCAAATATGTCACAAAAAGCCCTTCAACAACAACACCATGTGCAATAATACATTGTTGGAACAATGTGCAAGAACATGTGGTTCTGATTACTTTTCAATGAGTAATCTGCAATATTTTTCAGTTTGGAAGTTTTTTGAACATTTAATCTGAAACAGGAAGTTTGTTGTTTCTTTGTCAAAGTGACTGAATGACTGAAATGTTTCTCCATCTTGGAGTGTTTGCTGCTGCAGCTCCATGTCTCCATCTGGTGGAGTGAAAGCAGAAGTGCAGCAGCTGATGTTCAGCAGCTTCCTCTACCTCTCACTGCTGTCTGACTGCATTCACCTGAACCTGAGAGGAAGCACAAGAGAAGAGCAGCATCAGTAGAGGAGCAGCTGATCTGTTAGTGAAGGAGGATCAGAGCTGATGATGAGTGTTTCCTCTGCAGATGAAGGTAGAAGATGTGTATGAGCTGATGTGGATCCAGTGAATCCAGCAGCATGGATCAGTGTGAGGACACACAGGAGGAAGGCCCTCCCTCTAACAGCACTCTGTGTGGGAAATATGAGAGCCAGAGCAAAGCTCAGAGGTAAGATGAACATCTTTAAGGCCCAATCAGAATTCTTCCCTTCTCCCTTGCTCTACATTTAGCCCTCCAAACATGAGAGTTAGAGAAAAAGATTTCAGACGTCACTTTCGCTCTATGATGTCACAGATAATGCTTTTGCATTTTCCATCCTGACTTGTCACAAACTGCTCTCTGCCTCTGTCTTGTTGATTTTGTTTTTAGATGTCCAAAACCCCACGACATTGATCTGTGTTTTTTCAGTTACGTGACTCAAGTTCATCACAAAAACTCCAACAACTCAAAATGTTTGTATGCAACTTTTGCTTCCAAAGGTGCAGCAGTAGTTGGGTTAATTTCCCAGGAGTTGAAGTGGACGCCAGCCTGTCCGCTACACACACACACACTCACAGCGATCCTGCAGGGAGAAATGGCATCAGCAGACTAATAAAGCAGCTCTAAGACATTCTTATAATTAGGAGGGTAATTATCATCCAGGGCAGGTGTTTGTTGTAAAAGAAACTGACAAATTCTGGATAGAGATGCCCTCTCAAACTCAACTGATGAAGGAGGAAGCACGTGCTTTTTTTAAGACACAGGGAGACAGAATGACAGTCCTCATGAAAAGTTAGCTGTCTATTGTTTTAGATTTAAAAAAATAACTCTTTATGTTGAACGTTACTCAAATGTTCTTTAATAAATGTTTACCAAACAAGATCAGAAGTGTTTTTAATGAGTACGGATCGATAACAGATATCCTTTAGCTGCGGGGAGTGGCTAACTCCTGGGAATAAGGGGGGGGGGGGATTCTCATCTCTACAGTCTGTTTCATTGCAAAAATATGATTGCATTTGTCAATAGCGTTTTTTTATTGTGGAAAAAAAAATTATGTTTTGAAAAATTGCCTGATATTCTCAGGTGTCTTGGTATAACTTCTTACCAGGATTGACGCGGATCACTCACGGCTCACGCAAAAAATAGACTGAAATGATCGCTTCACTGTGCAAGTGGACTGCGGTACTTCACGTCTGGTCTAAACGACACCATAAGTTAACAGAGGCACAAAATAGAAATGGTCTCCATTTTGGGCCACTTTGTGGCTATTCCGCGTGTGGTGTGAAACAGGCGTAACCGTCCATGACTCTTCTCCATGTCAGAGCTCAGGACTCACATCAACAATTTTCGCTCTTCACATGAAGAGAGCTGTGTCTCTTTCAGGAGTAACAGATCAAAGCATTCTAAAAACAATTTCAAAGACAGATATGTCTTTGAAAGAGATCAAAGAAATTAAACATCAACAACCATCAGAGTTCAAAACAAGGACAAAAATGGATAAATTGTTTTTTTAACTAAAATGATCACTTGGGGATTTACTTCACAGAAAGACACATGAGTACAACAAAAATAGCTGTGTGCAGGATCATTTAGATGTTTAAAAAATTGCATTTTAACAAACTGTCTCACTGCATATAAGTATGTTAATAATTGGCAGTGAGACAGTTTTTTAAACAAGAAAAATAATCTGATTAACCTCCAGAACAAGATCCAAAGAGGTTTTAACATTTCAAGCTTTTTTTTCCAGAATTCTAAAGAGATTGGGAAGAAGATCCAGCAAGAAACCCAGCTATGTATCCTGCAGAAGTGATACATCTGAAAAGTCACCTCTCAAAGATAGCAGTTCAGGAGTGGAACAGTAAGTATTTGTCAGTTAAAGGAGAATGGATAATAGTTCAGATGATCAATAGTTTTCAGCTGAATGACTTGAGGTCTGGTTCAGTTCTTGATCTCTGATTAGACTCACTTGGAGCATCATATGTGATGAGATCTTTTCAGTTGAGTCTTGCAAGAGTCTCTCTAAGAGCAGAGATGTTGGAGAAGAAAAAATGTTGACTGCTGACTCAGACGGACAGCAACTACAATCTAATGAGAAGAATCACTGCAGACTCATAGGATTCAGATTGAAGTTTCTGTTTGAAAGAAAGCTGCAGTTTAAATCATGAAGCTCCTGAGAAGATCAGGAATGTTAAGTTCATGTGTTTCTCATAGTCTCACGTTTATGTCAGCTTAACATCGTTCTCATCACACATTCGAATAAGCTCAGTGTTATCTGTTCGGATGGGAGTCACTTAGGGAAAAAATAAGAAGAAGCTTTGAAGACTTTTTGATTTGGACAATGTTTAATCAGACACGAAACATATCAGATGTTTTAATAGTCTTCATGTTGTCCTACATTCCGATTCATTGTGAACATAAACAAACTTTCTATTTGACTATTCTGACTTCAAATATAAAGTTTGGTTCTAATTAATAATCATCAAGTTCTACATTTGCTTTGTGTCTTCTGCTTCAATCAGCTTCTAAAGATGAACTTCTCTAAATGCAGATGAGGAAACCAAACATAAGAAACAGGCTCAATCAATTTCACTGGAACTCTGATTCATCTGTGAGCTCAGAATGAATGTTTCAGTGGAATTATTCCTGTCCTGAAAACTACAACATTCACGATGCATTTGTGATCTGAGATGATCCAAATCCTAAACTCAAAACGCCATCATGACAGAAACGCACTTCTAATACAATTGTTTTTCTATTAGGATCCATCAGAGATGCAAAACTGGATCTGAACCCAGCTGTTTGTCCTTCAAAAGTGAAATATCAAAAGATGAAATTATAAACTTTGAATCATCTTCTGAAAAGAGGTGAGCTGTATGTTAATGTTGAATGAAAGTCAAATGAGTACAACCTTTTCATTCAAACATGTTTGATGTGAGTTCAGCATGTTCTTACAGACATTTCTATCTTCATGTGAGGAGCAGTGAGTGTTGGAGCTTTTCCACAAACTCAGTCACAGTGAAAGAATGGATATCGGAGATTCTGAGTGTCTGTAGGACACCAGTTGGTCCAGCACGCAAACATTCACATGTGACTATAAAAAGTTGTTTAGATGGAAAGTTGTCACCACAAAAGTCCTGGATGGTTGCTGACTTTACTCTCGTTAGAAATACCTCAATGGACACTCCCAGCAGCCCTGCACCAATCCTGGTCACAGTAGTGGCTCACTGGCTTGGGTCATGCAAAGAGTGCATTCAGCGTGGATCTGATATATGTCCAGTTGTCAGAGATAGTGACAGCTTATCAATCCAGCAAGCATTTGGGCAATGGTGGTCACTGTCAGATGTCCCGCCAGTCAGGAAGAGAGACTAAGATTATAATGGCTCCTCCGTCCGTACAGTGGCCAGTCAGGATATTGAATGCACAGGAACAGATAACCTGCCCAGACAGGCAGACGCAAACAAAATAAAGTAGTAGCAATGGTAAGACATAAAAGCAAGGCAAGGCCGCGGGGGCTTGAGGTCCAACCCTGTGGAGGACAGGCAGGAGATCAGAGCAGCACTCTTAAATTTGAGAAGAACAGGGTGGAGATGGTTTCATTGAGCTCTGCCCTCATGGGCCTATCCCATTTTCCAATGGACCTACGTCCAAAAATGGTATCAGACGGACCTGCTTACTGGGTCCATTTTGTAATGGAAAGGCTAAAAAGTCCAGTCTGGCTCAGTCTAGTCCGATCTGGACCGCTCAGTGGAAACGGGGTAGTAGTGCACACACAGAATGGATCTCATTGTTGATGATTCTCCACAGAGTGGACCAGCAGAGCTCAGAGACTCCCAGTGGTCCATCTGTCCAGCAGAATCAAACACAGCTGGACTCCATCTTTCTGGTCTGTACATGAACAACAACTATTTTTCCATCACTCTGTTCACAGTCATCTCCATGCTGCACTTTGTAGACCAGTGCATTGTCAGTGTGTCCAACATTGAGCTGATGTTTGGCTCCATGACTTCACTCTGATTGGCTCATTCATCTAGAATTCTGTTGCAGCTGCTGGAGGACAACATTGTTACTTTTGTGAGGAAGGAGTTGAAGAAGATCCAGAAGATTCTGAGTCAGAGGGAGGATGAGGAGGAACTGGAGGAGGAAGAACAGATGAGCAGCAGAGAGTCACTGATGAAGATAACAGAGAACTTCCTGAGGAGAATGAAGCAGGAGGAGCTGGCTGATCGACTGCAGAACAGTAAGAGGATTTCTCTGAAGGTTTTAGGTGCTGGATAAATGAAGATTTACTGATGACTCATCACATAGAGCAAGATGGGTTCAGATAATCATCATTCAGAGCTGAAGAGAGTTTTTTTACGGTGTGTGTTGTCTTCGTACAGAATCTCCTGCTGTAGTTTGTCGACATAAAGTCCAATCTAGACTGAAGAAGAAGTTCCAGTGTGTGTTAGAGGGAAACTCTGAAGCAGGAAACCCAACCCTTCTGAATGAGATCTACACAGAGCTCTACATCACAGAGGGAGGAACTGGAGAGCTGAATGAAGAACATGAGGTCAGACAGATTGAAGCAGCATCCAGGAAAGCAGACAGAGCAGAAACCAGCATCAGACAAGAAGAGCTCTTTCAACTCCCAGCTGGAAGACAAGAACCAATCAGAACCGTGATGACAAAGGGAGTGGCTGGCATTGGGAAAACAGTCTTAACACAGAAGTTCACTCTGGACTGGGCTGAAGGCAAAGCCAACCAGAACATCCAGTTCATATTTCCATTCACTTTCAGAGAGCTGAATGTGCTGAAAGAGGAGAAGTTCAGCTTGGTGGAACTTGTTCATCACTTCTTCAATGAAATCAAAGAAGCAGGAATCTGCAGCTTTGAAGACTTCCAGATCATCTTCATCTTTGATGGTCTGGATGAGTGTCGACTTCCTCTGGACTTCCACAAGAGTCGGATCCTAACTGACCCTAGAAAGTCCACCTCAGTGGGTGATCTGGTGACAAACCTCATCAAGGGGAACCTGCTTCCCTCTGCTCGCCTCTGGATAACCACACGACCTGCAGCAGCCAATCAGATCCCTGCTGAGTTTGTAGACATGGTGACAGAGGTCAGAGGGTTCAATGATCCACAGAAGGAGGAGTACTTCAGGAAGAGATTCAGAGATGAAGAGCAGGCCGGCAGGATCATCTCCCACATCAAGAGATCCCGAAGCCTCCACATCATGTGCCACATCCCAGTCTTCTGCTGGATCACTGCTACAGTTCTGGAGGATCTGCTGAAGAGCAGAGAGGGAGGAGAGCTGCCCAAGAGCCTGACTGAGATGTACATCCACTTTCTGGTGGTTCAGGCCAAATTTAAGAAGATCAAGTATGATGGAGGAGCAGAGACAGATCCTCACTGGAGTCCAGAGAGCAAGAAGATGATGAAGTCTCTGGGAAAACTGGCTTTTGACCAATTGCAGAAAGGCAACCTGATCTTCTATGAATCTGACCTGACAGAGTGTGGGATCGATATCAGAGCAGCTTCAGTGTACTCAGGAGTGTTCACACAGATCTTTAGAGAGGAGAGAGGACTGTACCAGGACAAGGTGTTCTGCTTCATCCATCTGAGTGTTCAGGAGTTTCTGGCTGCTCTTCATGTCCACCGGAGCTCCATCGCCTCTGGAGTGAACCTTATGGAGGAACAACAGAAAAAAATCATGTTTTTCAAAGTGAAACAAAACAGCTCAGTCCAGTTCTACCAGAGTGCTGTGAACAAGGCACTACAGAGTCCAAACGGACACCTGAACTTGTTCCTCCGCTTCCTCCTAGGTCTTTCACTGCAAACCAATCAGAATCTCCTTCGAGGTCTGCTGACACAGACAGGAAGTAGCTCACAGACCAATCAGAAAACAGTCCGGTACATAAAGGAGAAGATCAATGAGAATCTGTCTTTAGAGAAAAGCATCAACCTGTTCCACTGTCTGAATGAACTGAATGATGGTTCTCTAGTGGAGGAGATCCAACAGTCCCTGAGGTCAGGACGTCTCTCCACAGATGAACTGTCTCCTGCTCAGTGGTCAGCTCTGGTCTTCATCTTATTGTCATCAGAAGAAAATCTGGAAGTGTTTGACCTGAAGAAATACTCTGCTTCAGAGGAGGCTCTTCTGAGGCTGCTGCCAGTGATCAAAGCCTCCAACAAAGCTATGTAAGAACTCTCGGTAACATAACTTTTAGTTAATAAATACATTTAGTTGAGTTAAAAAATGATCAATTCATCTGCTGTCATATTTGGTTTTCTTCAGACTGAGTGGCTGTAATCTTTCAGAGAGAAGCTGTGCAGCTCTGTCCTCAGTTCTCAGCTCTAAGTCCTCCAGTCTCCAAGATCTGGACCTGAGTAACAACAACCTGCAGGATTCAGGAGTGAAGCTGTTGTCTGCTGGACTCGAGAGTCCACACTGTGAGCTGGAGACTCTAAGGTCAGCTCTCAATATACTTCTTTTTTCCAGGTTCCACATTTTATCTCTGATTTATGAAGTGTCAGACATTAATTAATTAAGTCCAGTTTTAGAGTTCAAGCAGTGTTAGTGTTTCGCAGAACAGAGACAGAACAAAAGTAAATTTAGACAATGCGCGGTCTACCTGGCTGAAGGCTCCGACATCCACCCCAACTGCAAGTTTCTGGTGGAAGCTAGGCCAGCCCATTTATAGAGATCCCTCGGTCCTGTGGACCATGTAATTGGCCCATGTGACCGAAACGATCAAATGGGGGAATGCTGATGTGTGTTACCATTGACATGTATACCAATGATCTGTTGATATACATGCAGTGAATTTGATTATAAAGATAATTAAAATTACATTTATTACACATTATACATACACATATATTTTATATGTGTCAATTTTACATCTTATGATGGCAAGTGAGGACAGTAACAGGGATGACAATAGGTGACAGTAGTTTTTTTAAAGTGATTTCAACATTTTTCAAATATATGGCTGTGGCACAGAGGTAGGGTGATCGACTGGGTTTGGCTCCTGCCTTGCCCACCCGTGCGTCGAAGTGTCCTTGGGCAAGACACTGGATCCCTAATTGCCTCTGGTGGTAGGTTGGTGCCAGTGTTTGGCAGTGGAGCCACTACCAGTATGTGAATGTGTGTGAATGGATCAGTGACTGTAAAGCGCTTTGGGCCTTCGAAGGAAGGTAGAAAAGCACTATATAAGTATACACCATTTACCATAACTTCAGGTGCTGTTGATCCAGATTTTTCTGTCTGCTTTCAGGTTGAAGAGTTGCAGTTTGTCAGAGATCAGCTGTGAAGCTCTAGGCTCGGCTCTGAAGTCCAATCCATTCAGTCTGACAGAACTGGACCTGAGCAGGAACTACACGCTGCAAGATTCGGGAGTTCTTCATTTGTGTGGTTTTCTGAAGAGTCCTAACTGCAGACTGGAAACTCTGAGGTCAGTAAGTATGGCGTATCCTTAACTTTTACTCAGAATAAACTATATCAATATACGAATACAAGTTGGTGTTCAAAACACACTTAAATCCAAATTATTGCCAAAATAACATTTCTGGGGTCAGGAATTCATAGTATGTTGAAAATTTCTTAAGTTAACATGTTCCTTTTTAGTTAAAACAAAAAGTTGTGCTGTCACTTGAAAATTTTCTGCTTTAAAGTCTGTGATGCTTTTAGACAGAAACAGGTGTGCTGTTTATTCACCTGGAGGTGTTTTCGGCTGTCTTGCTGCTGAAGGCCTCTACGTCCTAACTGATGTGGAACTCCATCTATAATCACTGCTCCTAAACACACTTTTCTCTCTGCTTTCAGGTTAGAGAGCTGCAATTTGTCTGAGATCAGCTGTGAAGCTCTCAGCTCAGCTCTGAAGTCCAACCCATCCAGTCTGACAAAACTGGACCTGAGTGAGAACAACCTGCAGGATTCAGGAGTTCTTCATCTGTGTGGTTTTCTGGAGAGTCCAAACTGCAGACTCCAGACTCTGAGGTCAGACTCAATCTTTTAGTTGTGTTCAGATCAGTATGATGACAAAGTTGTGTTGACACTAAACTGTGAAAACGAGGCTGGTGTTCTCCTGCTGCATGCTGAACATAGTATCAGCAGAAGGCTGTTTGCTTCTTCTGGGCTTTAGTCTATTTTAGCAGATGATCTAATGTTTGAATGTTTCTATAAATCTTTTTCTTTATTTATTTCTTTATTTTATTTATTTGTTTGTTTTTTATTTTGTTGTCTTTTCTAACTTGTCCTGTCCAGGAGCTAAGCACACATTTTACTGTTACAATAGGATACTATAAATCTTCTGGTGTATATTTGTATAAACCTCTTTGGTACCTGAGACTTACTTTTGTTGTATAGATTTCTTTTTGAACTGGAAAGTAAAGAAAAGAGAAAAGGAGAGTGAGATGTTAGGGATGGGAGATAAGTAAAAAAGAAAAGGGAGAAAAGGGAATTGAAGGATGAAAACTTAAAGGATTATTATTAAAGCTGCATATTGTTCTGAATTTTCCTGAATGTTCTTATTTTCTGCTTCTGGTGGATTCTTCTGATCTGCTGCTTTTGCTTTATATGTTTGGACTTTTTCCAAACTTCCTGATCTTCTTTAGCTTTAAACTTTTTAGAAGTGAAGAATGAAAAACAATAACAATAACTTAATTCTTTGTTCTGGTTTTAGGTTGAAGTTTTGCGGTTTGTCAAAGATCAGCTGTGTTGCTCTGGTTGCCGCTCTGAAGTCCAGTCCATCCTACTTGACAGAATTGGACCTCAAGAGGAACAGGCTGAAGGATTTAGATATTCAGCAGCTCCAGGATCTAGTGGACAATCCAAACTCCAAACTGCAGACTCTGAGGTCAGTAGAAGGCTGGAATCAGTCCAAATGCTTCAAAATGTAGCATATGGTGTTCACACTGGACTGTTGCTACCCAATCCTAGTGCATGCGTTTGTGCCAAATGTTGAAGTGGTGCAAATGTCACAATTCTGGCTCCAGGCTTTTTCTTTCACAGCTTTATTCCAATGTACATTGGGGCAAAAAAAGTATGTAGTCAGCCTCCAATTGTGCAAGTTTTCCCACTTAAGAAGATGAGAAAGGCCTGTTTTTTTTTTCTTAGGTATACCTCAACTATAGAGATGAATTAAGAAAAAATATTTAGAAAATTACATTGTCTGATTTTTAATTAATGTATTTTGTAAGTTATGGCAGAAAATAAATGTTAGATCAATAACAAAAGCTTATCTCGATACTTTGTTCTATACCCTTTGTTGGCAATGACAACAGTCAAACATTTTCATTAAGTCTTCACAAGGTTTTCACAAACTGCTGTTAGCATTTTGGTCCATTCCTCCATGCAGATCTCTTTTAGATCTGTGATGTTTTGGGGCTGTTGCTAGGCAACACAGACTTTCAACTTCCTCCAAAGATTTTCTATGGGTTGAGATCTGGAGACTGGCTAGACCACAACAGGGCTTTAAATGGCTTCTTACAAAGCCACTCCTTTGTTACCCCGGCAGTGTGTTTGGAATGGTTGTCATGTTGAAAGACCCAGCCACGTTTGTGGCTGTAATGCACTTGCTGATGGAAGAAGGTTTTCACTTAAAATCTGACCATACATGGCCCCATTCATTCATTCCTTCCCTTTGGTGAATAACAGTCCCAAGGCAGGATGTTTCCACCCCCATGCTTTAGAGTAGGAATGGTGTTGTTTGGATGCAATTCAGGATTCTTTCTCCTCCAAACATGACGAGTAAAGTTCTTACCAGAAATTGTATTATATTTTGGTTTCATCTGACTATCGAAAATTCTCCCAAGTCTCTTCTGAATCATCCAAATGTTCTCTAGCAAACTGTAGACGGGCCTTTACATGTACAGGCTATAGCAGGAGGACACTTTCTGCCACTGCAGGGTTTGAGCCCATTGCAGCGTAGTGTGTTACTGATGGCAACCTTCGTCACTTTGGTCCCAGCTCTGTGCAGGTCATTCCCTAGGTTCCCCCATTCTGGGATTCTGAGTTTTTTGCTCACGATTCTTGTGATCATTTTGACCCCACAGAGTGAGATCTTGTGAGGAGCGCCAGAATGAGGGAGATTATCAGTGGTCTTTTATGTCTTCCATTTCTTAATAATTTCTCCTAGAGTTGATTTCTTCACACCAAGCTACCCTAACCTCGACTGCAGATTCAGTCTCCACAGCCTGGTGCAGGTCAACAATTTTGTTTCTGGTTTCCATATACAGCTCTTTGGTCTTGCCCCATAGTGGAGTTTAGAGTGTGACTGTTTGAGGTTACGGACAGGTGTCTTTTATATAGATAAAGAGTTCAGACAGGTGCCATTGACACAGGTAATGAGTGGAGGACAGAGGATCCTTTTACAGAAGAAGTTAAGGTCTGTGAGAGCAAGAAATCTTGCTTATTTGTAGGTGACCACATACTAATTTTCCACCATAATTTGTAAACAAATTATTTAGAAATAAGACTGGTTTTCTGGATTTTTCCATTATTTTGTCTTTAGTTTAGGTATACCACTGAGGAAAAATTACAGGCCTCTCACATTTTTTAAGCGGAAGAACCTGCACAATTGGTGGGGTACTAAATGCTTTTTGTTCCAGTGTATGAAAGACTTGGTGTCATATACTTCCAGTCGGGCATGAACCGCAATTATGAATTCTTCCTTCATGATCAATTTTCAAACAGTGGGCACTTCCCCTAATTCACAAGGATGATATCCATATGCCACAACTAATTCTGAGTTGATAATGGGACACTCCATCTCTGTTTCTTTATTCTCTTTACAGGTGGGCTGACCCAAGTTTCAGGTCCCCCAGGAAGTCTACAGATATGTGACTGGGTGGTGTTCCTTGGAGGTGGAGAGCAAAGCAATAGAGGAATCAGAGGAATGGAAGATGAGTGTCAGAGTTGCAGCATGAACTAATCTGAGATCAGCTCCACTATCTCTCTCAGCATCAAGTGTACAGTCATTGTGTTGCAGTCCCCCTGGTGGACTGATGGAGAACTGCACTTGTCAGCACTCCTTCCTGTCAGCTGACATCTGTGTTTCCCTGTACATTTTCTTGAGGGAGCAGCTGTGGTTGTAAGCAGTTTTGGAGGTAATTACAAAGTGAGGAAATCATGTAATTTAATTACGTTGCTAGTAAAAGAGTAACACAAAGGATTACTATTTATGTAATTAAATTGCAATTACTAACCCACAGAGACCCTCATTACTTCATTACTCACATTTTGGTGCAGTGAAACCATAGGCGACTGAATAAACAAATTAATTTGTGTGAGAAGTAGGTGCTGATATTGTCTCTGGGTTAAATGAAAGCAAACAGATACTAATAAAAAAAACAGTAACTGATGCATGCTTGCAAATGCAGAGTGGGAGATTGGGCGAAGTAAGATGAAGAAAACATAAGAATGGACGTGGACAAATTTGTAGGGGAATCCATGTTATAAACAAACTGCTGTTCTCCAACCACATTATCTTACAAATTCTCCTCCATTTCTTACCGTTTAAACTTCGGATGCACACTTGGTCATCATGGTTTTCCGCATACACACACACACAAATGTTTACTCATCGTGGCTCTGCAGCACAGCGTCTTAGCCGCGCCCCCTTTCCCCCTCCTTCACTGACAGCCAAACCGAGGGATTTATTTTTCCTGTTTATATAATTTTTATGTCGATTTTGAGACAGCTTTTTTCTAATTTAAATTGTTTGTTTTTGTCTCTTTATTTTTCACATTATAATTTAAAGGACTTAATTGTGTTTGAAATACTGTTAACTAAAATGTGAAGTTAAATGAAGAATTAACTGAAATGGTTTGTTTAAATGCAGTATTTTCTGGAATTTGTTATTTTGAATAAAATGTCTAATTGGGTGGGAGTGGTAATAAGAGGTATATATGGAGGTACTTCTCTCTCATAATGGCAGTGAGTAACTGAACAGAGAAACAGGCGGAAGAAGTGTCATTCTGAAATCTAATCACAAAGGAGGTGATCAGAGAAAGAACTTGTTGATTTATTTTTGTCTGTCATGTTGCCCTCAACCCTGCTTTATTTATAACACCCCAAAGACTTTATTAAAAAGAAAAAAATGATGGAATCTCTCCTGGCTTGTCTCCTGTTTTATGGTTTTCCTTGACTTCTTAAGAGAACCCTGCAACAACAAATATGTGTGGCATTTTTCTTCTGAAAGAGAAAAAAATATAACAAATCATTTTGTTTTTGCATTTCCGAGTATTTCTCCTTTTAAATCACTGTCACTCAAACGGTCACTGAAAAATTGAAAAATCTCACTTCTGTGCTGTAAAGGATTGTAATTCAGTGAAAGGCCATACTGATGTTAGCTTTCATTATTTCCCCAAGGAATCTGAAGAAAAAATGGATTGGATTTATGGGTCACATTATTCTGGGGGCTCCTCCTCATAATGAAGTAAAAAAAATAACTATGAGCCTTTACCTGGTCAGTAGAGTAATAATATACTTGTCAACTCTCAACTTTTCCTGCTCTGATCACATACAAGGTTTGCTTGTGCAAAGAAGCCAGGAGGCGCTCCAAAGCCTCCTCTGGAGTGCCACACAGTTTATACATGACGTAAAAGCCAGCGTGGTAATAACACAGTTGGAATAAATGGTTTACATGCACCATGATCAGAACAACAATCAGCATAAGCCACCTATCAAAGTATTCCGATTGACGTGTTTACATGATACATTTTTATTCTGATCAGGCATTTATTCCAATTACTTGTATCCATGTAATCACAGCTGATGTCAAGAATCCAAATGTTTTGATAAGCATTTAAGAGCTTAAACTACATTGAATTGTTAATTAATTCTTTTTCAACATTATTTTTACTTGGAAAAAAATATTGAACTTACTGAATTGACTAATTTATTACTGACTTACTTTCTAGTACAAACAAAAGAGGGTCTTCTGTCTTTTCTTTAGTTTGTCAGGTTTTACTAAAGAAAACAAGAGATTAAAAAAAAACTACATGATTGAACAGAAGAGGGCACTATGGGGTCAATGAACAAAAATTCTCGAAATGACAATTTTCTGCCCCTTTATGCTTTTCCGCTCCGTTTCTATCACATTTCTCATCCCTGACTTTCTTTATCTTCTTATGGAGTTCATTTGATTCTCTCCCTTTTTTTGGGCCATAAGGTGAACCAAGAAAGTGCCTAGAAAAGGATTTTTGTTGCCACTTGTGGGAACTATATTTTAAGTGTATTTTTGCTTGTACTAACTTTGAGTTAAAATTTCAACATATACTGTAGTTTTATTGTCACAAGCCATTATTGCACAATGTAAAAAGAAAAAAAAAAGTTGTGCCTGTTTCATTTGTTCTATTTATGAAATTCACTTCATCAACAAAAAATCTCTCAACCAGTTAATATTTACATATGTGTAACATTTCAGAAATATCCTAAAGAATTTGAACCATCATATTTAATAAAAAAGAGGTACTGGGCTGCTTGGCTTGCTTCCTTCTCTCTAATTGAGTGAAATTATTATTATTTTTACTAGATCTTCAAATTTACAACTCGAGTATTTAGGAAATATTAATATTAAATAAAATGTCTTGAAAACAAAAAGTTACAGTTTTGCATAAATGAGAGATTTGACGTCACGCCATGTTTCAGATTTAATGTACTGGTTTTCAGTGCAAAACTTCTTTATTCAAAAATTAAATATCCGGAAAAATAAATTTAAATTACATTTTGATACTAAGGGGCTTTTTTCCTTATTTTCTTTTCAGTTCTGGGCCAGTCAGTCAGGAAACGATATTTATTCTTCCTCTTGTTTTTTTATGTTGCTAACCTGTGAAAGCGGAGCAAATATATGCATCCCTGTTTTTTTTTTCACATCTGGGTCTTACATGGAGAAAGAATTAAAGCTAGAGCTGCTGCTTTTTTAAAGCAATTTTAAAGGAGTAGAAAATGGGTCAACCTTTGAAACTGAAGGATCATCTATTCAGATGAAGCTCTTAGATTATGACTTTTTAAAACATATATTTCATGACTATAATGACTTAAGACCTTCTTGAACACGCTCTCACATGCAAAGATCAGAGTCCAACTCTGACTTTCTGGAAGAATTAACAAAGAGAAGAAAAAGTGAAAGAAAACAGAGAGAAATCAAAAATGAAGGAAAATGTAGAAACAGAGAAAGAGAGACATTTCTGTTGGTCTTCAGCAGCTTAGACACATCCGGAGATGTGCTGTGATGAAGATGAAGAAAAAGAAGTCCAGCTGCAGCTCTTCATGGACTCTTCTCTCTGGAAGTCTGAATGTTGGTAGGAAAAGCATGTCAGCAAAAAGACAGAAGAGTTAGAGAAAATATTTGTGTCTAATCAAACAACGTTTTGAAATCAGACTCTGATGGTCAGAGACATTCAGAAAGCTGACTCAGCATAAAGTCACTGCTGTGGTGAGCCGCTTAATGTGTGAGATGACTCAAAGAAACATGAAGAAGATCAGATTTGGCTTTAAGCAGTTTTGGTCATTTCCAAGAAAGCTTCTGCATCAATCTGTCATTCACTCTGAAGCCACACCCCCTTTTTTTATAATATCTGTTGTTGTGGTCATGAGCATCAGAAAACATAGATAAATGTGGAGACTAAAGAGGAAAGATCAACATGAAGCTTCATCTTCTTTGTATGTTCCTCACAGACAGCAGGTCAGTGTGAAAATGGAGGACAGACAGTCAAAAGTCATGTGATCAAATCCTAAAGAAACATTGAAGAGAAAGAGTGAATCTGATTGGTCCAAAGCAGAAACATAACTTAAACAAACAGTCTGAAGAGATCAGAAGTTTTTTTTTATTTTTTTTATTTCTTTAAACAGTTGATCTGAAGACATAAATTAAAAAAAATTGGCGATGACGAACAACAGCAGTCAGCAGAATCAACACAACATGAGGAAGTGGTCTGTTCTTAAAGCAAAGCAGAAGAGAAAGAAACAGAATCACTGATTTGAGCTGCAGCTGCGTTCACACGGTGAGTTTGAGACTCTTCTTCTTCTTCAGATCTTTGAAGAAACTAAACTTTATTTCTTGAACTTTGTCTTCAGTAACTTGACTGTTTCTGAATGTGTGGAGAAGATCTTTTTCTGCAACTCTCATCTCTTTGCTGGTTAAATGATTTGATCTCAATACTGATCAACAACTGAGGATCAATGCTCACTCATTGATCAGTTACTGTTTCACTGAAATTTGAAGAAAATGGAAACAGCAGATGTTTTTAATGAAGATTTTTACAGAATAAATTGTCGTCATTTACAGAAGTGAAACTGCTGACTCATTAGAGTGGGGCAGATCAGCTGACTGCTGTTTCTGGTCAGATCAAACTGACAGAAAACAAGCCAAAAACTTTATTTAAACTCTCTACAAATTGACAAACTGGTGGATTACCCCGGAGGATGACTATATATTACGATTGAGCTAAAGTGAAAGTGTGGAGTTGTTGAACCATATATTGTTTCTTCCTTCTGATTGGGGTGTGGAGGAATTAGGGATAAGTGTGGGTTTGAAGGGAAGGGTGGAATGTTGAGTTAACCCAATAATATGCAATGCAATATTCCATGCTATACATTTGCTATTTCCAATAAAATAAAATAGTATCTTGGCACAATAGCCCATGAGTTCAAGATGATAGTGCTTTCTGAAACATTGCTTCATAAAGATACAATTTTGAGATAGAGTCTGACTGCATTCACCTAAACCTGAAACATGAGAAGAGCCAATCAGTGGAGGATCAGCTGATCTGTTAGTGAAGGAGGATCAGAGCTGATGATGAGTGTTTCCTCTGCAGGTGAAGGTAAAAGGTGTGTGTGAGCTGATCCAGTGGATCCAGTGAATCCAGCAGCATGGATCAGTGTGAGGACACACAGGAGGGAGCCCCTCCCTCTAAAAGCACTCTGTGTGGGGAAGATGAGAGCCAGAGCAAAGCTCAGAGGTGAGATGAACATCTCTAACTGTCCAGGACTCTTCTCCATGTCAGAGCTCAGCACTCACATCAACAACCTTCATTCTTCACAGGAACCAACCTGGACCTGGATATGAACCCAGCTGTGTGTCCTTCAGAAGTGAAAAGTCAAAGGATTATGAAATTGACTTCAAAGTCATCAATTCAGGAGTGGAACAGTAAGTGTTTGTCAGAGTTAAAGAAGGCTGGATGATCGTTCAGTTGATCAATAGTTTTCAGCTGAATGACTTGAGGTCTGGTTCAGTTCTTGATATCTGATCAGACTTGCAGTCTAATGAGAAGGATCACTGCAGACACTAATGATTCAGACTGTCTGTTGAAAAGAAAGCAGCAGTTTAAAGCATGAAGCTCCTGTGAAGATCAGACTGGAATGTTAAGTTCATGTGGTCCTCAGAGTCTCATGGTTCTGCGAGCTTAACATTATCTGTGCATATGCGCTAAACATTATTGAAATTCTAGAAATGTAGAAAAAAAAAACAATTTTCCAAATATGCTGTTTCCATTAAATCCTATTTATGCAAATAAACACAAAAAAACTAATGCGATAAGTCATTCAAAACCATGGCAATGACGAGAACAACTATTGTTTTAGGATGAGTGTCAGCTGGACTCCCGCCTAGCTAGTTCATTGACAGTAAAGCTGTGGATTGTTACTTAGGTGGTGATCCGATTTGATTCACAAATCGAACCACGATTCTTCCGTTTTAATATAATGTTTTTTGGTATGTGTATGTCTTTTTACTGGATGTGTGAAAATTGAAATTACATGTATTAAATCATTATCATTTATACTTTTATTTAGGACAGGAGATCAGAATCAATGATAAAAACTATCACTACTAACTTTCTATCAAGATTTTGATAGAAAGACATGGTGTTTGTCACTTTAAATTTTTTTTATTTTTTTGTCAACCATCTTCAGTAGTAATTTAAACAGCATAAAAAGCATAAATGTCACTGTTGTTTTGGATCATTTAACAATGAATCCTGAAAATTTTCTCCACAGTTTTCCTATCCTCCAAGTTCTTTAACATTTTACGTTCTAAGCATTATATTATATTACACTTCACTACTGTGCAGTGCAGTATATCAGCATGAGGTTTCATTTCTCTGCTTCAGAATCCACTGGAATTACATTAATTGTGTCAAACTGTCAAAGAACTACCATAACCAAAACACTGCAAACACTGAAGCTAAAGCTAAAGCTCCTGTGTTGAGGCTAATTTGTTTTTATAGAACTTATGTCT
>NC_050513.1:14011162-14027376 GCF_002922805.2 Oryzias melastigma | reverse complement strand
ATTTGTTTACTTCCGGCAACAGTAGCACTTAGGGCTGGGTTTTTTTTAAAACTGATTCATTGATTTGAATCAATTTAAGATTGATAGATAAATAATTGATTCATGGAAAGTATAAATTAATTTAGCACATAAAGCTAAGATCTAGTAGTTTTATGGTAACGTTTAATTGGAATTTCCCATAAGAATGCTAACGCTCGGTCAACCTGAACATACATTGCTGACTAAATGAACATCTTTATAAACTCAGAGACATGAATTTTCTAACCTCTTTTAAAGAAAAATGTTTTAAGTAACTATTTGTGGGCTAAAACATTGTTTTTTTTTTTTCCTCATTCTGTCGTCTTCTTCTGAAATAAGGTGTACTGCTTTAGCGCGATCGCCATGTTGTGGCCAAACTCAAACGGCCTCCAGGAGAAGCTGAACAATGTTTACAATAATAATGATCTGATTTTTTTTTTGTTTCTCTTTTAGAGAAATCATATAATCCCATATGCTATTAACAATCTCATTATTTCACAAATACGTTTTACAGTATGTGAAATGTATCAGACTCATCTATATATATTAAAATCATATAGTAATGTATTTCTAAACAAATGTGTATAAATGTGTAAACTCAAAATTGAATTGAATTGAAGAATCGAGAAAAAAAAAGTCAGAATTGAATAGATTCATGCTTTTGTGAATCGAATCGTTTCTGGAACTCATAATTAATACCCAGCCTTATAGTGGTGCACATTCTGCTTTATTTTAGTTCATAAAATTAAAATCAAACATTATTCTGCATTTCAGAGCAATAAATCAATCATACCCAGATAATATTTTACAAAATTTTACAATATTTATAAAGATCGCAATTCAGCAATCTTGAACATCACGAATAAATGTACTCGAATTTTCAGGAGCAAATCGAGAGTATCCGAGTGGCCGGATAACCAAGCCTATGTAAACCATGGGCCGGGACCAAAACAAAACAAAAAAAAAAAAACAACTCAGTCGCATCCTGCCTCTTTTCCTCCATATTTGGAACGTCCGAATTAGGCAGTGTTAACTCCAGCCATTATGTCTGCCCCCGTGAGCTGACAATTTAAACTTCAAGTAGGGGACTGCAGGTTTCAATGGGTGACATCAGAGAGGATCCTTCCATTACTCTATGTCTGTGATCAGAACAGAAACATGTTCATGTGGTCTCAGATGTTTGATAAAAGTCTTCATGTTGTCATACATGTCACATTCAGCGTGAACATGAGCAAGAAAGATGAAACATGAAGTTTGACTGTATTCAGACTTGAAATAGAAAGTTTGGTTCTAATCAACCATCATCAAATTCTACAGCTTCTTTTTGTCTTCTGCTTCAATCAGCTTCTAAAGATGAACTTCTTCTCTAAATGCAGATGAGGGAGCCAAACATTAGAAACAGCCTTAATTCCACTCTCTGAAACTCTGATTCATCTGTGAAATCAGAATGAATGTTTGAGTGAAATTACTGCTGTTCTGGAAACTACAGCATTCATGATGCATTTATGAATCCAAAGAACTAATCATACACCACCATGAAAGAAACTCACTTCTAATAAAACAAATGTTTTTCTATCAGGATCCATCAGAGACTCAAAACTGGATCAGAACCCAGCTGTGTGTCCTTCAAGATTGACTGGTCAAAGAGTCAATTTATGGACTTTGACTCATCAGCATCTTCTTGTGCAGAGAAGTGAGCTGTTTGTAAATGTTGAATCAGAGTCAAATAAGTGAAATGTCTTCATTTCAATATGGGTTTGATGTGAGTTCAGCTTTTTCTCAGATAATTCTATCTTCATGAGAGAAGCAGTGAGTGTTGGAGCTTTTCCACAAACACAACAGACAGATGAAAGAAACTGATATTGGAGGAGTTTCTGAGTGTCTAGAGGACATCAGCTGGTCCAGCATGTGTGACCTTTGAGCTTTAACTTCAGTTCAGCTACATGAAATATGATCTCTGCTTTGATAAGTTGCACTGAAATTGATCTTTATGGAGGTTTGTGGATTCTTTCTGGAGCTCTATGGTTCAAGATCAGCTGCATCAGATCGGATCTTACTCCTCATAAAGCCTAAATAACTGACATTATCTTGGTCCACTGTTTGAAATAGTTGGAGGTCTGACCTTCCACAACAGGGTGGAGATGGCTTCATTGAGTTCTGCCCTCATGGGTCTATTCCATTTTCCAATGGATCTACGACCAACGCGGGTCCAAAAATGGTATCAGATGGACCTGCTTACTGGGTCCATTTTGTAATGGAAAGGCTAAAAAGTCCAGTCAGGCTCAGTCTAGTCTGATCTGGACCGCTCAGTGGAAAAGAGGTATTAGTGCACACACAGGATGGATCTCATTGTTGATGATTCTCCACAGAGTGGACCAGCAGTGCTCAGAGACTCCCAGTGGTCCGTCTGTCCATCAGAATCAAACACAGCTGGACTCCATATTTCTGGTCTGTACATGAACAACAACTACTTTTCCATCATTCTGTTCACAGTCATCTCCATGCTGCACTTTGTAGACCAGTGGATTGTCAGTGTGTCCAATATGGAGCTGATCTTTGGCTCCATGACTTCACTCTGATTGGTTCATTCATCTAGAATTCTGTTGCAGCTGCTGGAGGACAACATTGTCACTTTTGTGAGGAAGGAGCTGAAGAAGATCCAGAAGATTCTGAGTCAGAGGGAGGAGGAGGAGGAGCTGGAGAATGAAGATGAAGAGAAGAGTAGCAGCAGAGAGTCACTGATGAAGATCACAGAGAACTTCCTGAGGAGAATGAAGCAGGAGGAGCTGGCTGATCAACTGCAGAGCAGTAAGAGGAATTTTCTGAAGGTTTCAACTGCTGGATAAATGAAGATTTACTGATGTCTGAACGCATGGAACAACATGGATTTAAATAGTCATCATTCAGGGCTGCAGGAAATATGTTCAATATCTTTGCTGTCTTCATTCAGGACCATCTGCTGCAGTTTGTTGTAATCAAGTCCAATCTGGGTTGAAGAAGAAGTTCCAGTGTGTGTTTGAGGGAATCGCTAAAGCAGGAAACCCAACCCTTCTGAATGAGATCTACACAGAGCTCTACATCACAGAGGGAGGAACTGGAGAGCTGAATGAAGAACATGAGGTCAGACAGATTGAAGCAGCATCCAGGAAAGCAGACAGAGCAGAAACAAGCATCAGACAAGAAGAGCTCTTTCAACTCCCAGCTGGAAGACAAGAACCAATCAGAACCGTGATGACAAAGGGAGTGGCTGGCATCGGGAAAACAGTCTTAACACAGAAGTTCACTCTGGACTGGGCTGAAGGCAAAGCCAACCAGAACATCCACTTCATATTTCCATTCACTTTCAGAGAGCTGAATGTGCTGAAAGAGGAGAAGTTCAGCTTGGTGGAACTTGTTCATCACTTCTTCCCTGAAACCAAAGCAGCAGGAATCTCCAGCTTTGAAGACTTCCAGATCATCTTCATCTTTGATGGTCTGGATGAATGTCAACTTTTTCTGGACTTCCACAAGACTTGGATCCTAAATGACCCTAGAAAGTCCACCTCAGTGGGTGATCTGCTGACAAACCTCATCAGGGGGAACCTGCTTCCCTCTGCTCGCCTCTGGATAACCACACGACCTGCAGCAGCCAATCAGATCCCTGCTGAGTGTGTTGACATGGTGACAGAGGTCAGGGGGTTCAATGAGCCACAGAAGGAGGAGTACTTCAGGAAGAGACTCAGAAATAAAAGGCAGTCCAGAAGCATCATCTCCCACATCAAGAGATCCCGGAGCCTCCACATCATGTGCCACATCCCAGTCTTCTGTTGGATCACTGCTACAGTTCTGGAGGATCTGCTGAAGAGAAGAGAGGGAGGAGAGCTGCCCAAGAGCCTGACTGAGATGTACATCCACTTCCTGGTAGTTCAGGCCAAAGTCAAGAAGATCAAGTATGATGGAGGAGCTGAGACAGATCCTCACTGGAGTCCAGAGAGCAGGAAGATGATCGAGTCTCTGGGAAAACTGGCTTTTGAGCAGCTGCAGAAAGGAAACCTGATCTTCTATGAATCCGACCTGACAGAGTGTGGCATCGATATCAGAGCAGCCTCAGTGTACTCAGGAGTGTTCACACAGATCTTTAGAGAGGAGAGAGGACTGTACCAGGACAAGGTGTTCTGCTTCATCCATCTGAGTGTTCAGGAGTTTCTGGCTGCTCTTCATGTCCACCTGACCTTCATCAACTCTGGAGTTAATCTCATGGTGGAAGATCAGAAGACGTCAGTCCAGTTCTACCAGAGTGCTGTGAACAAGGCCTTACAGAGTCGAAATGGACACCTGGACTTGTTGCTCCGCTTCCTTTTGGGTCTTTCACTGCAGACCAATCAGATACTCCTACGAGGTCTGCTCACACAAACAGAAAATAGCTCACAGACCAATCAGAAAACAGTCCGGTACATCAAGGAGAAGATCAGTGAGAATCTGTCTGCAGAGAAAAGCATCAACCTGTTCCACTGTCTGAATGAACTGAATGATGGTTCTCTAGTGGAGGAGATCCAACAGTTCCTGAGTTCAGGACGTCTCTCCACACATGAACTGTCTCCTGCTCAGTGGTCAGCTCTGGTCTTCATCTTACTGTCATCAGATGAAGATCTGGAAGTGTTTGACCTGAAGAAATACTCTGCTTCAGAGGAGGCTCTTCTGAGGCTGCTGCAAGTGATCAAAGCCTCCAACAAAGCTATGTAAGAAGTCTTGTGAAAATCTCTTTTAATGAATGAATGGATTTGAATGGGCAGCACGGTGTTCTCCCCTCACACCTAGAAGGCCCTTGGTCCAATTGATGTTGGGTCTTTTCTATGTGGAGTTTGAATGTTATCCTCCAGGCATTTCGGCTTTCTGCCAAAGTTCCTAGGTGTGGGCGATTTTATGGCCTCGCAACAGGCTGGTGACCTATTCAGGGTGTACCCTGTAGTTATGTAGTAGATGGATGAATTTAAGTGGAAAAATGAAAGATTCACAATTTGCAGTCTTACTTTCTTTTCTTCAGACTGAGTGGCTGTAACCTGTCAGAGAGAAGCTGTGCAGCTCTGTCTTCAGTTCTCAGCTCTCAGGCCTCCAGTCTCAGAGATCTGGACCTGAGTAACAACAACCTGCAGGATTCAGGAGTGAAGCTGTTGTCTGCTGGACTAGAGAGTTCACAATGCAAACTGGAGACTCTCAGGTCAGAATTTTCTAAATCTTGTTTTTTTTTTTTTTTTTTACTTTACTGTTTGCAACTATATATAGCCCACACACAACAGTCCAAAGGTCTGAACATTTCTAAGGTTATTGTCTGTGACCGTTGCTGTGTTTTCTCTGAGAGCACATTTCCAGTACACAAAATTATTTGAGTGAGTAGAAAACAGCACTGAGATGGCTCTGAAGAAAATGATGAATGATATACATTTGAATTCATTGGAAATATGTCAGTGCTGGTTTTATTGGATCTCAGTGCATCATGAATCTTGTCTCTGTACATGAAATGTGCTTCACAAATAAACTTACCTTGGCTTACTGCGCAGTAACAGATATTACAAAAAACACTCTCCAAACTGAGTCATAAAGTTCAAATTTTGATTTAAATGAAAACACAAAGACAATAATTGTAGACAGTTTCAGATTGTGTGAACCAGGATCAACCTCACTGGAGTTCTCTTGCACTTTTTACCATGTGTGTATCTGCAGCCTGTCAGGTTGTCTGATCACAGAGGAAGGCTGTGCTTCTCTGGCTTCAGCTCTAAACTCGAACCCCTCCCATCTGAGAGAGCTGGACCTGAGCTACAATCATCCAGGAGAGGCTGGAATTAAGCTGCTTTCTGCTGCACTGGAGGATCCACACTGGAGACTGGACACTCTCAGGTATGGAGAGACCTGCTGCAGACAGACGTGTGACTGAGAAGGAAGAGCTGCAGATTTGTTTTCTGTCCTTTACTCAGCTCTGTGTCTGGATTATTATAGATTATTTGAAGTAAAGTGGGTTCAACATTATCTCTGACACCTGTGATAATACCAGAGTATGCCAGGTAAACTAAACTAAAGGAAAAACTACTAAATAAAAACGTTCCACTTTATTAACCAGACCAACATAAGCAATATGGGAGAGAGTCATAAGTTCATTTCTGGCATCTGTCTTAAAGCTTATATTAAGAAAAAGTTGCAATG
Organism: Oryzias melastigma; assembly: GCF_002922805.2. NCBI lineage: Eukaryota > Metazoa > Chordata > Actinopteri > Beloniformes > Adrianichthyidae > Oryzias > Oryzias melastigma. Next base: position 14,021,181 of record NC_050513.1, on the reverse strand, counting down.
AATCAGACATAAATATTGTTCTTTCACAAACATTATCACTTCAGAAAAAAAGAAGGAATGTTAAGAAGCTGACAGTCAGCTCATTTGTAGTCAGCAGATCAAAACGATCACTAAACATAGTGAAGGTCTATAGGTGTGGTTTTTAGGCTTTCTCAGCCTGAAACAAACACATATACACTACAAAAGGAAGGTGGGACCTCTGATCTTCTGTCTCCTACCCCACAAGGAATTAAGCCCTCGGCAGGGATAGATGTGTCTCTTGAGTGCTGGCGACCCTCTCTCCATGCAGGAAAATGGATTTCTGAGGTCTCTGGCAAGACTATGAGCCGAAGATCACATCTCATCTGGTTCTGGTCCTTGCCCTCAAAGCCCTGGCCTCTCCGAAATTCCAAAAGTGGTTGCCCAGAGGTTTTGGCGGCTCTAACTTGGGGTCCCTTGTTTGTGCCTGGAAGATAGATGGGGGCATGCCCAGAATCTCCAGGTGGTGGTGGGTTGCTTGTGCAGGGCCAGGGGGGCTCTGCCGGGATGGAGCCCTGTGCTGGGCCCCCTGGCGCGGCGGCACTCTCCGTGTTCCTGTGCCCCCCCCCCTGCTCTCTAGCATTGGTGGCCTTGAGGTTTCTCTCAACCTCTCGCACAAGCTCAGGCTCCTTCCCTCCCAGAGAGGTGACGTTCCATGTCCAAAAGCCAAATTCCATAGCTGTGATTTGGGCCGCCGAGGCACATGCCTTCAACTGCCACCCAAACCACATTGCACCGGCCCCGTACTAGCTCTCCTGCAGGTGGTGGGCCCACTGGAGAGTGATCCCACATTGCTCCTTCAGGTTGGACCCGCCCGGGTCATGACTCCAGGGTGAGGCCCCGGTGACACCAATCCGGGCGAGGTAACTAGATCTCTGGTGTCGTCAATTCTGGAGAGACTTATATATGTAGTATATATATATATATATATGTATGTGCTGCCCACAAAAATTAAAGGAACACTTTTTTTTTATTGGGCCTGGCATGAATTGAATTAAACCTGTCTGATAATTTTCTTGTTGGTTACGCAGCTGAGAGCCTTGTTAATCAATTTCAGCTGTATTGGTGTTCATGGAATTAACAACAATTAACTTCAGTGGTAACAATTAGAAGGCCCTCAAAAAAGGACTGGTTTTAATAATAATAACATTTTATTCATATGCCGCCTTTCTTGGCACCCAAGGTCGCCTCACAGTACATAAACAAAAGCATAAAAACACAACAAATAAAAAACGAACACAAAAGTGAGACAACAGCTAAAATTTCAGGTGTCAGGTATTGAATGCACTGTGAAAGAGGTACATTTTCAGGTGTTTGGAGAATTGAGAAAGTGAGTCCATATTTTGTGGCTCAGAGGGGAAGGAGTTCCAGAGTTGTGTGGCAGAGATGCTGAATGCTCTACCCCCCATGGTGATGAGACATGATCGTGGAGGAACCAGTCAGAGGGAGGAAGAGGATCTGAGGGATCCTTAATCCTACAGAAGTTGCACAGGTTGTCCAACTTCTCCAGGATGGCACATCCACACGTGCTGCAGCAAGAAGGTTTAATGTGTCTCCCAGAACAATGGAGGAGACTGGTGGTTATTGTCGGAGAGCTGGACAGGGCCATAGAAGGTCCTCAACCCCTCAGCAGGGCCGATACCTGCGCCGTTAAAGTTAAAGTCCCACTATTTGTGCAAGGCGGAACAGGCTGAGCACTGCTTGTGTCCTACAGAATGACCTCCAAAGGGCCACTGCTGTGAATGTCTCTACCCAAACAATCAGGAACAGACTTCATAAAAGGTGGCCTGAGTAGTGGGCCCTGTGCTCACTGCCCAGCACTGTGGAGCTCGACTGGCATTTGCTCAAGAACACCAGAACTGGCGCCCTGTACTTTTCACAAACGAGAGCAGGTTCACCCTGAGTACCTATGATAGACGTGAAAGAGTCTGGAGAAGACAAGGAGAACGTTATGCTGCCTGCAACGTCGTTCAACATGACAGGTTTGGTGATGGTTCAGTGATGGTCAGGGGAGGCATATCCATGGAGGGACGCACAGACCTCTACTGCCTAGGAAATGGTGCTCTGACTGCCATAAGGTATCCAGATGAAATCCTTGAACCCATTGTCAGACCCTACACTGGTGCAGTAGGTCCTGGTTTCCTCCTAATGCACTACAATGCCCGGCCTCACGTGGCAAGAGTATGCAGACAGTACCTGGAGAATGAAGGAATTGAAACATTTGAATTGCCTTCACGATCCCCTGACTTAAACCCATCTCTTAGAACACTTAGAACATTTCTGGGACATTATGTTTCGGTCCACTAGGCGCCGCCAGGTTGCTCTTCAGACCGCACAACAGCTCAGGGATGCCCTCACACAGATCTGGGAGGAAATGCCACAAGACACCATCCGTCATCTCATTAGAAGCAGCCTGCGACGTTGTCAAGCATGCATACAAGCTTGTGGGGCCCACACAAGATATTGAAAAGCATTTTGAGTTGCAGAAATTAAGTTATGGAAAAAAATGGACTAGCCCGCCACATCTTCATTTCACTCTGATTTTATGGTGTCTACAAAATTGAGCCCTCTGTAGGCTGAAAACTTTTATTTCCATTAAAAGACTTGTCATCCTTTTTTTCCTAAGACACTGCCCTGTCGTTATTTGTATAGATATCCAACTTCATATTGAGATCTGATGTATCTAATGTGTTTCTTTAAAGTGCTCCTTTAATTTTTGTTGCGATTGCAACTATTTACTGAAACTCATTTTTCGTACACCCTGCAACTTTACAATTTCGCCAACCTACTATGACAATAGCCATGGGTACAACGTAGCTCTGCGACCATTTCCTGTGTGACTTCTTCCCAGGAACTGTCTTGTTTTGATTAACTCTCTTTAGCCTTGTCTTTTTTCTCTTGACGCCGCGCTTAAACTGCTATCAAATACGTGATTGTGCCGAGCGCGGGCACTTTGAGATGTTGGGGTGGGGGCTGAGAGTGCGCGGGTATTTACATATATGTATGTATGTATTGATATAGATAATCTTTTGGAGCAAAGGGATTTAATACTTATGATCCTGAAATTTTTCTGTTGTCTTTTTTTTGTAAAATTTTAGAAATTCTCTTCTGTCATGATGGGGCACCCATTGTAAATTAATGAGAAACAAAATAATGTTCCTGACCTGGGAAAATAGCTACAATGATACAAAGTTTGAACATTTTACTGAGGTTTGAATACTTTCCACACCCTATGTTTGACACTCTGAGGATGACAGCCATGTAATGTCCATGTTTTCTGAGAGAGCTTATACTGTTCTGAACCTCCTCTTCTTTTCAGGGCGGAGCCTGCTGGAGTGCAATGGTTGACTCCAGGTCTGAGGAAGTGTAAGTGTGATTTTCATTTGGTTCGTGTCCATCAATGAACCTATGATGAATCAATAACGGCATCTGGATTGTGTTTGTTTCTCCATTAGATTCCTGTTGCCTCACAATCGACACAAACACAGTGAACAGAAACCTCAAACTGTCTGACAATAACAGGAAGGTGACCTTTGAGGAGAAGCGTCAGTCATATCCTGATCATCCAGACAGATTCGACATGTGTCATCAGCTGCTGTGCAGAGATGGTCTGACTGGTCGCTGTTACTGGGAGGTCGAGTGGACAGATTTGGTTTATATATCAGTGAGTTACAGAGGAATCTGTAGAAAAGGGGACTGTATGTTTGGATGGAACCATCAGTCCTGGAGTCTGGCTTGCTCTGATGTTCATGGTTACACAATCTGCCACAATAACAAAGAATCATACATATCCTCTTCCTCCTCCTCTTCCTCTCATAGAGCAGCAGTGTATGTGGACTGTCCTGCTGGAACTCTGTCCTTCTTCAGAGTTTCCTCTGATTCACTGATCCACCTTTACACCTTCAACACTACATTCACTGAACCTGTCTACCCTGGATTTGGGTTTAGATTCTGGCCTAGAGGTCCTTCAGTGGTTCTGTGTTAAGGTCAAAGTAAAAGTTTAGATCAAAGTAAAGTAAATTGGTAGGACCACAATCTATACTTTGATCCCAACAAGGTAAAGGTTGAGATGAATGTAACTTCATGGGACCTTTACTTTGATCTCAACATTTACTGTGTTGAGATCAGAGTAAAAATGTTGTTCTCATCAGAAAAACTCTCGGTTAAACAGATAGGTTTGTCAGTTCATGTCTGTCTCTTCACTTACAAACGGGTTTTCAGATTTATATTTTCTATCTGTTTCATCCTGTAACTCTTCTCATTGATTTCATGTAAGCTTCTTCCTTTTCCAGTTCTTTACAGATGGAAGCTGCTGTTAAGCCAAAATCCAAATGTTGTTGTTCTCTCTCTGTTTCCAATCAAAGCTTCAGTGAATGTCAACATGTCAAGTTTCTCTGAAACTCAAAAGTTGTGTAACGCTCAAAAATAGGGATGAGATGATCCTTTGAAAAATAGATTTAAACTTGAAAAATTCTCAACATTTACCTTGATTTAAAGTTCACTATGCTCAAAGTACCCTCCCCCCCCCCTTTTTTTTTACTGGTTTTTGTACCAGAAACTCTTTTTCAATTCAAGCATGTAACCTTATTTTGTACACTTTTTTTCAGTTGAATTGTTGGTGTTGAAAATCCACATAGCGAAATTTAAATAAAAGACAGCTGTCAACCGAATTTAAACATGTCTTAATGGTAACTTCGTAACAATTAAACAATTAAATTTCATTCAATATTGTAATATAATGTAATATCAGTTTATAATATAAAGCAAAAATGCACACATTCTTCACAAAACAGAAACACTAAGAAGAATACATAGAAACAAGTCCAGGGATATTGATGAGTAATGTTGAATTCTTGTGGATTGAAAGTCTCCATCATGGCTTTCATGACTGCTGACAATTCCCAGAGTTTAGACTCAAATCCACAGTGAGGACTGGTTTCAGCTTTGTGGGTCTCATTTGTGAGGGTCTGAGGGCTTCATCTACTGTGGAGACTTTAGTTAAACACTCAACTTTAAAGTTTGGTTTTGATCTTACCAGTATTTTTAAGCTTTTTTAACATTGAATCCTCGTCTAAAACAAGAACCTGCGAGGTGGAAGTTTGCAGAAAGGTGGGATTTTCTTACCAAGTGTATTTCCAGCAACATTGTCTATCACATTGCAGCCTGATTTAAAGCCACACTAGCAAAAGACAGAAAATATCAGTAGTCAGAGAAACAGAGGATGATGTGATAGAACATTTAAACCATGCAGATGCTGCCAGCAAACTTGGAGAGCTGGAAGCTGCTGTCAGTGCAGAGAAAAGCAGGACAGCCGAAACTCTCGGACTTTCAGACCAACAGCTGAGGGAGTCCTCTGAAACAGGAGCGGATCTGCTCACAGTCAAAGATAATGCTCAGAAGACAGCTCCCATCTCCTGGCAAAGCACACAGAGGCAGTAGTGGAGAACAGCGCTGATACAGATCCTGGAAGGAGAAAGGTAGCAAGGAAAGTCATCCCCTTTGAGAGAAATCTCTTGTCTCCCAGAGGCTCTCAAGAACAAGGGAAAATATGCTTTCAAAGACGGACAAAATTTAATCACATTAAAGACTGAAAACCAGCAGAAAATACAGTAAAACCCAAGAAGAAATCGTTGCTAGAGTGTTTGTATTTATTTTTGTTGCTTAAGCCTTTATATATCTGACCAAAAAAAAAAAGGGTGGGGGGAGTAGCTTTATTAAGTTATGATGAACGACGGAAATAAGTTCTAGTTGTTCAATTTTAGCTGTTATTTTTTAAAATCTTTCAATGTGTTAGTGTCCTTAACACCAGAACGTACAAAATGAGAAAGATATCATCATTTTTCTTGTTCATCTTTCTTTGTGTTTGCTTTGAGTGCCAGATTTTCATCTACTGACAGGTACGCTTAAGCTCGGAGCATCATCAGGTACTTTGACTGACTCCAAGAGAACCAACAAACAGCAGAAACCCACACTGTAGGAAAGACTTCACACTTCTTACTGATACATGCACTTTATTTTTCATAGTAAAGATTGGGACAGAACACTGGAAACTAAAAAGAAAACAGAAAGATTTCTAATCTCCACGAGAAAACTTAAATCATATGAACACAAGACAGAAGCACCAGCGTATTTCTTTATCTGCCTGTTCTTTAACGCGCAATTGGAAAGATCATTAATTCACAAAATGATCATCTGCTCACACAACTTCACAAAGTAAAAACTGTGACTACTATTTGTTTGAAAAATAATGAAATGTGGACTGATCGCATAAAGTAAGAATAACAGATGTACACAATATATTTTCAATATTATCCTGGATTTACACAGACTTGGTTAACATGCACATCATTTCAGCATAATCTATGACCACAATGGTCAATTAATTGACTTTAAACAAATAATAATAATGGTACAGAAATTAACTAGTACAAATAAGAAAATAAAGTTGAACACTGCTTTTTGCATATTTTTGACAAAATTTCATTAAAAAACAAAATTACTTAAAAATGCTAGAACAAAAAGTGATAGCGCCTTCAAACTGGTAAAAACTAATTGAAAGCTAAAGATTTATATGTTATAATTCAAAACTATACTTTTACAGTCACATCTAAAAGAACGAACAACAAACAGTCAAATAAGAATATTCCAAGAAGTTCAATATATTTGATTTTAAAAAAGTTTTTTATTTATAAAATCATTTCACAGATTGAAGTGTATTAATGCTTTGTTTCTCAAGTTTTGATGATTGTGGCTTATAAATGATGAAGGCAAAAACAAGAAAAAAAGTCTTGGAAAATGAGAGTACTTTTTTAGAACAATCAAAAAAGGCTCAGAAAAAACATTGAAGGGGTTTAGACTTAATTAGCTGACCTGGGAGCTTTAAACTATTTCACCCTTGTGCTACCCTAGGTATTGTTGACGTTGGGAGTGGGGTTAACTGGACCCCACAAGACAGAGCACTAAACTTTTGTTCTAATGATTTTTGATTTCCACTGGTGTCCATGGCAGACATGAAATCCTGTCCACCTGCATCCACATTTGACATGGGATGGATAACAAGACAATGTAAGACTTGGGTCATCTGGACCCCGTAAGAAAGCACAAGGGATATATATATATATATATATAATTTTCTGAGACAGAAGACTTTGGGGCTTTCTCACTTGTAAAATAAACAAAGGAATAAAATGTTTACATCTATATTAAAATACTGTAGAAATGTCAAATTTCTTAATAAAAAATTTTTTAACAATATTTCCTCCTTCCTATGTAAACGCGTATTGTCTGCTTTGAGTTTTCCTGTTTTCTAAATTTAGATAATTCACTGATTACTTCATTACATTTTTTGACTAGAGAAAGTCTTCTCTCTTGTGAGTTCTCATGTGTCTTTTGAGACTAGATAAATGACTAAAACTTCTATCACATTCTTTACAAGAATGAAGCTTTTCTCCTGTGTGAGTTGTCATGTGTGTTTTAACATCAAATAATCGACTATAACTTTTATCACATTCTTCACAAGAAAAAGGCTTCTCTCCTATGTGAGTTCTCATGTGTCTTGTTAGACTGGATATTTGACTAAAACGTGTATCACATTCTTTACAAGTATAGGGCTTTTCTCCTGTGTGAGTTCTCATGTGTCTTTTGAGATAGGACACAAGACTAAAACTTTTGTCGCATTCTCTACAAGAAAAAGGCTTCTGTCCAGAATGGGTTTTCATGTGTCTTGTGAGAACAGATTTTAAATAAAAACTTCGGTCACATTCTTTACAAGAGAAAGGCTTCTCTCCTGTATGGATTCTCATGTGTGTTTTGAGATCAGATAATTGACTACAACTTGTATTACATACTTTACAAGTGAAAGGCTTCTCTCCTGTGTGGGTTTTCATGTGTCTTTTGAGACTAAATATTTCACTAAAACCTTTATCACAATCTTTACACAAAAAAGGCTTCTCTCCTGTGTGAGTTCTCATGTGTCTTTTGAGGCCAAATATTTGACTAAAACTTTTGTTGCAATCTTTACATGAAAAAGGCTTCTCTCCTGTGTGAGTTCTTTTGTGTCTTTTGAGATCAGATAAAATACTAAAACTTTTTTCGCATTCTTGACAAGGAAAAGGCTTTTCTCCTGCATGAAATCTCATGTGAATGCTAAACCCAGACCACCAACTAAAACTTTTACCACATTCTTTGCAGTCATAAGGTTTTTTGTCAGACTCAGTTCTCCTGGAGACATACCGATTTCTAGTCATTCTTTTACCAGAATTTTTACAGTAAAGTCTCTTTTTGTTTAGCGTTTGCTTGTGTTTCTCCACAAAAGTTGTCGTATTGCATTTTTTACTAATCTCAGAGTCACAATGACTTCCTGACATATGAGAGCTGTCCAAAATTTGGTCATGGCTATTGTCTCTTCTCTTCCTCTGACCTCTGTTCTGTGGGTCTTTCTCTTCATCTGTGGTTGATGTTAATTCTTCATGTTGGTGTCCATCTTCTTCGTGACTATCAGTTACATTAAAGCTCTGATGATTGTTTAGATTTTCTACACTGTGCTTATTTTCCTCATAGATCGGACATTCCACTAAGTTATTAGTCTCCTGTTTCAATTCCAGTTGCTCTTCATTGTGACTGATAAAAAGTCTATCTTGCTCCTCTTTAATTGGTAGTGGTTGTTGGTCTTCTTCTTCCTCTTTAATCTGTGGAGGTTCTTGTTCTTCCTGTTCCACTCTGGATTTAATTTGCTGGTTGCAGAGCTCTACCTTTTCACTCGCATAATTCTGGGGGAGGACTGCAGGGACACAAACAAAAAAAAAGGAGCATTATTACACTTTTAAAAGACGTAGCCCTTTTTCAAGCACCTATATAAAAAAAAATAATAAAAAAATAATAAAAAAAACTGTTACCAGTTTTAAAGTTTATTTGTCCTTTCAACTTTCTTTTTTTCATTTCTACCTCTTTGCTTCTTTGCTTTCAGTTCTGTTTTCAGGTTCAATTCAGACTCTTCCCGCGAGATGGTCCTAATTTTACAAGCAGGCCGGGCTTTAAGCTCATTGGCTACCTGGACATGTATCCCATGATACTCTAAGAGGTGATGGTGATGCAACACCTTTTCTGTTGCAGACCGTTGTCCGTTTGGGCGTCAGAGCCACTCCGATCAAACGCAGGGAAGGCAGAATCAGTACTGTGCAGTCTGTCCTCGCTAATATTATGGTGTAAATTTAGCAGTCTCCCTGTTTGGTGGATTTTTTAGCGCAATTTTGCTTTTGATCTTGTCAATCAATCTTCTTCGTGCTGATTTCACGCAGGCGGGGCACGTGCAGCTTGGCAGCATTACATTAATCTTCATCATGATTAGATCCTCGTATCATCTTAATGCAATACTTGTTTTTCTATGAAAGTTTGAACAGTGAGAGTTAAAAATGAGAAAAAAAAAGTGAAAATATTCACGCCTGTCTGAGAAAAGTGTAGAAAGTATGTAGAGAGGAGTCCTCTGTCACTCTCCAGGAAACATGCCCCGGTAGCCAATGAGCTCAAAGCCCCGCCCCCATGTAAAATTAGGCTCAGCTCAGCCGCGAAAACTCGAAAATCTGAATTGAAACTGAAAACAGAAGACTGAAAGCAAAGAATGAAATACGTAAAAAAAAAGGAAAGTTTAAATTTCATATACCGGTATATATATTTATATATTCTAACTTTATTTTCTAATTTATATTTACGCACTATACAATACCACGATTTCATTGTAAATTGTGTAACTGCTCCTATTTGGTCCAGTAAGTTTGAAGCATCCTGTCTATCACCAATAAAACTACGAATTTTCCTTCCCTGTATAAATTGTTCGACGTTTTTCCTCCTTGAAGTTTTTTAATATTTATTTTCGGGTTTAAAACTGCTTTAAAAATTTTGACTTTTTTTTTTTATTTACTATCCCTGTTTTTCAAATTTTCAATCTGTTTTTTTGCTTTCAATTTTATGGAGCTAAATCAAGCCCAATATTATTTGAAACCCAA
>NC_050513.1:14000082-14011045 GCF_002922805.2 Oryzias melastigma | reverse complement strand
AGTGGTCCGCGGTACACACGTGTCCCGAACCGTGGCTTCTGATCCGTACGGACCACGGATAATCCGTGATCCGCAACACCCCTACCCAAGACGGGTATAAAAAGCAGAGTTTTAACACGTACAAACTCCGGTTTTTACACCCGTCTTGGGAGTTGAGACTATGATAGTACAGGCAATACAGCCATTTTCTCAACGTGAATATCCAAGTCAGTGAATGCACCGGGAACTCAGTGAATGCATGCAGTCAGTGAATGCAGCAGACTTTGATTGGCCTTTCGTGCTAGCTCCGCCCCAACAGGGTCAAAAGTTTTGAAACTGAGGCTCTGTCTGAATTCTACCCAACCCATAACTACTAAAAAACTACATAGTTGCGGGCGTTTCGAGTGCCTTGGATTTTAAAGGTAATTCGGACACGATGCTCACTACTTTTCTTTCGTTTTTGTTATCACCGGATATGACATCACCGATTTCACGAAGGGGAAAAAAAACGAATAAAAACGAACATTTCACAGCGTTTATTTATGACTCCACTGTGTTCTGATGGTGAAAATGAGGTTGGTTTATTCAGATATTACATTTAAACACGATTTTTTGTTCAAAATTGTTCGACCACAATGGATTGTGATCTAATCTTGTGACCATTGATTTAAGCTAGTTTTTCGCAAAGACTTCTGGGAAATTTCCAGTGCACTTGATTTTGGAATTAGTAGATTTGGACAGCACTAAAAAATGCGAATGCTCTATATCAGGGGTCTCAAAATCACGGCCCGCGGGATGATGATTTGCGGCCCGCGTCTTCCTCTGAGAGATTACCGTTAGTGCGGCCCGCAAAGCTGATGTGAATGACAGTTGCTGTGTGCAGAGCTGAACGAACCAATCACAGTGAGGTATATGACTCTGGAGGCGGGACATCGGCGGGCTGTCCAGTACCTCCTCACTCATTCATTTATTCATTCATTCATTCCTCCAGTCAGCTGGGTGGAGGAGGAGCCATGAAGCACCAAACGCAATTCGCGTGACAAATTTGCGTGCCTCGCGCAGGGAATTTGCTGCTCGCAGCTTGTCAAAAAAAATGGTGTTTCTGAGCTACCAACTCCGTCTGTGGATGTCTCTCTTAGAATGAACACACATATGATGTCAAGGAATACGTTTTTTTTTTTGACGTGCTGACTGTTCCTGTTAAATCAGAGCTCCTCAAGCTCCAAGCCGCAAACCTGTAGCCCGCCCTTTCACTGCGCGGCGATCCGCTGCTCCCACCTGTCAAACACGTGATCCTGAGCTTGGCTCGCACCTGCGTGGGCGTGTCTGCGAATTTTAAAGTCCACACACCGGCTGTGTCGGCGCGCATTCCAGTCCATGCAACGCGAGTAGAAGTCCGACATTCTGATACGCGCGTTTGAATAGAACCCCTGATGGAAAGCAGCCCCCCCCCCAAATGCGCGCTGATGCAGCCGGCGGGCGCGAGCACCCCACACCTCCAATGAATGGAGGACACATAGATCAGAGTTATTTATTGTGGGGAGTTCTACAAAAATGAAATCCTTCAAAGATTTTCTCTCTCACTCTGAAGGAAGAGCTGTTAATACAGACATTTGAAACGGAATAAAAATAATTAGTTTTCTCTAGTCAATACGTGGTTTCTTCAGTCATCTGTATCCGCTGTATGGTCATTATTATTATTTTATTTATGTATTACTAATTTATTTGTTTTTTTTATTCATCTTTTTATATATTTATTTATTTTATTAGTTAGTCCTTTTTATTTTGAACAGCACATATATAGCACTTGGAAAAAAAAAAGAAAATATACAACTATTACCGGTATCTAGTTCGCAATGGAGTAGGAAGAAGTTTAAAAAAACTTTCAATACTACCCCCTAGCAATATATCTTAAGTTTAATCTTCAATATAAGGGGGGCGGCTGTGGTGTAGTGGTAGGGCGGTCGACTCCTGATCAGAAGTGAGCGGATTCGACTCCGCCTGTGTGTCGAAGTGTCCTTGGGCAAGACACTGAACCCCGAATATCCTCTGGTGGGAGGTTGGCGCCAGTGTTCGGCAGCGGAGCCACCACCAGTGTGTGAATGTGTGTGTGAATGGGTGAATGGGTCTGTGACTGTGAAGCGCTTTTGGGCCCTTGAAGGAGGGTAGAAAGCGCTATACAAGTATACGCCATTTACCATAAACTATTTCAGAAATGGACATACCCTTTTTTTAATATATAAATCAACACACACAAAGATCGTTACATGTCGTTCATTATTTATTCATTATTTTTTGTTAAAAATAAAGATATTTGAGAACACTAGAATGTTTTATCAGCGATTTTCTTGTGGAAATCTTGATGCGGCCCAGCCTCACCTAGACTCCACCTCCAGCGGCCCGCGGCTGATTTGAGTTTGAGACCCCTGCTCTATACAGTGCACTATGTAGCGATTAGGGGGGGGATTCAAATTTTCCGACTCAAAAAAAAAAAAAAAAGTTTAAGGAGAAAAAAAAGTTTTCAAATTGACATTTCGGATTTTGAAACCTAAAAAAACAGAACATTTGAAGGTGAAAATGATTATTATTTTAGAATAGAAAAAAACTTTTACACTTTTCCACCTAACACCAATATTTTATTTAATTTGATTTATTTGGGTATCAAATAATATTGGGCCCGATTTAGCTCCATACATTTTAAGCAGATCCTGATCCCTTTTCCAAGCCCTAGTCATCCATAGCCAGCAGTCACCTTAAACGCATGACGCAAATGAAAGCGCACCTTTGTAGTTTATCACTAAGTGTTTGTAGTTCTCCTTTATGGAAGTGAACATACCTTTAGAGTCCAGCTTGAGTTCTGGCTTCAAGGTGATATCCAGCAGTCTGCGCTGACGACAGAGCTCCTGCTCGTACTGGACGATGGTTCCTTCACAGTGTCTGAAGATTTCTTCAGCAGCAGCAGCTAGTCGCTCGCTGATAAACTCTCTCAGAGACTGAAGTGAAGACATGGTTCCTGCAGCTGCAGAAGATCTTCAGCTCAAACTCACACAAACACCGCCGTCCTCTGAACAGCAGCAGCTCCGATCATCTGCTAGTCTCTCAATCACAGCCACGTTGTCTTTACGTTCAACACGTATTCACTCATTTACGACACTTTGGAAAATGCTGAGAGTTCCGACACGAACCACGTATCGTCCTTTCTGTCCAAAAACCTCTCAAACGTCCGAACAAAACACCACCGTCCGAAGAACACAAGCTAACGCCGCTAGCATGCTAGCGCCTCGTGGTGAGGGTTGCCAGATAGTGTCACAATTTTCCAGCCAAAAAGACATCTGAAAACAGCCAGACTCACGGAAGCCTAAAACGGCCTTTTTATTAGTAGTATTTATAAATTGTTTTCTCGTTTTAACGAGATAACCTAGAACGAAGAGTGAAGCGTCCCCCTTTCCCGCACGGAGACGCCAAGATTTCACCTGTTAGTAATTTTATGTTATAGTTAACAAAAACAGCAGAAGACAGCAACCCCAAAAGCTGTTTTTACTGTGTTTATTATTGGTGGATCTACGCTCCTTAAATTATTTAATTCCGTCTCATGCACTAGCCTCCGCCCCTTTAATTCCAGAGTACCAACATCCAAACAGCTATCATAATGCTAAAATATGTTTAAATTAGTCAAAAGCAGCTGGCATGTTGCTAAAATAAAAGTTAAATTCCAAATTACAGTAACACCCAGTAGTTGCTGAACATTTTAAAGTTTGAATGGTCTCTAGCTGAAAATATATAAAGAATTTGACAAATTTCAAAGTGAACAAAGTTTTTTAAAGGATTTGAGCAATTTCTCATGCATTTTCTATGGGGCATATTTTGCTCAATATTTCAAAAACTATAAAGTTTATGAATACCAAAAGCACAAGCAGTAATGTCCTTAATGAGCTGAACATTTTGATACCAAATCACTGAGTTTGATTGAGTTTTTACTTGCCAAAAAATGTACAGAAAGGAGCAGGAGGATCCCTAGTGTGAACACTGCAAAGCATTTACTCAATAAATAACTCATATAAAGACTTTGGATAAAGATTTTCCTGACACTGAAATTCCTGTCACCCAAAATCAGTCACCCTGTTTAAATCACTAAACTGATCAATAGTCACGTTTCCATTAACTCTGAAATTTTGCAAATTGGAATTTCGATAATAAATTCTCCTAATGGAAACACCACAATTTCGAAAAAACTTGCTCTCACTCTTCTGAGTCAAGCTCATTGACTGTAAAAATAATTATATAATAGTTATTCTTATATACAGTCTATGCTAGCACCTCGTGGTGCTCTTCTTCTTCGTTTCTGGCGGTTAGCAAACAACGTTGTGGCGCATTAGCGCCACCAGCTGGTCTGGAGTGTGAGTCCAAATGTTCTCCACTTCCCTGCTACACGTCAGTCACAGTAGTGCTGTGTTTCAAAGAAAGTCAATGAATTATACCACACATTGACTGTTAAAATATTTATTAGAAATTATTCTTATCTACAGTCTATGATACCACAGTATATTTGACTCAATTATTTATTTATAATATTGAACATTGTCCATATAATTTTCAGTTCCCTAAATTGTTTAGTAAATTCATCCCAATTATTTTTAAATACCAAACAGTATTTAAACACTAAGAAACTTTATTGGTTGAAAACATAAAAATGGAGTTTGGCTCTAGTTAGGATGGGAGACTGGGACTATCAGATGTTGAAAGTAATGGTAAAAAAAGCTGAACCCAGGTGTTGATGCTTCACAATTTTATCTCTGAAGATAGGAGCAGAAAAGTCCCATTCCAATCATCTTTTGATTTATTTCAAAAGTGTTCCCACTGTATATATACAGTGAATATTGTAACGTAGTTTTTAGCCTCCACAAAAAAAGTATTTTTTTAGGACATAATTTCTTCAGAACAGCAGGAGTTAGAAATTTGCCTCAGAGTTGTGGGCGAGATAGTTAGTGGTGAGTAAGCCTGCTCTTACTTCCCATCATCCATTTGTTGACATGCTCTTCTGCCAGCTTACAACTCCTCACAAACCCAACTGAATATTAGCGGTGCAACAAAAATGGCGAGCAATGTCAGTGGCTTATTTAGAAGCTTTATCATCGACAGATATCATTCTTACTTATTCTAGAGAGCGCAAATCCCATGATCGCATTTTTCTATGGAGAATCACTGTCAAAATGAAAATTTGACTTCATGTCTTTAAAGCTTCAAACTGTTTTTTTTTTTTTTTTGTTTAAGTTCAGGACTTCCTCTCTCTTAAATGCTTTGTGAGTCTATGTTTGTTACAACTGAACCAAGAGGAATATCATGTCATTTCTTTTAGTTTTATTTTCCTTTTGAGTACAGTCATGGCCAAAAGTTTTGAGAATGACAAAAGTATTACATTTCCACAAGGTCTGTTCCTTCAGGGTTTTTAGGTGTTTGCCAGGTGTTTCTATGGTACACTGACATACAATTAGAAGCATTTCACAAGTATCAAAAGGTTTGATTGTGAATTATGTTAGTTGGTCCTTTTGTGACTGGGCTGAAATGCAGTGGAAATGTTGTTTCAGTGATAAAGTTCATTTTCAAGGCAAATAGGGACTATTCAAATAATTGCAGTTGAGTGGATCACTCCACATAACACTCTGAAGTATTTATAAATTTCAATGAAACTGCAGACTCTGGAAAAGTTAATAGTTGTGCCATTCTCAAAACTTCTGGCCATGGCTGTACATTTTGTTACTGTTCCACTGTTCCAACTTCCTGTCTGGGTTTGTCTTTTCAAGAAAACTATAGGAAGTTTCTGACTTCGGTCTTACTCATTAAAAAGATCAGTTTTATTCATTTGGGTTTGAATTCTTAAACACTTTTGTGTTTTCTTGGGATTGGTGTTTGTTACTTCTATCCTGGAGAGTGTAAAAAAATGTCTTTACATTCTTTATTGATGGACTTTTAAATTGCTGATTTATGATGTCAGCAGACAGATATCTGCAACTGCAGCTTCTTTTTGTATTCATTAGATACATTTCAGTTAAAATCATTGAGAAAGCTGAACTACTATGACATTTTTAGTGTAAACTTTCTTCAACTGAATTTTGAGGTTCCATTCATGTGAGTTACTAGAAACCTATCTGGGGAGGACACGGTTTCCCCAAAAGACAGAGTGATGGACATTAACAAACCCAGAGACACTGAAAGAAAGAGCTCAGATGATCTTTCTGTTCACTCCTTCTATGTGAGGTCATGGGATGAAGGTAAACACTCATGAGTTCCAACAAATAAGGCAATTTAGCTATAATCCAGATGCTTGAAAGCAAAGAACCTGACAAAAAACTTTCGGAAAAAAAGTCTCAGCAAAATGCAGAATAAAACGATTTCTATGGTAGAATCTTTAAGAACAGACAATTTTAACGACAATAGACTATATTACGGTGCATTCACACCAAACGCGATTTGCACAGCAGATACGGCCTGCTCCAATGTTAATCAATGGTTCAGGCGCGCTCTGAGGCAAATTGAAGCCCCACGGTGCAATGCAAGCGATTGGAACGGCGCAAAGGTCTGTCAGCAGCTCAGATCAGGTTTGACTAAGGCTGGGTTGAGAAAAATCGGTTAATCGATTTGAATCGATTTAAGCTTAATTGATACACAAAGAAATAAATCGATTTAGCACATAAGGTTAAAATCCACTAGCTTAATGCTAATGTTCAATAGAATTTTCCATGGGACGGCTAATGCTAACACTCGATCTACCTAAAAATACATTGTTGACTAAATTAACATCTTTCTAAAGTCACAGGTATGAATTTTCCGAACTCTTTTAAAGAAATATGTTTAAAGTAACTATTTGTGGTCTAAAACATTGTTTTATCTCCTCATACTGTCATCTTTTTCCTCAATGAGGTGCATTTCTGTTGTGCGATCGCCGCCTAGTGGCCAAACTGAAACGCCTTCTAGGAAAACCAGAACAATGTTTACAATGTTTATGATCTGAACTTTTTTTTTGTTAGAACTTCTCCTTTAGAGAACCTATGTAACACTGTATGATATTAACAATCTCAGTATTTCATGAATAAATGTAACAATATGTGAACTGTATCAGATTAATATAAAAATATTCAAGTTATATGGTAGATTTTTAATATATTTCTAAACAATTGCGTATAAATTTGTAAACTTAAAATTGAATTGAAGAATCGAAAGAATAAAAAAAAAAAAATCGGAATCAAATCAATTCAGGTTCTTGTGAATCAAATCGAATTGTTTCTGGAAATTATAACCAATACCCAGCTCTGGTTTGACAGGTGGGGAACAGAGGATTCACCGTGCAGTGAAAGAGGGGCGGGTCATCATTTTGTGGCTCAGAGGTTGGGGAGCTCTGATTAAATGAGAAATAAAAATGTGTTGATTTGGGAAAATGTTGGCATTATTTTGTATTACGGAAGTACCGAAATTGCTACAGATTAGGAACTGAAACCAAAGAACCGCTTTGGCACCGGAACCGCATAAAACCCAATCAGTTCCAGACCCTGGCCGGCTCTGGTCTCATCGAGACATTAAAAAAAGGAAAAAGATCTTCTAATATTACTTCCTCCTCTGGGATTAATACAAAACAGTGAGCCTTCAAGCTCAGCAACAAAGACATAGAAACAGCTGACATACAGACACAGCTTCCTGTACCAAGAAAATCTTTTAATATTGTTTAATGATATTTCTTTTAATAATCTTTTAATAATGATCTTAAACTCAAACATGGAGACATGATTACCGATGTTCTCTTCACAATAAATAAACCTTATTCCTCAACATCAAATGTGTCCATACTTCCATTCGTTCTGAAAATTAGATATCCACAGACAGAGCTGGTTGCTCCTCCCACACGCGGTGTGAGAAACACATTTTTTTGACAGACGGCGAACAGCGAATTTGGTGCACGTTAATTTTCGCACAAATCACGTTTACGTTTGGTGTGAAACCCCCTTTAGCATTAATGAAAAAACTTTTAGCTCCATCTTTCTTGGTAGACCTCCTGTAGCTGTGTCACAAACAACAGCCAAAGATCCTCATTTATTGGGAAAATCTCCACGTATTTAGGAGACAGAACCTCTCTGGTCCTGGTTTACTGTTTTACAGGATCAATGTCTGCTTCCACTCTTCTTTCACCTCTTTCAGTGTTTTCTATTTTTATGTTCTCTGTCTGTCCTCAAAGTGTCACTGTTTCTTTGTTATGATGTTTTCTTTAGGGTTTAGGAGGATGAAGATATTCTGTTGGGAAGAAAAATCTAAAGTTGAAGAAGAATAAATGATTAATTTGCAAGTTTTTTCTTGGTTTGTTCCCCATGAACTGAAAAACAAATGGGAGTTCTTTTTTTTGCCAAATGTCTCCAGTGATCGCCTCTCTTTGGTCCAAAGGAGGAATCCTAATCTAAAGGAGATTTGAAGGTTGGAGTTCACTCATGGCAAAAAGTAGTAGACTTGAAGTTTATTTCATTAAGTTTAATTGAGCATTAGTATAGCAAATATAGTATAGACCACATGTGTCACAGTCAAGGCCTGGGGGCTGGATCCGGCCCTCCACGTATTTTTATATAATAATTATAAACAGCCTTTTGTTATCTTGCTAACATAGTGAACCAACGAACTAGTGTAACTTTGACAGAACATATTATTATGGAGAGTAAAACATTGAAAATCATTTATTCTCAAATAATATTATTGTTTAATTCATATTTTAAGTTTAAAAAAGCTACTTTTTAAAAGTTCTAACAATATAGATATCAGGAACCAGGTGAGGACACAGAAGCAGAAGCAGGACGATCTATAAGAATGTTGTTTATTCTTTTGCTGAGTTCAACTCAAAGAGGCTGGAAGGCTCATAGCACTCGAGAAAGCACATAAAACCATTTGGCAACAAGTAGAGGGAAACAGGCAGCTTATGACAGACACAAGACAATCAAACACAGGTGTATCCAATAAGAGGGCAGGAAGAACTACATCCTGCCCCAAACCCTACATTAGATTTTTCATGAGTTCAGTAAATGTTTATCATATACGACCTAAGGTGTGTTTTGGATTTTGGCCTCCTTGTGCAATTGAGTTTGACGTGCCTGCTATAGACCGTGCATGTGAAAGTGAAAGTATAAGAAATACATCAACTGAATATTTTTTTTCTGACTAAACTAGAACAATTCAAGTTTACAATATCTTGATATATAAAAGTAAACTTTAAGTACATTCAATCACTTTTAGCATACATGTGGCACACTTAAATAGACTACTTTTTGCTAAGGGGAGTGGAAATGTTTCTTACAAAGAAAATAGTTTATTGTGGTGATACATTTGACCGTCAAATCTCCTCAAGTTGAACCGATTCCAACATGTTTCATTGCTTCAGGCTAATGTTTCACTAAATGAGGCGCAATAACTGTAACTAAGGCAAGAAAGAAACTAAAGTTCTGAGAAAAACACTTAAAGTTCCTGATCCTCTTTAACCCTCCACCCTATTGGTGCAGTGTTGCTGTATCTGCTTTTTGAATGTCTACATTCAGACTTTGGTCCTGAACCAAAGGATTTTTGACCTGAAGAAGAAGAGTCAGGGAGATCTAATTTCTAGATCTGAAGGTAAAAGTTCAGCTGGAGTCAATGAAAGAGAAAGAGCTCTTCATCATACAAACTTGTTCAAGTTTGTACTTGATTTTGATTATTTAGGTTTGAGCTGACAGTCCTCTTTGTGCTTCTGCTCTCTAAAACCTCAGAACTGTCTGAAGGTGAGGTCTCCTTACATATAGACTCTGGTAGGGGGGCACTCAGGTGTCTGCCCCGTGCAGATGTCAGTGGGTACAGCAGGTAACTGTAAAAAGTTCACAAACCAAAGCAGCTTCAGCTTCTGCTCAGGGGCAGCAGAGTGTGTGTAAGCTGTTTCCATGGTAATAGCACATTTTTGTCCCTTTCCTTCAGGTAGATGTGCTTCTGTTGTTGAAAGTGTGCTTGAGTTGACGATGGTCCTCTCAGAGGTCCAAGCATGAAAGTTCACTGATAAAGCCACGAACTAGTTAAAAAATTAGAGAAATCAACATTTAAATTCTATTTCAAAATTACATCAAACTAAACATCTTTGAAAAGTAAATGTCACTTTCTTTATGACCATGATCCCTCAAAGTTCCATACATCCTGTGATGTATGGAAAGGAACCAGAAGAGAAAGAACTCCAAAGCTGTTGATGTTTTACAGAAGAAAACAATCAAATCATAAATCTAGTCAATGATTACAAATCAACCTGTTGACTGAATAACAGACGAATAACAGACAAAGTCCACAGGAATCTGGTTCCTTGTTGCATTCAGAACTTTCATTTGAAACAGGAGCTGGTTGGACTTCAGGGACACAAAACTGTTCAAAAAACCAAGAAGAAGTCAAAAAAAAGAACAGATGCATTTCTGTCTGAGTGGTGAGTTGATAGAACAATTGAAAAGAAGGTGATTTTTTGCATGTCAATTGCTTTAAGAAGTTTTTGATTTAAATGACTTCTGCAAACCTCTTAGTTTGAATCCTAAATAATCCTGGCTAATAGTAGGTTCCACTGATCCAAAATATTCTAGTATTTATTGATCATGATGGGATGACATAATTCTGATGAGTTGAAAGGGGGATCAATAATCTCTGCTTCAGCTTTTTCAAACACATTTGACAGTGTTTGATTGTTCATTTTTTTCTTAAAAATGTTGTTTATGTTTTAAGAAAACAAAGTGATGAGGTGGAGATCATGTGGAGATCATAAAAACAAATGGTTGATCTTTATCAAATGAAATGAGAGGCAGTCATATATGGAAGAACATCTAATCAGCTCTGACCTTGTCCTGTGTAACAAGGAGTCAGAGGCATTTGGATCCATATGCAGCGTTTTATTAAAGAGTTGAGGGGCAGAAGCTGGTCAGGCAGGCAGAGGTCAGGCACGGCGTGGAGATTTCAG
>NC_050513.1:13963142-13999858 GCF_002922805.2 Oryzias melastigma | reverse complement strand
TCCACTGATCCAAAATATTCTAGTATTTGTTGATCATGATGGGATTAAATAATTCTGCTTCAGCTTTTTAAAATTTGACGGTGTTTTGATTTTTCATTTTTTTCTTAAAAATGTTGTTTATGTTTTAAGAAAACAAAGTGATGAGATGGAGATCATGTGGAGATCATAAAAGCAAATGGTTGATCTTTATCAAATGAAATGAGAGGCAGTCATATATGGAAGAACATCTAATCAGCTCTGACCTTGTCCTGTGTAACAAGGAGTCAGAGGCATTTGGATCCATATGCAGCGTTTTATTAAAGAGTTGAGGGGCAGAAGCTGGTCAGGCAGGCAGAGGTCAGGCACGGCGTGGAGATTTCAGAGGTGAGGCAGACGGAGGTCAGAGACAGGCGAAGGTCAGGCACGGCTTGGCTTTATCAGAGACAGGCAAAGGTCAGGCACGGCTTGGCTTTGTCAGAGGAGAGGCAGACGGAGGTCAGAGACAGGCGAAGGTCAGGCACGGCTTGGCTTTGTCAGAGGAGAGGCAGACGGAGGTCAAGGGCAGGCAGGAGTCGAGGCAGGCGGCTGACAGGAGAGAGTGGAGTTCAGAATAAGTCGGCAACAGTAAAGGCAGGATTCAGAGATTCAAGATAGCAGGGAGGACAATACTTCGCAGTGAGTTTGGCTTGGTGCTCTGGTTTTAAGCTGTTGAGGTTGATTACAGATGAGAAGCAGCTGAGGAGCTTCTGGGAGGAGCTGCAGGGGCTGATGGGAAATGCAGTGAGAAGAGAACAGGAAGTTGCTAATACTCAGGAGACTGTGTGCGGAGGGAGCCAGAGGGGGAGACAGAGGGCAACCTTCTGACATCCTGCTTCTCTTGTGCTGATGTTGCTTTAGTATATTTTGATTTAAACTAATTTCATAGATTTTCTTCAGAGTGACTCTACTGGATTCTGGACATGAAGGAATGTTCTCCAATTTAGCCTGATGAAGGAATCTTTTGGATTTACACAGTTCAGGAGGATTTTTCATTATTTGTGGATCAGATTCAAACTTTTCCTGCTGTCCTTCATTTGATCAGAGATGACTGTTTTCTTTATGAAAGCAAACTTTGACAGCGGAAAAAAGATCAAATGTCAGAATGGAATTAAAACCATTTTTTCTGCTGCATAAAATCAAAGGTTTGTTGGTGCTGTTGACAATTGAATATGAAGGTCCAAAGAAGGAATGTTTCAGTGGAATCTGACTCTTATATGTAGATGGATGATGATGAGTGTTTCCTCTGCAGATGATGGTAGAGGGTGTGTGTGAGCTGATCCAGTGGATCCAGTGAATCCAGTGAATCCAGCAGCATGGATCAGTGTGAGGACACACAGGAGGAAGCCCCTCCCCCTGAAAGCACTCTGTGTGGGAAAGATGAGAGCCAGAGCAAAGCTCAGAGGTAAGATAAACGTCTCTAACTGTCCATGACTCTTCTCCATGTCAGAGCTCAGCACTCACATCAACAACCTTCATTCTTCACAGGAACCAACCTGGACCTGGATCTGAACCCAGCTGGGTGTCCTTCAGGAGTGATGTGTCAAGAGATTTACCATTTAACTTCAAAGTCATCAGTTCAGGAGTGAAACAGTAAGTGTTTGTCAGATCAGGATTGATTGGTCTGTTTGTTTGTTTTTTTACAAACAAAACAGGAAAAAACGTTTATTTTCTGTTTTCTGTATGTATTGTTGCTGAAAATGTTTGAGATTGGTTTCAGAGTAGTTGTGATAATTACATTTCCTCCATCTCTCCTCCAGTCAAACAAAATGGTTTTGTGTCTGAATGACTGCAGCAATAAACTGTATTTTTGACTCTCTGTGACCCAGTTTGACCACTTGCTGCCCTGACACTGTGGCTGTGTTTGTCTCCTGTGAGAGGGGTTTATAGTAGAAGCTATTTTTTTCTGTTTGATCAATCCAAAAAATCATCTGAGCCTTGAGTTTTGTGATCTGTTTCATCCCTATTTTCTGTCAGCTGGGATCAGTATGGCCATTGTACTCTAACTTCTGGCATCAACAAGGCATTTCTGCTCACAGAACTGCCACTCACAGGTTATTTTCTCCTTTTTTCTGACTATTCTTTCCAAACTCTAGATGGTTGTTTGTGAAAATCCCACTAGATCTGCATTTTCTGAAATTGCTTGCCTAGCAACAACCATACCATATTCAAAGTCACTTAAATCATTTTTCTTCCCCATGCTGATGCTAGGTGTGAACTGCAGTAGATCATCTCTACTATGTCCACATGCTTTTAATTGCTGACACATGATTGATTAGAAATTTGCGTGACCAAGCAGCTGTACAAGTGTGCCTTAAAAAGTGGCCAGTGAGTGTATATTTATGTGTTATCTCTATAACTATTGTAACTAATGTTGTTGTGTGTCAAACCTTAAGAGTGTACACAAAGTTTTAATGAACATTAAAATAATTCAGGAATTACACACAGATCAGACGTGTAGAGGAGTCTTGCTAATAGTCCTGCTTCTGGACGATGGACAGGCTTCTTTCTTACAGACCTGGATAAACAACTTCATGATAAGAGTTTCACTTCCTTCAAGGTTAAGCAGCTGTTTGGTTTAGTGAACAGTTTCTGCCTAGGTGCTGCCCATGAAGTCCTTCAGAAGACCAAATGAGATAAAACAAAATGTGTCCATGCACTTGATGGGTTCAACCGTAGGTCACCAGTTACAATGACTGAAACATAAGTTTAAGAGAAGTACATAAAGTATATGATAAATCTAATATAAAATTCATTTAGATGGTTCAGACGTTACAGGGTAACCAAACAGGGCAGTTGGAGGCTGAGTCCCTTCTCAGCCCAGATTTGACAAAATTGCCAAAAATCAGGCGGGGCTAGTGGAGGCAGACTGAGCAGCGGAGGTGTGGCTTAGATCTATGATTGACCGTTGGATAATGAAGCATATACCGGGTCTTAAATATGTAGAGTAGGTTGTCTTTGTTATGTTCAATTAAAAAAAAAAAAAAAAGGAGAGCGGTACTGGGTAATGCGATGCAAGTTTCTCCACAGAACTTGCATGAACAGAACTTCAATGCAAAACTAACAAAATATGTAGTCTTTTTTTTCATGATGTTACATTTTTACAAGTTGTTGCTTATCCAACTTTTTTTGTATGTGTGTTAGACTGTTATTATTATTCTAATTGGTTCTTTGTACAGCACTTTGAGGTGTTTTTAAGAGGAATGGGCTTTGTTACTTCACTTTGTCAAGTTTATCAGCCAGTCATGCCATTGAACTTCATCACTCCCCCTCCTTTCTGAGTTTAGTCATTTTATAATAAATGAATGAGGACTCAAATTTTTGTATGACAACCTACCCATGACTTGGTGAACTGACCTGACTAAAATTGATTTACTTATAGTCCTACCAGCACTGACAAAATGGATTGGATCTGATTGTTGATGATTCTCCACAGAGTGGACCAGCAGAGCTCAGAGACTCCCAGTGGTCAGTCTGTCCATCAGCATCAAACACAGCTGGACGCCATATTTCTGGTCTGTACATGAACAACAACTACTTTTCCATCATTCTGTTCACAGTCATCTCCATGCTGCACTTTGTAGACCAGTGGATTGTCAGTGTGTCCAACATGGAGCTGATGTTTGGCTCCATGACTTCACTCTGATTGGCTCATTCATCTAGAATTCTGTTGCAGCTGCTGGAGGACAACATTGTTACTTTTGTGAAGAAGGAGCTGAAGAAGATCCAGAAGATTCTGAGTGAGAGTGAGGATGAGGAGGAGCTGGAGGATGAAGATGAAGATCAGAGGAGCAGCAAAGAGTCACTGATGAAGATCACAGAAAACTTCCTGAGGAGAATGAAGCAGGAGGAGCTGGCTGATCGACTGCAGAACAGTAAGAGGATTTCTCTGAAGGTCTCACCTGCTGGATAAATAAAGATTTACTGATCTCTAAACACATGAAAAAACATGGATTTGAACAATCATCATTTATCTTGTAAATTGTCTTTATTCAGGATCTTCTACTGCAGTTTGTCAACATAAAGTTAAATCTGGGTTGAAGAAGAAGTTCCAAAGTATGTTTGAGGGAATCGCTAAAGCAGGAAACCCAACCCTTCTGAATGAGATCTACACAGAGCTCTACATCACAGAGGGAGGAACTGGAGAGCTGAATGAAGAACATGAGGTCAGGCAGATTGAAGCAGCATCCAGGAAAGCAGACAGAACAGAAACATACATCAGACAAGAAGAGCTCTTTCAACTCCCAGCTGGAAGACAAGAACCAATCAGAACCGTGATGACAAAGGGAGTGGCTGGCATCGGGAAAACAGTCTTAACACAGAAGTTCACTCTGGACTGGGCTGAAGGCAAAGCCAACCAGAACATCCACTTCATATTTCCATTCACTTTCAGAGAGCTGAATGTGCTGAAAGAGGAGAAGTTCAGCTTGGTGGAACTTGTTCATCACTTCTTCCCTGAAACCAAAGAAGCAGGAATCTGCAGCTTTGAATACTTCCAGATCATCTTCATCTTTGATGGTCTGGATGAGTGTCGACTTCCTCTGGACTTCCACAAGACTTGGATCCTAAATGACCCTAGAAAGTCCACCTCAGTGGGTGATCTGCTGACAAACCTCATCAGGGGGAACCTGCTTCCCTCTGCTCGCCTCTGGATAACCACACGACCTGCAGCAGCCAATCAGATCCCTGCTGAGTGTGTTGACGTGGTGACAGAGGTCAGAGGGTTCAATGACC
Source organism: Oryzias melastigma (assembly GCF_002922805.2). Lineage (NCBI taxonomy): Eukaryota > Metazoa > Chordata > Actinopteri > Beloniformes > Adrianichthyidae > Oryzias > Oryzias melastigma. The sequence continues at coordinate 13,995,109 of NC_050513.1, read as the reverse complement.
CTCAGAAGGAGGAGTACTTCAAGAAGAGATTCAGACATAAAGAACTGGCCAGCAGGATCATTTCTCACATCAATAAATCCCGAAGCCTCCACATCATGTGCCACATCCCAGTCTTCTGCTGGATCACTGCTACAGTTCTGGAGGATCTGCTGAAGAGCAGAGAGGGAGGAGAGCTGCCCAAGAGCCTGACTGAGATGTACATCTACTTCCTGGTGGTTCAGGCCAAAGTCAAGAAGGTCAAGTATGATGGAGGAGCTGAGACAGATCCTCACTGGAGTCCAGAGAGCAGGAAGATGATGGAGTCTCTGGGAAAACTGGCTTTTGAGCAACTGCAGAAAGGAAACCTGATCTTCTATGAATCCGACCTGACAGAGTGTGGCATCAATATCAGAGCAGCCTCAGTGTACTCGGGAGTGTTCACACAGATCTTTAGAGAGGAGAGAGGACTGTACCAGGACAAGGTGTTCTGCTTCATCCATCTGAGTGTTCAGGAGTTTCTGGCTGCTCTTCATGTCCACCTGACCTTCATCACCTCTGGAGTCAACCTCATGGAGCGAGAACAATCACAGATCTCTCAACTTAAACTGAGCAGTCCAGTCCAGTTCTACCAGAGTGCTGTGAACAAGGCCTTACAGAGTCCAAATGGACACCTGGACTTGTTCCTCCGTTTCCTTTTGGGTCTTTCAGTGCAGACCAACCAGAGTCTCCTACTAGGTCTGCTGACACAGACAGGAAGTAGCTCACAGACCAATCAGGAAACAGTCCAGTACATCAAGAAGATCAGTGAGGATCTGTCTGCAGAGAAAAGCATCAACCTGTTCTACTGTCTGAATGAACTGAATGATGGTTCTCTAGTGGAGGAGATCCAACAGTCCCTGAGTTCAGGGCGTCTCTCCACAGATGAACTGTCTCCTGCTCAGTGGTCAGCTCTGGTCTTCATCTTACTGTCATCAGAAGAAAATCTGGAAGTGTTTGACCTGAAGAAATACTCTGCTTCAGAGGAGGCTCTTCTGAGGCTGCTGCCAGTGATCAAAGCCTCCAACAAAGCTCTGTAAGAATTCTCATGAAAATCACTTTCATTGGACAAATTTATTTGAGGGAAGAAACATAACATTCAATAATTGCTGTCCTGTTTTGTTTTGTTCAGACTGGGTGGCTGTAATCTGTCAGAGAGAAGTTTTACAGCTCTGTCTTCAGTTCTCAGCTCTCAGTCCTCCAGTCTCAGAGATCTGGACCTGAGTAACAACAACCTGGGGGATTCAGGAGTGAAGCTTCTGTCTGCTGGACTGGAGAGTCCACAATGTAAACTGGAGACTCTCAGGTTAGTTTTGGTTCCAGATTTTGTATCATTTTTCTGGATTTTAGATAGACTTCGGTGAAGACAACACCAGATAAACAATTAAACAAAAATAAACTCCGATACTTGTACTATTTATGGAAGACATTCATACATTTGAGAAGATATCAAGACTCCCACTTCGTTTGATGATCACAGTGGTCATTCTGAGTTTATACTTCCACCAGTGTAAAAAGAGCAAAGTCCATCCAGGTGTACATTGGTAGGATAGATGTATGTTTATTATTTCAATTAATCATTAATCTAAACAAACTTTAAATACATGCAGCTCATTTCTCACTCATAGCAGCTGCAATTTACAAATAAATGCCAAAAGTTCCAAGAAAGCAGCCAAGGTTCGGAGTCTTCTTTTTCTGAAGTTTCTGAATAAATTAAAAAGGGAGGGAAGGCTGAAACTAAAGTAAAAATAGAGAATGTGGATCCACATAGAGAACCAGGTGGTTCACTTACTGCAGAGTGAAATTTCCAAATATGATATTTATACAAACTTTGTCATGAAGTTCAAACCTTGATCACATGAAAACACAAAGACAATGAATGAAGTCTAGATGTTGTGAACCACAGCCTAGCTTCAGCTTCACTGCAGTTCTCTCACACTTTCTTCCATGTGTGTTTTGTTGTGTTGTGTGTCTGCAGCCTTTCAGGTTGTCTGATCACAGAGGAAGGCTGTGCTTCTCTGGCTTCAGGTCTGAAGTCCAACCCCTCCCATCTGAGAGAGCTGGACCTGAGCTACAATCATCCAGGAGAGGCTGGAATTAAGCTGCTTTCTGCTGCACTGGAGGATCCCGACTGCAGACTGGACACTCTCAGGTATGGAGAGATCTGCTTCTGACACTCATGTGACTGAGGAGGAAAAGCTGCAGATCTGCTCTCTGTCCTTTGCTGAATTACTACATATTGTCCTGTTGATTCAGTGTTAGCAGCATTCATTTTCCTTTCAAAAGCTCAGTTATGTATTTCACATCAAACTGTCTTTTTTTCAATTCATTGGAAAGGATCAAAATATGCTAATTCCATCTCCGAAAAAAGAGCAGAAATGTTCAGAAGCTGACAGTCTGCTCTCATGTGGTGAATTATTGTAGTCAGCAGATCCAAAACTATAGACAGTTCTCTTTCTCTCTCTCTTCTTCAGACAGTTAATCCCCCTCTACAGAGATGTCAGCCACACAGGCTCAGTTTTTGTATTTCCAATTTACTATACAATATAAAAAAAGATCTTTCAATTCATTGTTTTAAATGATTAATTATAAAATAACTCAAATTCCATAGCATTTTGAATTGACATTTTGTTTAGGGTCAAAAGAGAGCCCTAAGGTGGACGCCTCCAGGAAAGAGAAAACCTGGGAGACCCAGAACAACATGGCGCCGCACAATAACATCAGAACTTGCGGAAAATCAGCTCACCCTAGGAGAAGCACAACACAGGGCTAGGGATAAGCTGTGGTGGAAGCAGTTTGTGGCGACCTTATGTCCCACTGGGGACGAAGAGAAATAATAATTAGGGTCAAAATTCAAAACAAACAACAAAACAGCGCCCCTTGATGTAATGCATTTCCATTTACAGAGTACAATGCTTTTTCCAACCCAAAATTCAAACTAGAATGCAATCTGTCAGACTCTCATCAAGGTGGGGGCCTTGTGCCTTAATATACCAAGTTCTGCCTCCAGTCCCTTTCAGTCAACCAACTAAATATCTCATAGATATTCAATAATGAGTCTAAATAACCAATGGCATCAGTTGGCAACGGAGTTTAGAGAAGAGAATCCGCTATCAGCTAACAAATTAGCATCTATGTTTACAACTATGGTGGAACCATGTTTTTTTGTCTATGTTTTATAAATATGTACACATGTACATGTTCATCTATTCAGATCTAGACAGATAAAAGGTACTTTTCTATATAATTATGTTTCTAAACTAAACTTTAAAATGTGATTATAAAAAAGATAGAAAAATAAACAAAATGATTCTTCTTCATTCATGTGATCCTTATATAAATATTTTCTACATTTACAACCATCAGAGGACTGTTGGACTCCTGGACAAACCATGCTTCTCAGGGATTTTTTTCTGCTCTGCAACTTGGGGATGGTATTTATCTATTCTGGATCCTCCCTGGCTGTGTGGACTCTGTGGGATGGGGGTTGGTGGGTTGCACGGCACCTCTGCTGCGCCGCGCAGCTTAACCCGGTGTTTTGTGCTCAGGTAGGGGTTGGGAGACGGGCTTCCAATGGTACCATGCTGGAGCATAATCGCTCTCCCTCTTTACACCTAACACTTCACCAATGGGATGGAGGGACACACATTCGATCTGCAGAATATGATAGAGGAGGTGGATGTTGCGCGTTGATCTCAGCGAGATCACATTGGACCAGAGCCAGGAAAAATGTGAGTGAGATGATAGATTATGGATCAGTTGGAGCTTCAGGAGACGTGTTGTGGAGCCAGGAGAGAGCATCTGCCTTGCTGTTCTTGGAACCTGGGCGGTAGGTAAGCAATGCCCCAAAACCGGTGCTGGAAGCGTCAACATCTACGATAAACTGAGCCGTGGGATCTGGGTGGACTTCCAACTCAATTGCTGCTGACCGCCATTGAACAGTGATGTTAGTGGTGCCCCGACGGTGCTAAAGCCCCAAATAAACCGGCTGCAGAAGTTGGCAAAACGCATTAACCAACCAGATTGACAGCTTGATGAGTAATTCCATGCCTAGACCTTTGTCACAACATGCCAGCTCCCTCTGCATGTCGCCTGAGAGTCCATGGCGGAAGCACATTTCGATGGTGTCTGGGGTGCAGTCTGACTGAGCCACCAGAGTACGGAACTTCAAGGAATATGATGCACCTTTGTCCCTTCCTTTACTTAGCTCTATCAGGAGATCTCCGGGATCCTTGCCTTCAGCGGAATGGTGGAAGACATCACGGATCTACTGGGTGAATGCTGTCTCTCCAGCCAGACTCAGCCTTGGGCTTGGTCGCGTATTCCCTGGGCCAGCACTGCCTCCAGCCAACATCGCCGACAACCACTCAAGTGCATCGCCGATGAGAAGTTAGCACAGAAATGACACCATAGTCTCCTCTGTGGGGTAAAGGTGGGGCTGCTGCTGCAGAAACAGCTCATACTGCGTTAAAAAGCCATGACAGAGCTCAGGCTCCCCATTAAACTTATCAGTCAGCAGGACCAGGAGGCGCCATCCCTGCAGGAAGATGTGGAACTGCAGCAGACTGGCACGGCTCTGGACGAGTTGCACTTGGCATTGGGCTGGCTTAGAGGTGAGCCATGAAGGTGTCGGTTGCTGCAGTTAGCTGGTGAAGTTGGCGTCCATGCTTGAGGAGTAGCGTGGTGGTCCCTCGGTGTTGAAAAGGCTGGATACCTCCACTGCTGGATCCCCATCTGGCAAAGTCTTCGGCAATAATGACTTCTGGGACTTGCTGCAATGGGACTTGTAGTGTGAGGAGAACCAGGAAGTTACAAGTACTCTTGAGAACATGTGCACAGGTGGCCAAAGGGGAGACAGAGGGCAACCTCCTGACACGTGGTCGAGCAGAATTAGTGCAAAGTCCAGTATCTGGTACAAGCACCATGAACGCGAGACAGAAACACTTGATTGGATAGAATCTCCACCAATCAGCATGAACTCTTTTGTCTGTGATTGGCTGTTTGGTGGCACAAATATCAGGCTGGACTCATCAACCCAAAAACAACAATAGAGAGAAAGCGAGATTTTTAGACAATGCATCAGATAACCAGTTGTAACACAAAATGCAAAATAAATTTTGAAAGCAAAGATGTATTTGTTTTTTTAAAGAACATTTTGTTTTCAGTTTAGGACATTTTGACTGTGACATTTGTTCTCAATATAGTGGCACAAGATGACTTCATGGGATCACCCTGATGAGAGTCTAAAGATTGCATACTAGTTAGAGTTTTGGGTTGAAAACAAAGTGCCACCCTGTAAATCAAAATGCTTTAAATTGGGGGGAGCACTGTTTTGCAGTTTCTTTTGAATTTTGACAATGACCAATTACAATGCAATATAATTTAATTCACCTTGAAATTAATTTAAAGTAAACAATGATTTGAAATGTCATTTTTTGTTATATTTATTAAATTGCAAAATGCAATTTTCAAATACATGACCAAATTCAATCTAGATTGAGAAATGACTTTTTATTTTAATTTTGGTATTAAAGTCCCATAACAATGGATGTGATCGATTTCATGTTTTCTTTTTCTCAATAGTTTCTTTTTTAAAGTGTAATACTGATTTTTTTTTTTATTATTATTAAATTCCAAAATGCATTTTTTTTTAATTCTTTGATCAAATTGTAAACTGAATTGTCAATTGAAAATTTCAAAATACTTTCAATCATGGGAGAGAGAGAAAAAAAAAACACTTGTTAAGCTTGGTATACATCCAGCAGTGTGGTTTTTGTGCTGTCTCAGCACAATTAAAGCTGCAGTTTCCCTCTGTGGTGACATGGTTTCTTCGTCCTGCTGGTGCTTTAACAAAGAGAAAAGGACCTGAAAGCTCTCAAATGGCTGAAAAGTGACAAGTCTAGAGAGAACTTTACAGATTTTACATAAATATAGAACAATGAGCCATATAATGTCCGTGTTTGAATGCCGAACGACGCTGTGCTCTGAACCCCTTCCTCTTCTTTTTAGCACGGAACCTGCTGGAATTCAGTGGTTGACTCCAGGTCTGAAGAAGTGTAAGTGTGCTTTTTCGTTAGATTCCTAGCAGCAAAGCAGCTCACAGTCAAACATCTTTAAACTGTCACATCACTCATTCATGAGTCAATGAACAGATGATGGATCAATAACTGCATCTGGATTGTGTTTGTTTCTCCATCAGATTCCTGTCGCCTCACAATCGACACAAACACAGTGAACAGAAACCTCAAACTGTCTGACAACAACAGGAAGGTGACCTTTGAGGAGGAGCTTCAGTCATATCCTGATCATCCAGACAGATTTGAACGCTGGTATCAGCTGCTGTGCAGAGATGGTCTGACTGGTCGCTGTTACTGGGAGGTTGAGTGGACAGATAGAGTTTCCACGTCAGTGAGTTACAGAGGGATTAGAAAGAAAGGAAACAGTAATGACGGTTTGTTTGGATGGAACAATCAGTCCTGGAGTCTGTTCTACTCTGATTATGACGGTTTCTATGTCTGGCACAATAACAAAAAGACATCAATCTGCTCTTCCTCTTTCTCTTCCTCCTCCTCTTCCTCTCACAGAGTAGCAGTGTATGTGGACTGTCCTGGTGGTGTTCTGTCCTTCTTCAAAGTGTCCTCTGACTCACTGATCCACCTTCACACCTTCAACACCACATTCACTGAACCTCTTTACCCTGGATTTGGGTTCTGGCCTGGTTCCTCCATGGTTCTGGTTTAAATTTAAACTGGAGGTTGTGGTTCTGTAAGAGAAACTCTGTTTATCCGATGAGTCAGTATGTTCATTAACAAACTGATTTTCAGGTAAATGTCTTTTTCCCAGAATCTACAAAGATACTGTATTTTCCTGTACAGAGTGTAGCAAAAGTTTCAGTAATGCATGTATTTACAGAAACAAGAGCAAACTCTCACAGGAGAAAAGCCATTTTCTAGTACTGAATGTCACAAAAGATTTAATGATGGCTCTTGTATTAAAATACATATAAAGAGTCACACAGGACATATTATCGATGAGTATATTAGTAGGCGTGCTTTAAAAGTGAGTGTATAAAATGTTTTTCCAAACACTACTATGCCTTTGGGAATTTTGGTTCTGACTAGGAACTCAATTTCAGTCTCTCTTTCTATCTGGTGATTGTCTACAACAACTTTAATCTCTAAATCTTCAGGAATATGACAATTTCCAAAAATCATGTATTTTGTTTTGTTGACATTGAGTGAGAGTTTATGTATATCAAACCACTGTTTTAGTTTCCCAATTTTTACAACATCCTTGAGATTTTTCTTTGTGCACACTATACTTGTGTCATTGGCATTTAAGATGTATTTAAATTTGCTTAATACTATGTGAATGTCATTTAGATATAATATGAAAAGCTTCGGACCTAATATTGATCCTTGAGGTACTCTGCAGCTTAAATTTAGTAGGGATGATTTAAAATGATCCAGTCGTACGAACTGCTGCCTGTTTTTAATGTAACTGTTAGACCAATTCAATGCCAGTCCTTGTATTCCACATCTCTCCAACTTTTTTACAAAAATGTTATGATCAATGTTGTCAAAAGTCTTTTTTAAATCAATGAACACCAAATGTGAATTCTTTATAGTCTGTGCCACTCATAATTTCTTCAGTTAACTGCATGATTGCCATGGAAGTTGATCCATTTTTTTTCTGAGACCGTATTGATCATTGGACATAAGCTTATGTTTTTTAACGAAATTTTCCAGCCTTGTGAGGAATATTTTTTCCAGTATTTTTGAAAATTGGCAGAGTAAGAACAATGGTCTGTAATTTAATTTTCTAGGCAGTTTGTTAATATATTATCAATCAAATTTGAGCTATTTGCTGTTTTTCTACTTGGTTTATTTATTAACGGATGTAAGCTTAAACTGTACATTTTATGAGTAAAATCATCTGTCATGGCGTGTTTGTTTGGGTTTTACAGATCTTTATTAAAGTCCCCACATAGAAATATGACCTTTTTTAAATATTAGTGTACATGCTTTTAATAGTGTTTGTGAATCTTTGAATCTAGAAAAATCCAAAGTGATATTTTTTGGTAATTACAAAGCCAATACAGAACACTAAATTAAAGTTAACAATGACTTAATCGAAAGTATTACAGAAAATATATTCTTAGGGATTGTTATTGATAGCAAACTGAGTTGGAAGCCACACATCAGACGTATACAAACTAAAGTTTCAAACAAGATTTCAACCATAAATAAATCAAAATATTTATAAGACTACAACTAGATGATTTTTACTCCACACAAATTCTATACGAAGCTAGTGGGAACACATTACCGTACAATATCCAGAAACAGTTCTTAGAAAATTAAGGAGGATACAAACTGAGAGAACTTCAAGGTCAGATTGAAGATAAGATAAGATAAGAACCATAAAGAAAAGTTTCTGTGTGTGGCACTAAACTCTGGAACAAGTTAAGTAATGAGCTCAAATAATGTGAAAGATGCCAGAGAGTTTGCAAAAAACCTACTGTTTTCACCTCAGAAGATGACAATAGGATGAAATGTGATTTTAAGTTGCTCATACTGCTTTAAAGCAGACATGTTCTTCTTTTGTTTGGGTAAAAGTTTGGAATACTCAGCAGGACATTTTGAAAAGTGGCACTAATGAAATATTATAAATTTTTTTTTGTAAAGACAAAACTTGAGGAATATGTAATGTGTAGTTAGTGTGTGGGGACAGGCAATAAAAGCCATCTAGGGTTGTTTCTTTTCTTTCGTCTTTTTAAGATGTGATATAGGGGCAGAAATGGAATACAAATGTTATTCAGCTCAGTGCTCCTTTCCTGTCATGAAGATATATGGACTTACAATATGTACCGAATATGTTAATGTAATGCTCTCTTTATGAATGGAACAAATAAACCAAATCACATATCGCAAATGTTCAAACATCCATCAATTCAAAGCAAATGTATAAAGAAACTAATTTCACAAAATAAAGATACGACGAATTAAAGATTGACCTGTGTTTGAATCATTCCAAATGTGTGAAAGTCGGAACTTGAATGTGATTAAATAATCAAAGCTTTTTAAAATGCTACCAATGAGTTTTACATTATGTAATATGTAGTCATGATTACTGAAAGGTTTACATTCACTACGGTATTAATTTTCTTTACTTGATCCAAAATGTGTAGCAATGATTACAGGACTAATGTAATTATATGTTCTAATGATAATCAATGATTATTAGATATTGTTTTAATCATTATTGTTTACTGAAAATATATAAGAATTCTTTCAGAGAATAATCAATAAGTACTCTATTGTCAGCTGAAAAGTATAATGATTTTTTTCTGAATTAATATAAAATTGTATTTTGATGATAATCAATGAGTATTACATATCAGTTACATGATGCATGATTGTTACTGTATACTGAAATAGTGAAATAATGTTTTATGAGATTAATCAATAATCAACAGCACTTCACTTTGCTATTGGAATAAAATAAACAGCAAACAAAAAAATTACAATGTTTTTCATCTGTTGGACTTGTAAACAGCCAGTGTCTTATTTTTTTGACATTAAGAATTTTTTTCTTTTTTAAAATCAGACCAAAATTAATAATTTTTAATGGTTATTTTTTTAGAACTTCAATGCCAGATCTCATTGCTTACTGACATGCCCAATATGGCGTCACTTATCTTGGACAAGGGTAACCATGCCATCTCTAGCAATATATCTCATTGGTCTTAACACTAAAAAACACAGAAAAAAGTTTGTTTTTGTTTCTTTTTAATGTTAAGCTCTGTCTGTGGTTGCTGACAGACAGACTTTTGCCCAGCAGCTGCTAACTGTGCTAAATGTTAGCTCTCTGATTAACTACTGATGACCCAGGCTGTTCTAGAATATGCCTGTTTTATTTTTCTGACAGAAATAGAAAAGTTAAGAAAAATAACTACTGTGGTAATAAAACCCAAAATTTGATGTTTTAAGACGTTAATGGCTCTGGTGACAAAAATTATAAGATGGAGTGCTGACTGGGCAACAAAACGTATGAATTGGTCACAACATGTAAAATCTGCTTTACAAAATGACACAATTAAAAATATAAAAATGCTAGAGTCTGTTTTACTGCATATGAAACATTTAAGATGAAGAATTAAAGTGGAAAGTTAAAATGTGCACAAAACTTTAGCTGAAGTTAAGACTGTAAGAAAGACAGATGAAGGAGGACTTAGTTTCTCAAAACTCAAATACCCCAAAAGGCCAAAAAAACAAAACCTAGTGATGGGTTTGGCAACAGTGACGCATCGGCTCACGTGTCGAGCTCATAGAATGAGACCCCTTGTTGGTGGGCATATTGCTTTGGGAAAAGTGACCGATGCAGCTACTGTGTCGGTGTGTCACCGAGGGACTGTGTTTTTAAGGAAGCGCATCAACCAGCAGTGTTGCCAGATTGGGTGGTTTTCCGCCCTATTTGGGGGTTTATATTTTGATATTGCGGGTAAATTTTGCTTTGGCGCCAGTTTGGCGGATTTTAGTTAGTTTCATAATGAGTCTGAACGATCTTTTATCTTGAAAAATCTTTTATTTTGAAAAAATGACCAGATCCTCTTGGTTACATTTCTGTTTGGGTGCTAACTCAGTCCAGTGGTCTATTTTGAAGGTTAACCAAATAGGGAAGTTGGAGGCTGACTCCGCCCACAACTGAAATTTGAAAATCCAGTCAGAGGTTCGTCCTGAATTAAAACACTCTTTGATAGCAGCAGCCATGTTTGGGTCAGCAGTAACAGTCATGGTTTTGGTTTGAGGGCCTCATGCCAAAATATCATCATCCAATCAATGATGTTTCTTCTTTTGTTCCTTTCATTTTGATTCATGAAAATTACTTCTGTTTTTTTTTTTTTTAACATTTCCTTTTTCTTTTATTTGGAATTGTTTTGGTTTGTTGAATTTTGATTTCTAAAACTTGATGATTTTTAATTATTTGTTTTATTTTTTAGTTGTCATTGAGATCTTTATAAAGATTTGCGTTTGTGGATTTGATTATGGGATTTACCCTTAAGAGCCACCGTAGTTAACCCTAAAACACCATTAATGTCGCAGTCACACCAAAATAACTGGTTTTTTGACTAACCATAAAACTTCTACCATTCACACGATCATCATGAATCAGATGATTCTGATGTGGAGAAAATCTGTTTTCTTTCTGGTTTTGTACCAATTTAGACTAGATTAGATTAGATTAGATTAGATAAATTATGATTAGAAATGGTCTATTTTAAGCAATCAAGAAGAAAAAAAACCTCTTGTGCAGTACAATCAACCATCAGAAGTTTACATCCATAAAGACTTCTCAAACCCAGGATAATTAGACATTAAGAGATTGCCTAAAAGGGAGTGGGTGGAAGCGAATTCATATCATCCCACCCCGGCTCAACCTTACCATTTCCTTTACATGTATTGTCATTATCCGGTTCGTAACTTTAGATCAAGTGTTTATATCTGTCCAACATCAATTCAGGTTATTAGGAATCCTCAAATAACAATAAATTACATGACTATGTAAGTAGATATAACACTGTTTCACATTTTGTCATTGCATATGCAGATCTATTATCAAAATTCTGACAAAATATGCAGATTATGTTTTCATTTGAAAAATAATCATTAATGTATATCAAGTATCAAACAACAAAAATGGATATGAATGCAGATTATTTTCCATTCATGTGAAGCAAGTATCATAGGAATGTATGCTGATTTTTTTTCAATAGAAAAATCATTCAAATAAATCAGGTAACTCAAAATAAAAATTATGTAGAGATCATTTTCAATAGAAAATCATTAACGTGAATAAAGTTCCAATAATCCAAATATGTGCCGATTATTTTCATTAGAAAGTATATTATTTTCATTTATTTATTTTTACATAAATTACACTTTAGGAAACCAAGTGGAGTGAAATGCCCACGGACGAGTATCCTTCTGCTGCAGATTCACAGCTGCCTTCTGGTTTGAAAAGTGTTTGCAGACTTTGTTTATCAGGTCTGTTGGGCTTCAGCTGATATCACAGCGAAGTGAGCTGAGCTGGAGTTGTCTGCAGGTCTGAACTCTAATGATCTGTGTCAAAGTGGATTTTAGAGATAGTGCTAAACCCCAGGCGCCATGATTTTCAAAAAATCATATTTGCCTGTTTTTTTGCTCCATTTAATTGCTTAGTTCGTGATCAAGCACTTCTCAAAGTCGTTCATGCTTTTAATTCATCTGTCTTGCATTTTTAGCCAGTTCTGTGTTTCTTTTAGATAAATGGTGGTTCACATAAACCGCTGTACCCTTCTTCGTTTTTTCTTTGCCTTATCAGAGCTGTCTTGTGCTTTTGATTCACAAACCTGATAAGGATTACTGATTTATCTGTTTATCTCTTCCTTCTTGGAAGAGGGTTGCAAGAGTCAATGGAATTTAGATCCAGGGAAACTTTCTTCAGGCTTGAGAAATGATAATCAACACCTTACTAACATTGAGCGGTAACAGACATATACTGTACAGTCAATGAGAGCGCTGTGGTGCAAACCTGTTTGTGGATCAGACACTTCAAACTGTGCAAGGCAATATATTAGCACAAAACTCCTTCACTCCGCTTCAGAATTCACTGGAATTACCTTAATTGTGTTAAAGGTTGAAAGGTTAATGAAAACGTTATTTTTTTTGCTCCAACAATTGCGTGCATGGACCCAAACTGAATGACTCAGATGTGCATTCTAATAAAAAAATAAATAATTCTTATTTGAGAACAGGAATGAGACTTTCAGGGTCAGGGACATTGTTTTTTTCCCGACAGAACTGCATGGCGCACCAGTGCAACTATGGATTTTTTTTTACACGCACCGTTGAAAAATCCAGTCGCAAATGTGACCAAAAATTTGTCGCACTCTAGAGCCCTGCTGAAGAAAAATGAGTGAGAGCTAATTTCTAGATCTGCAGGTGATCCTGTGTAAGCTGTTTCCATGGTAATAGCACATTGTTGCCCCTTTCCTTTGTACAAATGTGCTCCTGTTGACCCTCCTGTTTGTCCCACCACGGGGGGATTTTGTAGCAATGTTTTTCTTGCTTTATTTTTCCAATATCATTAACAAGAGTTAATGAATATAAATACAAATAGGCCCAAAAAAAAAAAAAAAAACAGCACTGGGGTACTTTTTGATATGAGCCAAAAAGGACAGGTGCTCTAGCACCCCCAGGGTCCTATGTGTGCTCGTGCCTGCTGTCGATGTTTCACAGAGAAAAACAATCCAAATCACAAGTCTAGTCAATTATTACAATCCGACCTGCTAACTGTATAACAGACAAATAAAGTTTATAATCTGCTGTAAGGTCAGACTATGTCCTTCATGCTCAAAGTCCACAGGAATTTGCTTCCTTGTACTCAGAGCCTTCATTTGAAACATGAGCTGCTTGGACTTCAGGGACAAAAGGCTGTTCAGAGGAAGAAGTCAAAGAAAGAACAGATGCATTTCTGTCAGAGCGGTGAGTTGATAGAACCATTAGGATGAAAAGAATGTGAATTTTTGTTTTTCAAATGACAGAAGACGTTCTTAATTAATTTGACACAGCTATGAACCTCTTTGTTTGAATCCTAAAGAATACTGGCTAATATCAGATTCCACTGATCCAATATTTGCTAGTATTTGTACATGATTAGGGTTAGGCACCGATTGGGTTTTATGGAGCTCCGGTGCCAAAGCGGTTCTTTGGTTTCGGTTTCAGTTCCTGATCATTGATCATTGTTTGCAATGTAGCGGCACAAAACACTGCCGTGCTGCAGAAGATGTGTTAATAGCAAACTGATCTTAAAGAAAGTCAAACGTTTTACCAATATTTTGCTCTGGTGGATTCATAGATCACACAGGCCAAAATATCAGCAGAGAAACTTTACAGTTCATTATACAGATTCTCAGCATACATTCACTGACTAAACAAAATTAAATTTATGCTATAAGTAATTTTTATTTTTTTTGACTGATTTAAAATGAACTTTTCTTCAGCCATAGAAGAAAACTGAGGGTAAAAGAGCCTGTTTGGTGTTTGTGCCTCAGTAGCAGAGGTGTTAGATAATTATGACACTTTTGATTGGATACAATCTAGACCAATCAGGAGGCTGTTTGGTGGCACAAATATCACAGTAAACAGAAACTTATGAATGCAAAATCAAAGACAGGGAGAAAGCGATATCAGGGACTTTGCATCTAAAAACATTTTTGTTACAAACAAAAGTATTTTCTGAAAGCAAAAAAAAAAAAAAAATGATAGTATTGAATGTTTCATTTGCAAATTATGAAGTTTTATAGTTTACAGTATGCTTGGAATTTAGGACATTTTGATTGAAAAACTGATTTTTCTTCCCAATATTGTGGCACAAAAATGACTCCACTGATGTCTGAATTTAGGAAATGTCTGATCTTCATCAGATGAAATGACAGACTCTTTAGTGTCACATGATTATTTTCTTCTGCTTTTGCGTGGATGTCACTTCAACTCTTCTTCAGTACATTTTGATATGAACTACTTTCATGTATTTTTTTCAGATTGGTTCTAATCGATTCTGCAGAAATACAGTAATACTGCAGTAAACACTGTGGGAGATGACTGTTTTCTTTATGAAATCAGACTTTGACAGTTCAGAAACATGAACTCATCATTTAGTTTTAGTCCAAGAAAAAGAGAAATTTGTGCAGGTACAAAGAATCCGGTATTGATCAGTCATGATTCTGATGCAGACAGACGTTATCAGAACCTCGGAATCTTTTTTTTTCTACTGCGACAAAACGAAGCTTTGATGGTGCCATTGACTATTTAAAGTAAATATCCAAAATAGAAGCTTTTTAGTGGACTCTAACACTTATGTGCAAATGGATGATGAGTGTTTCCTCTGCAGGTGATTGTAGAAGGTGTGTGAGACCTAATGTGGATCCAGTGGATCCAGCAGCATGGATCAGTGTGAGGACACACAGGAGGGAGCCCCTCCCTCTAAAAGCACTCTGTGTGGGGAAGATGAGAGCCAGAGCAAAGCTCAGAGGTGAGATGAACATCTCTAACTGTCCAGGACTCTTCTCCATGTCAGAGCTCAGCACTCACATCAACAACCTTCATTCTTCACAGGAACCGACCTGGACCTGGATATGAACCCAGCTGTGTGTCCATCAGCAGTGACAACGCAGAAGATTATTTAGCTAAATTCAAAAACAGTCGTTCAAGAGTAAATCAGTAAGTATTACATGTTATGGAGAGATACATGGACAATAGTTGATGCATTGGAGGCTTTTTCTGACAATTACAATTCTGCATAATGGGTCATACAGTTGCCACAAGGTGGCATTTGAACGGATTGCCTCACTGCATACTGGCTAAACAATGAATTATTATATAAATACAACACATGCATTCCCATCAGGATTCATCAGAGATTCCAAACTGGATCTGGATCTGAACCCAGCTGTGTGTCCTTCAGGAGTGACCAGTCAAAGAATCCCATAACTCATTTTAAATCAGCAGCATCTTCTTCTGCAGAGAGGTGAGCGGATTATGCTGTTCAACAGTGAAATTGTGTTTGTCAAATATATTTTAGTTTAAACATGAACAAATAGATACATCATGATGAATTGCATATATTTTCTTACAATGGAAGCAATTGAATGAAGGTCACATTGTTGTCTAAAGGGAGAGGTTTTACAGACTGTGATTGGAGTTAGAGTTTTCCTGATGCTGTGGATGGTTGCCTCAGTGTTGTGCTCTTTAATACTTGCTGCTATTTTACTCTTGGTGATGCTTTTGGGAAAGTTAACTTTTTAACATCCAAGATTCAGCTCAAGTGTTTACATTCTTTCGCCTGCCCTAATGCTTCATCTATCTATACAACGTGATTCCAGAGGATTATGAAAGCTGAGAAAAACAGTGTTTGCGTAGCTATGCTACACTTTATAGTAAAATGTGTATGCAATCAATGTAAATCAGTCGGCTTGTCTGCCCATCTGGTGCAGCTGGTGTGTTAGGGCTGTGAAAGTTAACGCATTAACCTATGCAATTAATCAAAAAGAATTAACACTTTAATACTTATTAACACAAATTAATCACACCACATAGAGCAGCAGTGCTTCACTTATTTTATCAGTTTTTAATACTTTAATCTTGTTATTTTTTTGGTTTAGATCACTTTTTCACAAAATCCGGACTATTTGATCCATGGTCCAGCACTTTGTCAAGACAATGTGTCGCTGAGCCTTAATACTGAAGACATAAAAGTCTTTAGAATTCTGCGTATCTTACTGTTGATGAGTTTTGAACACAAATTACATTTCTAGGTTAACCTTGATAAATAAAAAAAAATAAGACAATAAAAATGAAAGAAACATTTTCTCTACGGTTTTGTTCAAAAGCAGCATATTGCCATATAAAATTTACCAAGGAAATTATTGTGATTAATTGTGATTAATCACAACACAAAAGTTTGATTAATCTGAAAATGTTTTTAATCGATTGACAGCACTAATTAAAAATACATTTTATAAATGTGTTTGGTGTGATTTCATGTTGTGATTATTTGCAGATAAGTGGTTGGCAAATAATGTGACAAAAAAATTTAGATTAATTATGATTAATTTTTTTCCCAGGTATGCGATTAATTTGTTACATTTTTTTTAATCGATTCCCAGCCCTAATACACACACACACACACACACTCACACACACCCACATATATATATATATATATATATATATATATATATATATATATATACACACATATATATAATTTGTTGATGTGATGATAATGTTATATCCAAGTGGAAAAACATGGAGCAATGCATACAGGGAAGGAAAGGTCATAGCTTCATTAGAGATCGACAAGATGCTTCAAATATACTGAACCAAATAGAGAAAGTTACACAATTTACAATGCAATTGTGGTTTAGAATTGTGCGAAATTATAAACTAGAAAATGAGGTTAAAATACTGCGGTGGGTTGGTTATGGTTAGGACGTCAAACCAGGTTTTTATGATAAAAAAAACGTAAAGAACAGCGTCACAAAGGTGCAACTACAGTATGGAGACTAATGAAAAATGGGAATTTTTTGAAAATATAAAGCAAACATACTGTCTGAATAACTATGATCATTTTAGGTTTTTGGAAATAAGAGATTATTTTGACAAATAAGAGCTAAGTCAAATTTGGATATTTTCCTAGTTATTGCTGAAACCTGCAACTCCAAGTAACGTAGAATTGTATCAACACTTTACAAACACCTAATGGAAATAAAATGCAAAAACACCATATATGTCAAACAGAAATGGGAAAGGAACCTTGGTGTGAATATACCAGAAGAGGAATGGCTGCAAATTTGGCAAACGCAGCAAAGCTCCACATCATCACGAAGTTGGAGAGTGCACTGCTGTAAAAACATAATCAGATTTTTTTGTAACACCTAAAAGCACAAGAAAATACACCTTAGCACCACAACCATGCTGGAGAAAATGTGGAAAAATTCATGCAGATCATTCTCATATTTTTTGGCTTTGGTCCATAATCAGTTCTTTTTGGAAATACATTCATTAGGTCATCACTAGAAGATTGGGTTATATTGTACCAAAGACAAGACATTCATATACTTGGGTAGTTTGTCAAACAATGTTTTTAACAGTGACAAGTATTTGATAAAAATTTTCCTAACCGCATTTAAGAAAACAATTACCAAGAAATGATATTAGACAGACTCACCAACCAAAAACGGAACAAAAACTTTTCCAAAAAGATGGGAGAAATAAACTATATACACAACAAAAACATTAGAACATATACGGAGCATATAAATACCTGTGGAGTCCAAGCAACTGAATCAATTTTTTTTCTCTGTTTTGCTTGTTGTTTCCCTCAGTTGTTTTCTTTTATATTTTACTCACAAGGTCCTTCCTCCTCCTTCTGTATGTTTGCCTATATGCGTTACAAAAAAAGAGCAATAAAAAGAGCGTGACAAAAAAAAGGCAATCAAAAATCAAAAGAATAAAAAGTTCAGCGCACTGCCTGCTGGGGTCCAGATGACCCCACTCCAATCATTGATGTGCCTTGAATAGCACAAGAGCAAGTACCTGATGATCATAGTATCAAGAAAAGAATATACTGAACTTCCATTACAGGAAAAAATAATTATTATATAAATACAACACATACTTTCCCATCAGGATTCATCAGAGTCTCCCAACTAGATCTGGATATGAACCCAGCTGTGTGTCCTTCAGGAGTGACCAGTCAAAGAATCCCATAACTCATTTTAAATCAGCAGTATCTTCTTCTGCAGAGAGGTAAGCGACTGGAATGACACTTCCCTGCCCCCCACCTGCAATGGGGACATGAACAGAACATACTTCAGCACTTTCAAAGACAGAGGATCAGGAAATCTAGATAGAGCTTTCCAGATGACCTCACCCTGACTGTGAAGTGTAATCTGTCCTATGACAAAAGTGGAAAGGATTTGACATCTTCCAGGGACACCATTGAACTTATTTATTTTAAGTTCAGCGTGCTACCTTGTTGGGTCCAGATGACCCCACACCAAACACTGATGTGCCTTGAGTAGCACAAGGGCAAGAACCTGATAATCCTGTCTGAAAGTGTATGCTTCTATTTTCAACTAGATCTTCAAAACTCCCAGTCCATGGAGTCCCAACCAAGTCTGTTCATAATTTGAGTTCAATAGTTCAACATGGAATAGAATCTACTGAACTAACATGACAGGAGAAAATATTTATAACACATGCTTTCCCATTAGGATTCATCAGAATCTCCAAACTGGATCTGGATCTGAACCCAGCTGTGTGTCCTTCAGGAGTGACCACTCAAAGAATCCCATAATTCATTTTAAATCAGCAGCATCTTCTTCTGCAGAGAGGTAAGCGGATTAAGTCAATGACAGCAGTTCAACAGGGAAATTGTGTTTGTCAAATGTATTTTAGTTTAAATGTGAACAAATGGATACATTATGATGAATTGCATACATTTTCCTACAATGGAAGTGAATGAATGAAGGCCACATTGTTGTCTCAAGGGAGAATTTTTACAGGCTGTCTGATTGCAGTTAGAGTTTTCCTGATGGGGCTGTGCATGGCTGTCTCAGTGCTGTACTCTCCAGTACTTGGTTTTGAGATACAGTTTTTGCTTAGAACTTCAGCCACGTGGTGTGTGTATAATATTCAAATCCACTTCAGAAATTTTTACCCAAAACCAAATCTTTGAAAAAGGAACCCCCATTCAACCTTGTCAAAACAGGACTTTGGAAACAGAATTTTGGTATCACATGACGTTAGAGATATAGGTCAGTATGATGCTGTTAGAGCAACTTCTGCAAAAACAAAAACCTTTTGAAAAGTATTGAGAAGAAGCAGACACCAGTCAGAGTAAGATTTCTCACGAGGACACTATTTGTCATTGCCACCGAATCTGCCACTGGTTGGTAGGGACCCTTCATTTATTAGAATTTTGATTGCCTAGGTTACAGAGAAGACTCAATCTAAAGATAAGTTTCAACAGTCGACCATATCTTTTTGCAGACATGGGAACTTATGTATTTCCCACACTTCTGTGTCTCACCAGGTGCCTTGTTGAAAGTAAGCAAAAGAACTTCTCAGCACAGCGCTGCAGCCTTCACATGCAGGTTAACAATAGAAAAAATAAAACGATAAAAATGTTGTTAAATTTATAAAATATATACATTCAACCGATCCCATTTCAAGGTTAGTTGCAAGATGGTGAGGTTATAATTTACCATCAAACTTTTTGTATAGTTCTCTAGGTAGACCATCAGGACCAGGGGCTTTACTCGTTTCTTTTAGAGCTTCCAATAGTTCCTCCATAGTTATGTTTCTTTCCAAATTTACCTTTGCTTTTTCAGTTAAGGTAGGAAATTTCAGATTATCAAAAAAACTAATGTTGGATCTCATGGTTTTCAGATTTGTATAAATATTCATAATATTTTTGAAAGACGCTGTGTATTTCATTTGGGTCACTAAGCTCTTTCTCATCACCCAGTTGTATAATGTTGATAGCCCTGTCTGGTTGAATTATTTTTTGTTCTGCCAGCCTTGTTCCACTTCCCTAATTTTTCCTTCTGCAGAATTAAGTTGGTAATAAAATGTATTTGATTTGTGTTTATTAAAGCTCAATACTTTACCTCTTATGCAGGCTTTGAATGCCTCCCATCTTGTTGATGCATTCATTTAATCTGTATTTAAGGCAAAAAAATCAGTTTTCATCAAGAAATTTTACAAAATCAGTTTGTTGCAGGTATTTGGATTGAAAACAAAATGGACGGTTGGTCCAGCAGGTGTGGTTTTTGTGGTTTTGATCACATTCAGCGTATCTAGGAAACATGACATGTGATCTGTGCTTTGACAAGCTACAGAGAGCTTTGTCTTTATGGAGGCTTATGGTCTCTTGTTAGAGTTCTAGAGAATACTTATGATGCTGTTCAGATTATTCAGATTGTTCAGATTGTATCATCAGGACAAGTAAAGTTTTCCTAACATGTGAAATCATATTGTTCACTGTTAGCATAAACAGCTGTCTTCATCATGGACTTTTACCTTGTGTTAGTTTTTGTGTCCACACACAGAATGGATCTGATTGTTGATGATTCTCCACAGAGTGGACCAGCAGAGCTCAGAGACTCCCAGTGGTCCGTCTGTCCAGCAGCATCAAACACAGCTGGACTCCATATTTCTGGTCTGTACATGAACAACAACTACTTTTCCATCATTCTGTTCACAGTCATCTCCATGCTGCACTTTGTAGACCAGTGGATTGTCAGTGTGTCCAACATGGAGCTGATGTTTGGCTCCATGACTTCACTCTGATTGACTCATTCATCTAGAACTCTGTTGCAGCTGCTGGAGGACAACATTGTCACTTTTGTGAAGAAGGAGCTGAAGAAGATCCAGAAGCTTCTAAGCCAGAGGGAGGATGAGGAGGAACTGGAGGATGAAGATGAAGAGCAAAAGAGCAACAGAGAGTCACTGATGAAGATCACAGAGAACTTCCTGAGGAGAATGAAACAGGAGGAGCTGGCTGATCGACTGCAGCAAAGTAAGAGGATTTCTCTGAAGGTTTCAGCTGCTGGATAAATGAAGATTTACTGATGTAGAGCAACATGGATTCAAATCCTCATCATTCAGAGCTGCAGAGTGTTTATTTAATCTGTTTGTTGTCTTCATTCAGGATTGGCAGCAGTTTGTCGATATAAAGTCCAATCAAGGCTGAACAAGAAGTTCCAGTGTGTGTCTGAGGGAATCGCTAAAGCAGGAAACCCAACCCTTCTAAATGAGATCTACACAGAGCTCTACATCACAGAGGGAGGAACTGGAGAGCTGAATGAAGAACATGAGGTCAGACAGATTGAAGCAGCATCCAGGAAAGCAGACAGAGCAGAAACCACCATCAGACAAGAAGAGCTCTTTCAACTCCCAGCTGGAAGACAAGAACCAATCAGAACCGTGATGACAAAGGGAGTGGCTGGCATCGGGAAAACAGTCTTAACACAGAAGTTCACTCTGGACTGGGCTGAAGGCAAAGCCAACCAGAACATCCACTTCATATTTCCATTCACTTTCAGAGAGCTGAATGTGCTGAAAGAGGAGAAGTTCAGCTTGGTGGAACTTGTTCATCACTTCTTCCCTGAAACCAAAGAAGCAGGAATCTGCAGCTTTGAATACTTCCAGATCATCTTCATCTTTGATGGTCTGGATGAGTGTCGACTTCCTCTGGACTTCCACAAGACTCAAATCCTAACTGACCCTAGAAAGTCCACCTCAGTGGGTGATCTGCTGACAAACCTCATCAGGGGGAACCTGCTTCCCTCTGCTCGCCTCTGGATAACCACACGACCTGCAGCAGCCAATCAGATCCCTGCTGAGTGTGTTGACGTGGTGACAGAGGTCAGAGGGTTCAATGACCCTCAGAAGGAGGAGTACTTCAAGAAGAGATTCAGACATAAAGAACTGGCCAACAGGATTATCTCCTACATAAAGAGATCCCGAAGCCTCCACATCATGTGCCACATCCCAGTCTTCTGCTGGATCACTGCTACAGTTCTGGAGGATCTGCTGAAGAGCAAAGAGGGAGGAGAGCTGCCCAAGAGCCTGACTGAGATGTACATCCACTTCCTGGTGGTTCAGGCCAAAGTCAAGAAGGTCAAGTATGATGGAGGAGCTGAGACAGATCCTCACTGGAGTCCAGAGAGCAGGAAGATGATGGAGTCTCTGGGAAAACTGGCTTTTGAGCAGCTGCAGAAAGGAAACCTGATCTTCTATGAATCTGACCTGATAGAGTGTGGCATCAACATCAGAGCAGCCTCAGTGTATTCAGGAGTGTTCACACAGATCTTTAGAGCGGAGAGAGGACTGTACCAGGACAAGGTGTTCTGCTTCATCCATCTGAGTGTTCAGGAGTTTCTGGCTGCTCTTCATGTCCACCTGACCTT
Source organism: Oryzias melastigma (assembly GCF_002922805.2). NCBI lineage: Eukaryota > Metazoa > Chordata > Actinopteri > Beloniformes > Adrianichthyidae > Oryzias > Oryzias melastigma. The sequence goes on along the minus strand of NC_050513.1, from coordinate 13,972,572 downwards.
CATCACCTCTGGAGTCAACCTCATCGAAGAACAACAGAAGATGTTAAAGCTCTTTAAAGTGAAGCAAATTTCCTCCTCCCAGTTTTACAAGAGTGCTGTGAACAAGGCCTTACAGAGTCTAAACGGGCACCTGGACTTGTTCCTCCGCTTCCTTCTTGGTCTTTCACTGCAGACTAATCAGAAACTTCTACGAGGTCTGTTGACACAGCCTGGAAGTAACTCGCAGACCAATCAGAAAATAGTCCAGTACATTAAGGAGAACATCAGTGAGAATCTGTCTGCAGAGAAAAGCATCAACCTGTTCCACTGTCTGAATGAACTGAATGATGGTTCTCTAGTGGAGGAGATCCAACAGTCCCTGAGGTCAGGACGTCTCTCCACAGATAAACTGTCTCCTGCTCAGTGGTCAGCTCTGGTCTTCATCTTACTTTCATCAGATGAAGATCTGGAAGAGTTTGACCTGAAGAAATACTCTGCTTCAGAGGAGGCTCTTCTGAGGCTGCTGCCGGTGATCAAAGCCTCAAACAAAGCTCTGTAAGAACCCTCATGAAAATCCCCTTTGGTGCACAAATACATTTGAGTGAAAAGAGAAAATTTTAATAACTCCTGTCTTACTTTGTTTACTTCACAAAAGTTTTAATAACTACAGTCCTGTTTTGTTTTCTTCAGACTGAGCGACTGTAACCTGTCAAAAAGAAGCTGTGCAGCTCTAGCCTCAGTTCTCAGTTCCCAGTCCTCCAGCCTCAGACATCTGGACCTGAGTAACAACAATCTTCAGGATTCAGGAGTGAAGCTTCTATCTGCTGAACTGGAGAGTCCAAAATGTAAACTGGAGACTCTCAGGTAAGGTTTAAAAGAAGCCTTTTTTCCAGGTTCTTTCTGGTTTTCTGTTACATAGTAAAAAGTGCCAGATAGATCTTGGTGAAGATGAAACAAGAGAGTTTTTGCACAAAAGTAGAACATGAATACTCCAGTTATGTTAAAAATCCTAGATGGAATTGGTCTGCGGGGTTGAAGTAACAGCCGGTTTCAATGGCTAACACTTATTATACTACTTCAGTTCTGTTAATAACTGGCTGCTTTTCCATCCTCCTTAAAAGCAGCTACCATCATCCCGATCCCAAAGAACAGCAATTTATCTCAATGACTACAGACCAGTGGCACTGACATTGTGGTTATGAGGTGCTTTGATTCTTCAGCACATTAAATCCCCCTCCTCCCCTGCATGACTAGTATCAGTTTACCTACAGGTCAAGCAGATGAACTGAGGATGGCCATCGCTACTTCTCTTCATTATGCCTTTCACCATCAGTTTGATTGGAGTTATCTCTCAGTTTTGTCTGAATTGTTAAAGCCACTTGTGCCATGTTTAGAAGTTGGACTACAATGTACTTAATGCTACTTCGGCTAATTTTGCAAACTTCAGCTAATTTATCAACAGTTCACAGATTATTTATAAGATATCTGAAGTTTTGTCAGACTTTTGACTTCAAGTTAGGCAGTGCAATATGAACTGAATGATCATCCTTTTTTTTGATTGTGATCAATATGCCTCACCATGGTTTACGCACACTTTTCTTCTGTTTTCAGGTTGGAGCTCTGCAGTTTGTCAGAGATCAGCTCTGAAGCTCTGGGCTCAGCTCTGAAGTCCAACCCGTCTAATCTGACAGAACTGGCCCTGGGAGGGAACAACCTGAAGGATTCAGGATTCTATCATTTGTGTGGTTTTCTGGAGAGTCCAAACTGCAGACTGCAGATTCTGAGGTCAGACTCCATATTTCAGTTGTTTCCAGATCAATATGATGACAAAGTTGTGTTGACACTGAACTGCAAGCATGAGTCTGATGGTCTCCTGCTGCATGCTGACCATCTTCAAGCTAAAAGCTGTGTTCATGAATGTTCTTCTTGTCTGCAGGACTTTTCTGATCTGCTGTTGTTGCTTCACATGTTCCAACTTTCTCCAAGCTTTTTATTTTATTCAAGTTTCAAGAATTGAATTGTGAAAAACATGAACTTTTTCTTGAAACGTCATTCTTTTTTGTGGTTTCAGGTTGGATGATTGCAGTTTATCAGATGTCAGCTGTGCTGCTCTGGTTTCAGCTTTGAAGTCCAACCCATCCCACCTGACTGAACTGGACCTTGGTGGAAACAGAGATATTTGTGATCGCGGAGTTCTTAATCTGTGTGGTTTTGTGGAGAGTCCTCACTGCAGGCTACTGATTTTGGGGTCGGTTCTCTGTTCCTATTGGGAATATTTTTGTTTCTTTACCAAATGAAGCTCACTTATGTCCATGCCTAAGGGACATTTTAGTCATTTAGTCATTTCATTCATAGACAGGGGGCATTGCATCTGTTCTTTTTCTCCGTTTTCCTCATCTCCCCTGATCATTTCCCAATCAGCAGTTTTCTAGAGTGAAAATGTAGAATTAAGTTCTCAAAGTCAGTTTTTCTGTCTTTTTCTCTTTTCAAGTACGTTTTGCCTATGTTTAGGTTTCTCTGAACTCCCAAAAACTGTGTATTTTACAAGTATCTTCTATTTGTTGTTCAAAGAAGTCCATACACTCTGAGGTTCAGGACACAACCATCACCAAAATCTTCAATTATTTATTCTTGATTCAGGTTGTGGAATTGCAAATTGTCAAAGATCAGCTGCGACGCTCTGGTCCCGGCTCTGAAGGCCAACCTTTCCCCTCTGGCAGAACTGGACCTGAGATACAACAACCTACAGGACTTAGATGTTCAGGAGCTCCTGGATCTGGTGGAGAGTCCATACTCCAAACTGCAGACTCTGAGGTCAGTCGAGGGTTGGAGTCAGTCCAGCTTCCTCCAGATATTTATTTTAAAGTTTATCTGAGATCAAACATACAGAGTTTCTTGTGAAGCTGCATCTTCTCCGTGAAGCTCTGAGGAGAATGATGAAAGTACAAAAGTCAACAAATCAGAGCAGCAGTAGCTCCAACAGGTGAAGACGACAGCAAGCTGCTGCTCTGACCAGAACTGAAATTCTGTTGCTTCATCTGCTGCTGTGCTGCATAACTGAGTGATAGATGAGGTTGACGAGAGGCTCCTTTAACTCCTTACTGCCGCATTTTTCTCTTCATAGGTGGGAGGGAAAGGGCTGGTGAGTCTGATGTTCCTCCTGCTGGTGCAGAGAGAAGAAGCAGCAGCAGCTGGTCTTCAGATGTTCTCTATGGACCACGTTCCTGGGAGGTGGAGAGCAGAGTGATGGAGGAATAAAAGGAAGTGGAGATGAGTGTCAGACATGCAGATCTGATCTGAGATCAGTACTGTCTCTCTCAGCATCAAGTGTAGAGTCATGGGGCTGCAGCTCCCCTGGTGGACTTATAGAGAATTGCACTTCATTTTCTCATTGGAGCATTGTGAAGTCTACTGTTTATTTTTTCTCTCATCTTAGGGGGCTTCTCTGAGCTTTATCATTATTCCGTTTTTTAACTATTATTCAGGTTAGTGTTTTGTAAAATTTTTGACTCCACTGATCTTTTTTTATTTTCTCATTGTTTTATGGTCACTTTAATGAACATGTTATCTTCAGAACTTTTAGACCTGGGACAAAGACTTTCTAGCATCATGGTGCTAAAATGTTCCCATGATTCAGTGCTGTTTATAGAAGACTTGAGCATAAAGAGGAAGTGAACTTTGTATGATGTTGTACAAAAAAACCTAATTTGCCTGAAAATATGAAAATCTCCAGCAAAAGATGTCATGAAGCAGTGTTAGTAAAAGTGAAGAGTCCAAACCTTTTTATGTTTTTGGAAGAATTGGTAAGAATGATCTTTTTGCGTCTTTACTTTTCATATATAATTGATTTTTTTTCTTCAATATGCATGTGTGTTGCTCCGCAGATCAGTGGGCAAATGACTTCAAGAGGCTTTTGGAGACTTTCAATTTAACTCAGTCTGTTGGAAAGCCTACACACATTCAGGGGCACACACTTGATCTGGTTTTGTCTTCTGGACTCAAAATCCCCAAAATTGAAATATCTGAGATGGCTATCTCAGATCATTTCCCCATATCCTTTGAAATAAAAGCCCCCTCCTCAATCAGAAAACCACCTGTCCCATTCAGCTGGCGTCGCATCATCAAGACCTCGACAACAGAAGAGTTCTCTGCTGCATTCCAAGACTCCCAGTGGTTCGCTGTGAACGGTATGGTTTCTCCTCTCCATCCTGATACCATGCTGTCTTCCTTTCATTCCACCTGCTCGGACATCCTGAACATTATTGCTCCACTTAAAAAGAGGTCATGCAAACCAAGAGCTGATCCCTGGCTCAACAGCAACACCCGCACCATTCGGCAACGTTGCAGACAGGCTGAGAGGACTTGGAAGAAGGACAAACTGCACATCTCCCTCCAGATTTTACGGGACTCATTGGCTGAATATCAGAACAGTGTCAGAGAGGCCAAAGCACAGTATTTTTCTGACTTTATCACCGCCAACAATCACCGTCCCAGAGTGGTGTTTAATGCGATAAATACTCTTGTAAATCCACAGACCTCAGCCATCACAGACGCCTCCACAGCCACCTGTGAGAATTTTCTTCATTCCTTTATTGATAAAGTTCATTCTGTCAGACAGATCATAACTCCAGATGTTAACAGAGACTTTGCAATAGTACCTGTTGTTTCTGATGTGCTTGATCATTTTGAGTTGATTTCTCTTCCTGCTCTTTCTGAAATTGTCAAATCACTCAAACCCACAAACTGCAGTCTTGATGTGATTCCTGCCAAAATTCTGAAAGAAAGTTTTGATACTGTAGGGCCGGGTCTACTGAACTTCATCAACATTTCTTTAAGCTCTGGAGTGGTTCCATCTGCTTTTAAACATGCCGTGGTTAAGCCTCTTCTGAAAAAACCTCATCTGGACACCTCTGTTTTATCTAATGTTAGACCTGTTTCTCATTTGTCTTTTTTATCTAAGTTATTAGAAAAAGTTGTTTTTAAGCAGCTGCAGTCCTTTTTAGAATACAATTTTATTTTCGAGAAGTTTCAGTCAGGTTTTAGATCTCGGCACAGCACAGAATCCGCCCTTCTGAAGGTCCATAATGACATTGCCGTGTCTGTTGATGCCAAACAGCCTGTGGTTCTGGTGCTATTGGACCTGACAGCAGCCTTTGACACAGAGGACCACACAGTCCTCCTGTCTCAACTAGAACACCACATCGGCATTCGTGGCGCTGCACTTGACTGGTTCAAGTCCTATTTAACAGGGAGAAATTTCTCCGTTAAAATTGGTGAGGCCTCCTCCTCTGTGGCTCCTCTCTCCTGTGGGGTACCTCAAGGCTCTATCCTTGGTCCTGCCCTTTTTTCTTTATATCTGCTACCTCTTGGTTCTATCATTGCACGGCATGATGTGTCATTCCACTGCTACGCCGATGATCTGCAGATATATCTGCCCCTAAGTCCAGGAAAAAACACCTCACAAAACGTTTTAACAGAATGCATTCAGGACGTAAAACAGTGGCTGAGCCAGAATTTTCTTTATTTGAACGAGTCAAAGACGGAGAGCATTGTTTTTGGCGACACCTCTACAGCTGACTCCACCACTGTCAGAAATCTGGGGGTTATCTTTGACAGCTGTTTTAAATTTGATAAACAGATTGACAATGTTGTCAAAATGAGTTTTTATCACCTGTGCCTTTTAGCTAAAGCTAAACCGTCTCTGAGCCGCCGCAGAGATTTAGAAACAGCCATCCACGCCATGATCACCTCCCGCATAGATTACTGTAACTCTCTTTACTTTGGCGTCACTCAGCGATCACTCAACCGTCTCCAGTTAGTTCAGAATGCAGCAGCACGACTGTTAACTGGAACATCCAGACGAGAACACATCACTCCGGTTCTCAAGTCTCTTCACTGGCTCCCGGTTAATTTAACTGAGCTTTTAAATGTCCGTAGCCATTCCAGAGTTAAAGGTCTACTAATCAGTATCTGCTCGAGGTGCCCAGGTCACAACAAAAACGTTGGGGTGACCGTGCCTTTTCCGTTGCTGGCCCTCAGCTATGGAATAGCATTCCAGCAGAACTGCGCATGATGTCAGATCTTAACAGCTTTAAATGTTATTTGAAAACACCTTTTTAGAATGGCTTTTAATGTTCAGTAGTTGGTGGCATTTTATTTTATTTTCATTTATTTTATTGTGTTCTTATTTAACGTTGTGTATTTTGCAGCGGACTGCTTTTATTATTTTATGCTCTTTTTATATTTTGTTCTTAACTTGTCTTTTTTTTCTATTCTTTCCTCCTTTTATTGTGAAGCACTTTGGTATGCTACAAGCAATTGTAAAGTGCTATATAAATAAAGTTAATTCATTCATTTTTTTTTCGTTATAAGTTTTTATTCTTTGTCACACTTGAATGTCATATTTTGAATGAGTGAGACTGAGTTGTAAAAAGTATTTTCTAAATAAAAAAAAAATATTCTCTTTTCTTTTAATGGGAGGGGGAAAAAAAAAAAAAAAAAAAAAAAAAACTCTTTCCACATTCAAGTTTATTCTTTTTCCACAACTTTTCTTCCACATGGGGTTTTACACCGTTTTAAATCTCCGCCCCTGTATCTGAAGAGTAAGATATCTGCAAGCAGAAAGGGAACCAGGAACTCCACAGATTAAAAATCAAGAGAAGCTCTGCATCAGTCAGGATGAAGAACAGCTTGATACATTGAGACTCCACTTATGTAATCAGCAGAACAGGTAATCCAGGATGTAGGAGGAAATCTTAACATCACATACAAGAATTCATACAGAAGAGAAGCCTTGTTCCTGCAAAGAATCCAACAGAACTTTTGGCAATTTTTCCTAATGTCAATACACAAGAACTCACAGGAGAAAAGCCATTTTCCTGTACAGAATGTCACAAAAGGTTAATTATTGCACTGCTCTCAAAACCCATTAGTCACAGCAGAGAGACCGTTCTTGTGAAAAATGTGAAAAGTTTTACTCAGAGCTGCTCTCCATATACACATGAGGCTTCACACAGGAGAGAAGCCGTTTTCCTGTACAGAATTTAAGTATTACTGCCAAGTCAGATCTCACAAAACACATGAGAACTCACAGGGGATATCAGGATGCACGAGTCGATCGCAGTGAAGCAGACTGGTCAGAACAGGCAGCAGTTTAACTTTTAACAGAAACATGAGTGCTCCATGCCAGGGACTTCTTTGTCCACCAGGGGGTGCCAGGTGCACTAGGAAAGGAGAGCCAAGTTATTTCCAGGTTGATTAGAGGTCAGAACAAATGTCTCTCATTGTCACTTACTTGTGTGGTAATAAGGGGAAGCACAGCTTTGTGACTGTAGTTCATGGAAATCCAGGGAGGGAGGTGAAGAGAGAGAGGCCCCATCTGACCCAAATCCAAGAGACGAGGAAGGTCCAGGCCGGTCTCATCATAAAGATGAAGGCAGCTAGAGCCTTTGCAAGTTACAGGTAGGAAAGCAGGCGATCTTCTGGCACAGCTCAGCAGGGCAGCACCTGGTATAAAGCCAACCACACAGGTGAGACCAATAAGGTAGATTGCATGTGTGTGCCAGCTGATGTGAGGAGAGGCGTGGCCATAACAAGAGAAGCCATTTTACTGTACAGAAGATAATAAAATATTTCAATGTAAGTCTACCATTAAAAAACATTAGCAAGCGCAAGTAAGAAAACTTTTGCAGTGCTTTTTACCACTTGCTGTGGTAAAAAGCTGTGAAGGAAACAACATTTTACACTTCAGAAATACAAATTCGAAGAGAAGAATATGGCTAATTTACATATGTGCACACCACACATTTTTATCATCATTTATTGTCATCAAACAGGGCATGGAGGAGATTCAGGCAACCAGAGATCTTAAGCCAATAAAGATGCAGAAACAATGTGGTGTAGAAAAAAATAGCATACAAAATTAGACAGGTAGAATTCGTTGAAATCTACGTTGTGGAAGCTGACCTGAATTATAGGTAATGGACCATTGTATTTAACTTCTAAACAGATTTTTGCTACTTTCAGTTTTGGTTTTTGTTGATTTTTTACATTTAAATGATGTGTAATTGAACAATGGTTTGAGTTGATGTGGCTGTGTTTTACAATGCATACGGAGAGACTTGATTGAGAATTGATTTATGAATGAACTGAATGAAACTGAAATAGCTGTAAAAAATATGTGCTGATTTAGGTTTTAGTCACTTTGTGCAAAGATACATTTTTTTATGTTTGTCCATCAAACTGACATTTCTGAGTTTCAGTGCCAAAATGATGCAAATATGTTTTGATGTCTCTTTTTGTATTTGGTTAGTGACAGATTTGCAAAATTATTCACATAAAATTGTAAAGAAGTCAAATTAAGCTGACATGAGTTAATTCAAAAAGACAATGCCCCTTCCTTTTGCTTTAAGTCTCTGACGTTTCACTGATTCTCCAACTATAAATATGGCCCATTTAAAACATATCTTCTCTCATAGAGAAAATTGTTGCTGTACCGGTGTGTGTAAAACAACACTTGCTGGATTTCAGATGCTAATGTTACTTTTCGCATCCAGGAACCGTTTGGTGGATTAACTCCCCCAATCCAACGCATTCTCCTTTCCAAGCAATTGCATATTGATGCACGGTTAAGGACCCCTCTACATCCGTTTTTGACGTTTTGGGTGTTTATTATGGATTAAACTGGAAAATTCTGGATAGAGTTGCCATTTTGCACTTAATTGATGGAGGAGGAAGCACACGCTTTTTTCAAAGCTCACAGAGAAAAAGTGACAGTTGAAGTGATTTTTTTTTTCTTTTTTTTCTAAAAATACACAGGGGTTCCGTAAAAGTTGCCATCTGGTGTACACCAGTTACTATCCCAACATCTTTTTTTTTAAACTTCAATTTTTAGAAATAAAAAAAGTTATGGTTAGCAACTGGAATGCACCAGGTAGTAACTGAAAAAAATGTTTTTTTCTAAAAATTGAAGTAAAAAACATTTTTTTCTTGTTACTATCTGGTGCACAGTAATCAGAAAAATATATATTTTTACTTAAAAAAATTAATTCCTTTTTTTCCTTCAACTTGGACTTATTTTAAGTCTTTCTCTGGTAAACTTTGAGTTTTCAAACCTGTAAAGGATTATTTTGTGTGTTTCACATAATATTTCATTTTTATTTTATAGGTTTTTCTTTTAGCTTTTGGTGTTTTCATTAAATATGCATTTATTATGTCAAGCTCTTTTTGTTAAATAGGAATAGAAGTGCTTTATAAATAAAGTTGAATTTGGTTTCATTAAGTGATGCTCTTCAAAAACAGGCTAAGTTTTGCTGAAAAAAATGCTGTAGAAAATTTTATAACGGTGAAATAGTGACACCCTGTGGACAGTTATAGAACTTTTTAATGTTTCTACACTGCAGGGGAGCAAATATTGCAATTTTCAGCTTCTGTTTCTTCTCTACATCTGGAT
>NC_050513.1:13949979-13963088 GCF_002922805.2 Oryzias melastigma | reverse complement strand
CCACAATAGAGCTGTTCCAAAATCCGGCATGTGCATGGAGTTGAAAAAAAGACTGTTGTGTTTTTACAAGTGCCCTTGTGTCCAGTGTTTTGCGTCCTTTGTCCTTAAAGAGAAATGAATGAAGAACCTTTGAAGGATCATCTGATTAGATTGATGTTTTTTTTCATTCCATCTGGATAAATGATCTGTGCCTGCAATAACAGACATTCATGAACACGCTCACACGTGTGAAGATCAGAGTCCAACTCTGGTTCTGACTTTCTGGAAGAAAGACTGAGAGAAGAGAAAGTGACAGAAAACTGAGTGAAATTAAAGATGAAGGAAAATATAGAAACAGAGAAAGAGTGGAGGAGAGATGGGAAGAGCATTTCAGTCAGCACCAGTGCCATAAGGAGACAACAAGAAGTGGCGGTGCTCTCTTTCACTGAAGTCCAAGCATAAAATGCAGACAATCTTGAATGTATTGATCAATAAAAAGAAATACTTTTTTCTCGATGAAACATGAAATAAGAAAGAGGGGGGACAGGTCAAGTCTATTAATAAATGTAGTCATGCATTGACTACATAAAATTATTTTGAATGGGTGTACAATTATAACATTGATTTTCAAGTGATTTGATAATAAGCAAACAGGCAACTAAAACAGTGTAACAATGATGTAACATTTTCTTGTGATGCTCTACTTAAATGAAATGTATTGATTAAAAATAAAGAGTTTATTTAAAAATATTTTAACTTAAAAACATTACTTTACTTTCACTTTTGTATAACTTGTTGAACAACACAGAACATTCAAGATAAATTCTACGTAAATGTCTTCTGTCCTGTAAAAGATACACAATATGTGTTTTAAAAATGAGCCAGAAAATGCAAAAAAAATGTAAAAAAAAAATCCAATTAAAATATTGTTCAAGATAATTCTTTTTAGGAATGGCTCCAACAGATTTTAGAATCCACTTTTCTTGCAATTGTGCCTTCACATGTTCACTTTTAAGAGCTACAGTAAAATACATTACCACAGATGGTTTGCGATGCCTGTACTCATGAATTCCTTTTGTTGTATAAATGCAAATGTCTGTCTGATGTTTAGCATTAAAACCGAAACAATTATCGGTAGATACAATATAATAATTAATTTATCAAGTAAAATAATTTCTAACGATAAAACAAAGTAGCATGCTATTTGCTAGCGCCCACTTTAGTACACCCTTCCCAGCCTTATTTCTCTCTATTAATATGTGATCACTACTTTGTGATGATTCCTTTTGATGTGATTATTTTGTTTTCATGGTTTTTACTGTTGATTGCAAAACATTTCATCCCATTTTGCGATTCTTTGCAGACTTATTCGAACCTCCTCAGGACTTTATGCGTGATGGCCAATCCAATAATATATATCAATGGTCCAATGGTCCAGACCAATTGCAATCTTACACGTCATCAATTCACAAGGCCCCATACTGATCTGGCAGGCCAAACATATATACACCAGAAATGTGCTGTGATGAAGACGAAGCCCATCAGCAACTCTTCCTCAAGTCTGGGAGTCATGAAGAAACTTGGGAGCAGCTTGGAGTCTGAATGTTTGCAGGAAAGAAAGTTAGAGGAAATCTTTGTTTCTAATCGAGCAATGTTTTAAAACACAGTTTCTGATGGACAGAGACATCCAGAAAGCTGACTCGGGGTGAAGAGAGAAAAGATCGCCAACATGGTGATCCTCTCTGTTCCAGTCACGCTGTGAAGAGCAGCTCAGTGTGAGTGCATTTTTGTGATGACACAAACAAAAATGAAAAAATATGTTATTTTGGCTTAAAACAGGTTCTGGATCATTTCCAAGAAAGCTTCTGCATCGACCTGTCATTCACTTTGAAGCCACGCCCCTTTTCATATCTGCTGTGTTAGGGAGCAACAGAAATCAGAGATAAAAGTTAATCCACATGAAGTTTCATCTTTTTCATGTTCCTCACAGACAGCAGGTCAGTGTGAGGATGGAGGATAAACAGTGAAAGCTCTTGTGATCAAATCCTGAAAAAACATTCAGTAGAAAGACTGAAGCTGATTGGTTAAAAGCAGACACCTGAATGAAGGGAAACAGTCTGAAGAGGTCAGAAGAAAAAAAAACAATTCTTTAAATTTCCATTGAAGACACAAATCTAAATAGTGTGACGACATAGGACAACAGTCAGCAAAATCAACACGACATGAGGAAGTGATCTGTTCTTAAAGCAAAGCAGAAGAGGAACAAACAGAATCACGAGCTGTCTGCAGCTACGTTCGCACGGTAAGTGGAGATTCTTCTTCTTCAGATCTTTGAATAAACTAAACTTTGTTTTTTGAACTTTGTCTTCATTAACATGACTATTTTTCCAGAATATTTGATTTGATCTATTTTCTCTACAAATTCATCACTTTGCTTTCTAAAGATATGATTTCAATACTGTTCAACAACTCAATTCTCACTTTTTGATGAGTTATTGTTTCACTGATTTATGAGAAAAATGGAAACAAGTGATGTGTTTAATTAAGATTTTTAGAGAATTAACTCTTGTTTGTTTAGGTTCCCTCACACAAATAGTAAAATGAGTTGACAGTTTATTCCATGCCCAGTTGCGCGTCTGAAGGGAAGGAGTATGCTGGTTGTGATATACGTGTTCTTCTGGATGTGTTGTCCGATCTATGATGTCTGCTCCCTAATCCTAGCTCCTGGCACACGGCTGAAAAATTTAATTCTGTTGCATAGTGAAAAAATCCCCAGACTAAATCCGTCCTTCAAAACCATACCAGGCACATATTCTCATCGAGGTTTGCTATCTCAAGGTTGAATCACGAAACCAGCATTAAATGTGCATGGGATACACATTACGTATAAAAAAAAATAAATAGGGGCTCCCACATGTAGTTAACAAAAGTGAAACTGCTCATTGAAGTGGAACAGATCAGATGACTTGTTGAACTTTCCAGCAAACAGACAGAATATATATTATTTCTATAAACGCAAACCATCATGAAGCTCTAAAGTTTGCATATTTCTTTTATGACTCCCACACCTACCTGTTCTCCTCAATACAAATCTGTGTGTGGATCTAAGTTTGTCTTTGTTGGAGCTTTAGGAGGAAGAATTCATGTATTTTTTTCACCTCATTATTGTTATTTTTATTATTTTAATCTACTTAATTTTTCCTGAATTATGGAAACAGGAAGTTTGTTGTTTCTTTGTCAAAGTGACTGAATAGAAATGTTACTCCATCTTGGAGTGTTTGCTGCTGCAGCTCCATGTCTCCATCTGGTGGAGTGAGAGCAGAAGTGCAGCAGCTGATGTTCAGCAGCTTCCTCTGCCTCCCACTGCTGTCTGACTGCATTCACCTGAACCTGAGAGGAAACACAAGAAAAGAGCCCATCAGTGGAGGAGCAGCTGATCTATTAGTGAAGGAGGATCAGAGCTGAAGATGAGTGTTTCCTCTGCAGATGAAGGTAGAGGGTGTGTGTGAGCTCATCCAGTGAATCCAGCAGCATGGATCAGTGTGAGGACACACAGGAGGGAGCCCCTCCCTCTAAAAGCACTCTGTGTGGGGAAGATGAGAGCCAGAGGAAAGCTCAGAGGTGAGATGAACATCTCTAACTGTCCAGGACTCTTCTCCATGTCAGAGTTCAGCACTCACATCAACAACCTTCATTCTTCACAGGAACCAACCTGGACCTGGAGATGAACCCAGCTGTGTGTCCTTTAGGAGTGACAGATCAAAGGGTTTTCTTATTAACTTCAAAGACAGCAGTTCAGGAGTTAAACAGTAAGTGTTTGTCAGAGCTAAAGGAGGCTGGATAATAGTTCAGAAGATCAATTTGGACAAATGTTTAATTAGAACAGAAACATTTCAGTTTGGTTGCAAATATTTTGGTGAAAGTCTTTATGTTGTTATACATGTCACATTCAGGAGTGACAGGTCAAAGTTTCTACCTCCTCACTTCAAAGCCAGCAGTACAGGAGAGGAACAGTAAGTGTTTGTTTTAGCTGGATAATAGTTTAGATCAGGGGTGGGCAAACTTTTCCACTCATGGGGCACAAAGGCTTCTAAAGTTTGACAGAAGGGCCGGAATATATATATGTATATATATATATATATATATATATATATATATATATATATATATATATATATATATATATATATATGTAAATAATATCGATCAATAGACAGATATAAATATGATATCAAAGTTTCATTCATTCACAATCCTTTTATCAAAATAAAAACACTGTTTGTGAAATAAAAAATAACCAAATATCTCTCTTTGATCTTCAAAGAAATAAGTCAGGAAAAAATAATAATAACAAATTTCAAAACTATATTCAACTGCCTGTCCTCTCCTGTCCCTTGTTATGAGAGGTTACCTTTTTCTTTATATCATTTATCCTCTTCTTTTGTTTATTTTTTTGTAAATTGGGTACCAGATGCTTTTGACCTTTTTTGTCAGTCTTTTGGCAAACTTCCCAGCCAAAGGCATCCATTAAACCAATTCTCACTTCAACACGTTTTGTGTTCACCATTTTCATTTGGCCATTTCACACAAATATTCATTTTGAAAAAAGCATGAATTTTATATATCTGTTTTAAAACGTGCATCACAGAATGTCACGGTATGACTGACTTTTAAATCATTTATATAGTAGATTCCGCCTCCTCCCCCATCTGTCCTCTTCATTTGGAGAGACCCACAGTTGAAAGGATCCCCCCATTTTTTAATTTATTTTTTTTAATTGCCGCGCCGAGCGACAGCCCGAACGACCCGACTCTAAACCCACTGCTGCTCCGTCAGAGTCCCTGAGACTTGGAAGGCTGCAGCTCCTCACACCTGGACACCTGGACACCTGTGCAGCCCTCTGTCTCCGCCCACAATTGTCCAAAGTCCTTTTTTCCCTCACGCGCTGAAAGTTTCTCTGCGAGCAGAGCCAGAGTAATCGCGAGCGCACATGACCAAAATGTGGCGCGTGCGCGCGCTCACCAAGACTGTGCGCATGCATTACTCATGCCCGATGGAACAGCTCACGCACGCGGACGTAGACAGTGTCTCGCGCGCGAGGACTTTATTAAACAGAACAGAGATCAAACACGCGCACTCTGGAGCAGAAACCGCTGAGAGAGCCTGAACTGTTCTCAAGGAATGTTTGCGTGCAGATGTCATATTTCTTATTTCTTTCTTATTGGAGTTTTGACATATGACAAACGCCATAGTACGCATTAGTTATTTATCCTGTTTTTTCACAGATTTCCAGCAGGTACGCTCCAAAAATAACCCGTGATTGGTAAAATCCGGGAAGGAGAATTAAAGATAAACTTTTCACTAAACACTTTCTCTGACGAGCACACAAACATTTTTTCTCTTTTCTCTCTTGTTTAAACTCTCAAAGTTCAAACCGTCATAAAAAAATAAGTCCAGTTTAAGTCAAGTCAAGTCAAGTTTATTGGTGAAGTTCTGATGTGTACAATTCACACAATATAAAATAAAAAAAGAAACAACCAATAAAAAAAGAAATAGGCAGAAGCTCATCAAGCTTATTCAATGCCTTTCCTTGAAAACTAAACAATATCGATGCTTATCAACAAAGAAACAAATATGAAAGAAAAAACAACTTACAGATACAAGTTACATATGTATGTTGTAATCATTCAAACATTTACGTTTCAAACTTTTTTTAAACTGCAAAAGTGAAGAACTTAATTTTAATTCATCACTCAATTGATTCCATAATTTTACTCCAAGAACTGAAACACATCTCATTTTAGCATTAGTACGAGCTTTAACCTGTACAAAACAATAAAGACCTCTTAAATGATACTGACTAACCCTTAAAGTAAATAGCTTCTGTAGGTTTTTTTAAAACCAAATTATGTTTTACTCTATATACAATTTCTAATACCTTGACGTAAACAATTTCCTTTAATTTTAAACTATTATTCAGACAAAATAAAGAATTTGTTGGCTCACAATATCCTGTTCTGTTGACTATTCTAATAGCTTTTTTTTGTAGTTTAACCAATGATTCAATTATAGTTTTCCCAGCATTTCCCCAGATCTCTGCACAATATGAAAGATACGGAACGACTAATGAACAATAAACAAGAAACAAACTCTTTTGGTTCAATGCATCACGGATTTTAAACAGAATACCGATGGATCTAGAGACTTTGTGTTTTATATAATTTACATGAGATTTCCAAGACAATTTATCATCTATTATTACTCCCAAGAACTTTATTTCATTAACACATTGGATTTCTACCCCATGTAAATATAATTTAACATTTTCAATCTTTCTATTTCCAGAAAATATCATAAATTTGGTTTTGTTTTCATTCAGAGATAACTTGTTATAATCAAAACCATTTTTTAACCAAATTAAATTCCTGTTCGACAACATTCAACAGCTCAACAATATTTTGTCCTGAACAAAACATATTAGTGTCATCAGCAAACATAATGAATTTCAACTTTTTTGACATCAAAAAAATATCATTTATGTAAATTGAAAACAACTTTGGTCCAAGAACTGAACCTTGTGGGAGTCCACAAAAAATATGTTCTAAATCAGAATCTGTATTGTTAATGGTTACATATTGAACCCGATTTTCCAAATAACTTCTCAGCCAATGATGTTTTTTACCCCGAAGTCCATAATATTCACATTTTTGTAACAGAAGGGAGTGATCTATGGTATCAAATGCTTTGCTTAAATCAACAAAAACAGCTATTGTGTTTAGTTTTTAAACAATGGCAGTCGCAACATTTTCCACAAACTCCATCACAGCATGTGCAGTTGAGCAGTTACTCCTGAATCCATACTGGCTCTCATTTAATAAATCATATTTACTCAAAAAAGCATCAAGTCTAACTGCAAAGAGTTTCTCCAAAATTTTAGAAAACTGTGGTAGCAGTGAAACTGGTCTGTAGTTTGATACGGTTTCCTTGTTACCATTTTTATAAAACGGAACCACCTTAGCAACTTTCATCAGGTCTGGAACGACACCACTAGAGAAGGATTTATTGCACATGTAAGTAAGTGGTTCGAGAATACTGTGAATGACTTCCTTAATGAGGGACATGTCGATACCATGACAGTCAGTAGATTTTTTGCTTTTCATTTGATAAACAACTTCAAGCACGTCGCTTTTACTCCACTTAGAAACATTTGTGTTCGTATTGCAATCTATTTTGCTTTTCATGTCACTCACAACTGGTATCTTTTCAGCCAATTTAGCACCAACATTTACAAAGAAATTGTTAAACTCATTAATTGTTTCCTGTTTGTCCTCAATAGTCACTTTATCTTTTTTAATATAATTTGGAAAACAGTTTTTTTTTTCTGTCCCATTACGTTATTGGTTACTTTCCAGGCACTTCTAGTATCTTTCACATATCTTTGCAGTAACTTGTCATAATAGGATCTTTTCTGTTTTCTCAGTATACTTACTAATTTATTTTTGTAGGTTTTATACTTTGTCTCATTTTCTTCCGTTTTGTTTTTAATGAAATCTCGATATACTTGTTCTTTTTTCTACAAGAATTTTCCAAACCTTTAGTTATCCAAGGTTTTGATTTAGTCAAGATTTTTTTCTTATGTGTTTTTTAGTGGGTAGTAGAAATCATAAATTCTCATGAAAATATCTAAGAAAATGCTATAAGAATCATTGACATCATCAACATAGATTTCTTGCCAGTCATATTGAATAAAATCCCCTTTCATTTCTTCAATTGCTGAAGGTGTTTTTTCTCTGAAAATACTATTCATGGTTTAATTTTTTTTAATTTTTTGATTGTTTTCAATTTCAATTAAAACCAAAATAGGAAGATGATCAGTAATATCAGTCAAAAGAAGTCCGCTTTTTGTTTTTAAGCCAGTTTTGTTCATAAATATGTTATCAATTAGTGTAGCACTGTTTAAATTTATTCTACTTGGTTTTAATATTCGAGGGTAAAAACCTAAACTAAACATGGTGTTTACAAATTCTGTTGTTTTTATATCTTTGTTAGTTTTTAACAAATCAATATTGAAATCTCCCCAGACTAAACTCAGGTTATTACTTCTTCTTTCAAACAATTCAGAAATATTCTTATTGAACTGATCCAAACATCCACCTGGGGTTCTATAAATACAACTTATTTGAATATTTTTCAAGCTTTCCCTTTGAATTTCAATTGTCAAACATTCCATTTCATTTTCAACTGAGAAGGACATATGTGGAACAACTTTACATTTTAGACCCGTGCGAACAAACAAGGCAACCCCACCCCCTCTTTTGTTCAGTCTATTTTGAAAGAAAAAATGATATCCCTCCAGTTTGACTAATAGTTCTTTCTCCTCAGTTAACCAAGTTTCTGAGATTGCAACAACAGTAAATTGTTCATCAAACTGGTTCAAAAAGTCCTTAATTTCAGAAAAAATAGTATAAAGACTCCGACTGTTGAAATGTATAAGTGAGAAGCCTTTGAGTTCCACCTTGAAATCCTCTTCAGAATAATACTCACAGTCACAATGGGTGTCATCGTAGAAATGGATTTCTGGGTCAATGTCCTGTAGCATTCCATCTTCATCTTCATCACCATTAAACAAACTTAAAGAATCATCACGTTTTCCTTTAGAGTTCTCTTCAATCATAATTAAAGAAAAGTCTCAAACAAACAAAACACTTCATCTTCTTTTTTCATCTTTTCTTCATTTCTACTTTTCCAGCTCTTCGATACTCCTGGTGGTGATGACTTGAGCCTGTTCTGGTGTTTCTTTGAGCTTTATCATTATGTTACACCCGTCAGTTCCTTGTCCAGGTGTCCTTTATTTTTTTCTCCTTTTTCAGAATTCTTGCTTGGTAAGCAATTTCTGTGTTCCTCCTTGTCAGGTGCTCATTTATGAAGACACCAGTACCCTTAAGCTTTTTAGCAACTTTCAGTAGATCATTTTTATTTTTTCTGCTGACAAATCGGATGACGATGTTCTGTCTTTTTGACTGTTTTTGAGGAATTGTGTGACATGCAGCTATACCTTTACTGTCAACAACAATGTCTTTGGTGCTCAAAAACTCAATAACTTGTTGTTCGAGTGTGAGCAGTTCACCTGGTGGAGCGTCCTCCCCCTCAGAGGGTTCTGCAGTGACCCTGGCATAGGAACGATGTTTGGTCTCCAGTCCAGATATCCCCACATTCTCCATTCTGGTATACTGCTCCAGTTGATCCACTCTGTTTTCCAGGTCTTCAATTTTCTTGTCTTTTTCTTCAATCACCTTTTTCAGTTGTTTGACTTCCTTCAATAAGTCCATCTGCTGCTCCATCACTTTCTTCATGTCTCCTGACATAAAGTTCAAGGATTGTTTTACTTCTTCCATGTCCTTTGCCAGGTTTTTAGCCATTTTTGTGATTGAGATGATGATGGGCCTCCAGTAGGCCTTACTTTCAAAAAGAGCCTATAAAGTCTTTCAAAATTGTCCTGATTCCACAAATAATGAAGTGCAGATAGTCATCAAATAAATCCTTACAAGATGAAGTGATTTAAATTGGAATGAACCAAAGATCTGATCGCGATCAAAGATTTACGCAGATCAGCAGATCTGCACACATGGAGACGCAGCACAGAGGATATGATTGAGAAGGTCTCCAGCCAATCAGGTTGAAAAAACCCAGCTGCATAATTGCTCTGGAAGAATCAACGAGATGCAAAAGGTGAAATAATATGAAGAAATAAAACAATATTCTGTTTTATTTAACAGAGATTTTGGGGGTTCAGATACAGGCACAACCTGCAGACGGATATTTTTGAACAGAAGAACGAGTTCAAGACAAACTTCAGTCTGAGTTCTTCCTCTGCTGCTCTTCTTCCTCACAGATGAGATCACATAGAAACATCACTGCCTTCATCATTAAGGAGAAGACAACAGAAAACACAAAGACTTACCATGAAGAAGAAGAAAGTTGGAGCCTCGTCTCCTCCTGCTCCGTCACGGAGAAAACGAAAGTAACTTATGTAACTACAGTTTTCTGAAACCTGGAAGACCAGCAGATGCGGTTCTTCAAGCTCCATCTCTTTTAGGTTTGAGGACAATTTCAGAAAAACGACTTGGTTTTATTTATTATTAGGGGTGAAAGTCCAGACTGGAGAATGAAAAAGTCACGTTCTATGTGGGTCTTGATCTGTGCAGCCAGATGGAAAAATCATGCCTTTCTGATGTTGTTCAGCGGGCCGGACCCAACAGTGGGGGCGGGCCGGTTCTGGCCTGCAGGCCGTTGTTTGCCCATGTCTGGTTTAGATTATCAATATTTTTTAAGCTGAATGATTTGTTTGTGTGTACAAAGACAGAATGGATCTGATTGTTAATGATTCTCCACAGAGAGGACCAGCAGAGCTCAGAGACTCCCAGTGGTCCGTCTGTCCAGCAGCATCAAACACAGCTGGACTCCATATTTCTGGTCTGTACATGAACAACAACTACTTTTCCATCATTCTGTTCACAGTCATCTCCATGCTGCACTTTGTAGACCAGTGGATTGTCAGTGTGTCCAACATGGAGCTGATGTTTGGCTCCATGACTTCACTCTGATTGGTTCATTCATCTAGAATTCTGTTGCAGCGTCTGGAGGACAACATTGTCACTTTTGTGAAGAAGGAGTTGAAGAAGATCCAGAAGATTCTGAGCCAGAGGGAAGATGAGGAGGAACTGGAGGATGAAGATGAAGAACAGAGGAGCAGCAGAGAGTCACTGATGAAGATAACAGAGAACTTCTTGAGGAGAATGAAGCAGGAGGAGCTGGCTGATCAACTGCAGAACAGTAAGAGGATTTCTCTGAAGGTTTCACCTGCTGGATAAATGAAGATTTATTGATGTCTGAACACTTGGAACAACATGGATTAAAATCCTCATTTTTCAGGACTGCAGAGTTTATTTACACTGTTTTTTTCCCTTCATTCAGGATTGTTTTCAGTTTGTCAACATAAAGTCAAGTCTGGTCTGAAAAAGAAGTTCCAGTGTGTGTTTGAGGGAATCGCTAAAGCAGGAAACCCAACCCTTCTGAATGAGATCTACACAGAGCTCTACATCACAGAGGGAGGAACTGGAGAGCTGAATGAAGAACATGAGGTCAGACAGATTGAAGCAGCATCCAGGAAAGCAGACAGAGCAGAAACCAGCATCAGACAAGAAGAGCTCTTTCAACTCCCAGCTGGTAGACAAGAACCAATCAGAACCGTCATGACAAAGGGAGTGGCTGGCATCGGGAAAACAGTCTTAACACAGAAGTTCACTCTGGACTGGGCTGAAGGCAAAGCCAACCAGAACATCCACTTCATATTTCCATTCACTTTCAGAGAGCTGAATGTGCTGAAAGAGGAGAAGTTCAGCTTGGTGGAACTTGTTCATCACTTCTTCCCTGAAACCAAAGAAGCAGGAATCTGCAGCTTTGAAGACTTCCAGATCATCTTCATCTTTGATGGTCTGGATGAGTGTCGACTTCCTCTGGACTTCCACGAGACTCAGATCCTAACTGACTCTAGAAAGTCCACCTCAGTGGGTGATCTGCTGACAAACCTCATCAGGGGGAACCTGCTTCCCTCTGCTCACCTTTGGATAACCACACGACCTGCAGCAGCCAATCAGATCTCTGCTAAGTGTGTTGACCTGGTGACAGAGATCAGAGGGTTCAATGATCCACAGAAGGAGGAGTACTTCAGGAAGAGATTTCGAGATGAAGAGCAGGCCAGAAGGATCATCTCCCACATCAAGAGATCCCGAAGCCTCCACATCATGTGCCACATCCCAGTCTTCTGCTGGATCACTGCTACAGTTCTGGAGGATCTGCTGAAGAGCAGAGAGGGAGGAGAGCTGCCCAAGAGCCTGACTGAGATGTACATCCACTTCCTGGTGGTTCAGGCCAAAGTCAAGAAGGTCAAGTATGATGGAGGAGCTGAGACAGATCCTCACTGGAGTCCAGAGAGCAGGAAGATGATAGAGTCTCTGGGAAAACTGGCTTTTGAGCAGCTGCAGAAAGGAAACCTGATCTTCTATGAATCCGACCTGACAGAGTGTGGCATCGATATCAGAGCAGCCTCAGTGTACTCAGGAGTGTTCACACAGATCTTTAGAGAGGAGAGAGGACTGTACCAGGACAAGGTGTTCTGCTTCATCCATCTGAGTGTTCAGGAGTTTCTGGCTGCTCTTCATGTCCATCTGACCTTCATCAACTCTGGAGTCAAACTCATGGAGGAAGAACAAAAGACGACAGTCCAGTTCTACCAGAGTGCTGTGAACAAGGCCTTACAGAGTCCAAATGGACACCTGGACTTGTTCCTCCGCTTCCTCCTGGGTCTTTCTCTGCAGACCAATCAGAGTCTCCTACAAGGTCTGCTGACACAGATGGCAAGTAGCTCACAGACAAACCAGGAAACAGTCCAGTACATCAAGAAGAAGATCAGTGAGAATCTGTCTGCAGAGAAAAGCATCAACCTGTTCCACTGTCTGAATGAACTGAATGATGGTTCTCTAGTGGAGGAGATCCAAAAGTCCCTGAGTTCAGGACGTCTCTCCACAGATGAACTGTCTCCTGCTCAGTGGTCAGCTCTGGTCTTCATCTTACTGTCATCAGAAGAAGATCTGGAAGTTTTTGACCTGAAGAAATACTCTGCTTCAGAGGAGGCTCTTCTGAGGCTGCTGCCAGTGATCAAAGCCTCCAACAAAGCTATGTAAATCCCATTTAGTGAATGAAAACACTTGAGCAGAATTTTTTTTTAATAACTGCAGTCCTGTTTTGCTTTCTTTAGACTAAATGGCTGTAATCTGTCAGAGAGAAGTTGTGCAGCTCTGTCTGCAGTTCTGAGCTCTCAGTCCTCCAGTCTCAGAGATCTGGACCTGAGTAACAACAACCTGCAGGATTCAGGAGTGAAGCTTTTGTCAGCTGGACTGGAGAGTCCACACTGTAAACTGGAAACTCTCAGGTGAGGTTTCAACAATCTCCTTTTTTCAGGTTCTGCCCTTTTTTCTGATACATTAGAAAGTGTTGGTGAATAAAGAACAGTGGAGGACTGTTGCAAAAAAGTAGAATGATAACTTTATTGAAATTTAAAAGGCCAACCT
>NC_050513.1:13947191-13949683 GCF_002922805.2 Oryzias melastigma | reverse complement strand
GGTCATGGGTGTATGTGTTATAGGGAGGGTGTGTGTGTGTGTATGTGTGTGTGAAGGGTGGGTTGGGCTTTTATCGTGTATGTTTTTTCTTTAAATGTGAAGCGCTTTGGGTTACTCTTGAGTATGAAAGGCGCTTTTATAAATAAAGTTTGATTTGATTTGATTAGATTAGATCGCAAAGATGTATCTATCCCAGAACTGAATATTTAAAATGGACAAACAATTCCAGCACATCTCTGAACCAATGAACTTCAGCCCCTAATGAAGACATTTAAAGAGATCAAACTACAGCAAGATGACAGGCTATGGTGTTTATTTTATGTCAAAAGTCCATGCAAAAATAATATATCTCCACACATGCAACACACATTCGTCGCAGACCATTCAGAGCAGCGCAAGCCCTTTCTGCTCCTGCACGCTCGTGTTTAAACCTCTCACTAGCAGAAAAAGTCCTTGCACCCGAGAGACTGGCCCCTCAAGCACGAGTGATGCATGCACACTAGTAGAATCTCAGTGAGCGCATGTACGTGCAACAGCATAACATTTACACAGATGATCATTAAGATAAATAGCAGAACCCTTCAGATGTTTGCGTTGTTTCATCAGAGCTATCTTGTGCTTGCGATTCACAAACCTGATCAGGATCGCTGGTTTATCCGTATTCTTTCTCCGAGGAAGCGGATGACAGACCCCAACAGTGTTTAGGTCCAAGGAAATCCCTTTAGACGCAAGAAATTATCCAACTTGATTCTCCACGTTCACGTTTGCTCCCGTATCAGCTCCATTAGCATCCCTGCTAGCGCTGGTAGCAGCAGGCCACACCCGAGGTTGTAGTTGAGTCCTGTGAGAATCACATTATTCATCTGTGCCTGTTGATCCATGTCATGCATCCTCCTCTCCAGGAGATCTTGCCGATTATCTTGTTGTTTGTTACGTGTCCTTTCTTGATGGAAATCTTCCAGGAGTTGTAGCAATGGTGTCAGCTTACAGCAGCACTGCAAGCGTAGATTCAGAGAGAACAGCTGGGGTGAGCTTAGCTTGGATGTCGGCTAACTTGGTTTTAAGCTCTGCCAGATCAGCTTCAAGATTTTTCTTCGGTGCCATGTTCAACTCTCCTCGTTGCGGTAGTTGTTGCTGCAGCTCGGTGATTAAAGTTGCTTGTAGGAAACGTTAAAAAACTTTAAAAGCCGAAGAGTTGGGGAGAGCTGGAGACACACATCTGCTCATGACCCGGAACCGGAAGTATCTCTGTGTTTTTAGTCACCCCTTGGACTCACTTCATTGTGAAGTATTGTATTTGCCTGTCATACAACTCTGAGCAATTTATTCCTCTTTGCCTTCTTGTGTTTTGACCTCTGCCTGTCTCCTGACTCCCTGCCTCGCTCCTCGTCTGACCTTTTGCCTGGATTTTTGACCTCGCCTTGTTTTTTGCCCCTGTCGGATCTTCTGCTATTAAAAGCTGTTGCATAAGGATCTCAACACCTCAGCGTCTTCGTTACATTCATACTCATCAAAAACACTTCTGATAATGCTGTGGAAACATTTATTTGAGAATATTGGAGTACATTTTAAATTATTACTCAGCCAGTAATGATTCTTTCTGAAACAGTAACAACAAAAAAAATTCAATTTATACATTGCAGTTTGAAGTTTTTTTTAATAGACCAATCAGAAGAAAAACAGTGAAGCCCTCTGTCTCCATGTCAAATTGTCAAAATTAATTTTTCACTCACACGCAAGTTTCCCTGCGTGCAGAGCTAGAGTCAGTGCGTGTATTTAATATCAAGGAAAGTTCAGCAGTTCAAGTGTTAGCACTGATGCTGTCACGGCTCTGGAGACCTGCTCTCTAGTTTAAGATTCACAAGCCAAAAAAATCTGTTTATTTGAATTATTCAGATCCTTATTGTGTCTGTTACCTTGAGAGGCACTAAAATATTGCATTTACATATTGCACTGATCTGTAATTTTTCTCACGTCCTTCAAACACAGACATTCAGGGATAGAAACAACACAAGAAAAATTAAGAACACATAATCAAATCTCTTTTAAAGTATTTTTTTATGATTCTTTTGCAGCATAAAAAACATGTTCTATTTCTGCAGATCTTCCAGGACAACACTACAATCTTCTTCTAGCTGTCTATATGAACTGTCTTATACTGAGGTCACACTGGGTCAAATGTTTACACTTGGTTTAAGGGGTCTTTATTACTATTATTATTTACTGGTTTGCACTTATTAGGAAGTATGAAGTATATATGCTCCAAATACAATTATGTTGTTCCTCTGTGACTATAAAAAAGAGAAATGTAGCCTCTCTATTGTGTCCTGGGTCCTCCCAGGGTCTCTGCTGAGTTGGACATGCACACTGCTGATTTTTAATTATCATGTTGTAAATCTTGTCAAACTGTCTGCTTGATTTTTCTTCAACTGTAAAGTTGCTATATGCTTTAATTCAAAGTCTTGACATTTTTTACACATATCAAGGACAAT
>NC_050513.1:13944049-13947149 GCF_002922805.2 Oryzias melastigma | reverse complement strand
GACAAGTCCACTAAGAACATTTTTTCACTCCATTTTTGGTCTTCACCAGATAGTTTAAGTTGTCTAGAACACACAATGAATTTTAAAAAAGGATTGCTACATTTATATATCTGAGGTCATCAATTCATATTAAAATTAAACACGTATTTTAGTTTCTAATAGTTCTGGAATGTATGTGTTACTGTCATAATTATGTAATCATTTTGACATGTGCTTCTCTGACAATGTGGTCATTTTTCATATTTCACAGAACAGCTGCAGTTTCAAAATAAGCTTTTTTCTTACTGGAATACTTGTTCTTAAAATGAACTTGTTTAATTTCAGGTAAAAACTATCATGTTGGGACTTTGAGCAGTTTGAAGATGTTTTACTTTTAAAGCTTCTCTAAGTCCACAATGAGCTGAAACTTCAGCTGCCTTCCCTGATCCTGAACACACTTTTCTGTCTGCTTTCAGGTTAGAATATTGTAGTTTGTCAGTGATCAGCTGTGAAGCTTTGGGATCAGCTCTGAAGTCCAACCCATCCAGTCTGACAGAACTGGACTTGAGCTTTAACAAGCTGCAGGATTCAGGAGTTCTTCATCTGTGTGGGTTTCTGGAGAGTCCAGACTGCAGACTGCAGACTCTAAGGTCAGTAATTAAGCTGAACACCATGAAGGATGAAAATAAACATATCAGGTGTAAAATGTTTAGATTTACTGAACGTGTCATTTTACTGCTACAAAGCTGGATCACAGCTTGGACTCAGTGCAGTTGTCTGAATTTCTCCTCCACCTCATGACGTTTTCAAACAAGGTCAAAGAAGTCACTCCTCGGATCAGGAGCAAGGTTGGATACTGGATATTCTACAGATTTTTGTTTTTTTTCGTCAATAGCTTTGAGGCCGTTTGTTCTATTAAACTCAAACCCCTTTAGAATGGTACTCCCTTTGTGGACTATTGGGCTCAGCACTTTAGGTGGGATTTTAATGCATTTCACGATTTAAAAAAATGTTGGTGTGAAATGTTGTGCTTTTCTTTAATAGCCTTTAGGCAGTTTTACCTACTGACTTCAAACCACTTTTGAATAATACTCCCAGATGAGGACTGTTGGGTTCAACACTTTATATTAGATTTTCATAAATTTACTTTAAAAAAAATGCTACAGTGTAAAATATTATGTTTTTCTTCAATAACTTTGAGGCATACAGCCTCACTCTGTGAGAAGTATTGTTTTGTACCACCTTGCCTACTTTTACCATTTGTTTCATTCTGTACCTTGTTTCTGACACTGCTTCATCTGATTGCTTGCTGCCGACCCTGGCCTTCGCCTGAACCCTGACTAATCTTCTCTCTTCTGGATGACCCCATGCATGTGTTTGACCTCTGCCTGTTTGATCCTGATCTAGTTTTGTGGACTTTTAACTGTGGTTAGTTCCTGTCCGAGCTAATAAACCTGCTGCACCTAGAACCATCTGTTTGCTTGTTTGTGACAGCTACAGTAACACTAGAAACTCTTAATGTAAAATTACTGACATCACACAGGGGATCCTGACTGTTAAAAACAAATTTTAAAGACCTACAGAAAACTTTCATATTCAGCTGGAAAATTTTATTTAATCATTTAATTTTTTAGCAAAGTTGTATACCGGTATGTTTATTTTTGTGCTTATTATCCTGTGATTTTGATTTCAGGTATTTGTCTCATATTTTCCTCTTTGGTTCTACTTTTTTTCATGGTACGTGGACTTAAACTAAAAGAATCCAACATTAAAAATTGGAAGGTAAAAATGTTTTAATTTTGACATTTGCAGATAACTCCTACTGAAGAGTATAATCCAATAAAAAATAAAGTTTAGCATACTACAGTGACCAGTCTCTTCTGCTTATTAAAACAGTTTTAACATGGAAGTTAAAGAAAAGGAAATGAGTCAAAATCAGATATGTGCAGTATTCATTTATTTTTGAAACAGATTATATTAATCAAAACATTACAAGCATTGATCATTGACAATTCAGAACATTCTTTCCTTCGTTTAAAGTAGGGACCTCTTTAAACAATCTTTTGTCTTCCACAGAGCAAAGAAGTTATGGAATTGTTTCTCGATAATGTTAATTAAAAAAAAAAACAAATAAAAAAACACAAAATTTTACTCTACAAATTTATTTTAAAAAGTAAGATGCATTAAAATCCAGTCTTAAGTGCTGAGCTCAATGGTCATTAATAGGAAGTATTATTCTAAAGTAGTTTAAGGTCAGTAGTTGAAATAGCCTCAAAGCTTTTGAAGAAAAACACACAATTTTACAGTATGCAATTTTTAAAAGAAAAAAAGCATTCAAATCAGATCTAAAGTGCTGAGCCTAAAAGTCCTCAATGGAGAGTACCATTCTAAAGTGGTTTAAGATCAGTAGGTCAAACTGCCTTAAATTGATTGAAGAAAAGCAAATTTTACAGTATAAAATTTTTAAAAAAGTAAAATAAATTAAAATCCAATGCGGAACCCAATAGTCTTCAATGGGGAGTATCGTTTTACAGTGGTTTGAGTTTAGTAGATCAAACGGCCTCAAAGCTATTGAAGAAAACCCCCTGAGTATCTGTCGAATATCCAATATCCAAATAACTTCACCTCAGCTCCTGATCCAGCTGGACCTCCAGTTTCACTGAGCTGTGATGGAAATGTCCTGAAAGTGTCAGACAGGAACTTTGTTGTCAGTTTGATGTCAGATTACTGAAGCTTCATGTTGGAGTCAATAGAAGTCAGGAAGTTGTTTCTTGCAGTAGACGTAGATTCAGAAAAGCCCACTTCCCAATCAGTACTGACAGCAAAACCATCACAACTCTGCATTCTGACTGTTATAAATATTTAGTAAACACAGAGATGCTTAGCTGCCCATTGAAAACCTAAACACACCTGATCCACTCCACCTGCCATCCCTGTCTGCTTGCAGGTTGAAGAACTGCAGCTTGTCAGAAATTAGCTGTGAAGCTCTGGTTTCAGCTCTGAAGTTCAACCCGTCCAATCTGACAGAACTGGACCTGAGCGGAAATAACAACCTGCAGGATTCAGGGCTTCTACATCTGTGTGGTTTTCTGAAGAGTCCAGACTGCAAACTGCAGACTTT
>NC_050513.1:13929787-13943249 GCF_002922805.2 Oryzias melastigma | reverse complement strand
GATTAGATAATTGGCTAGTCAAGTCCATGACAGCTCGTGAAATGTCATCAACTCTGCGAAATATATCATGCTGTGCTGAAGTCAATTGTTGTAGTGAGTCTTCCTGATGCCCCAGAAGGATGCCTTGCTGAGAAACAATGAAACGTAAAGCTTCCGGGTCAGCTGGGTCTGCAGCTTGGCCAGTTCGTTCTGTCATGATTGCGAGAGGAAGCAGACTCAGATGCTGAAACCCAGTAGGCAGTAGGAAAGAGTTTATTGTCCGATAAGGTTTTGGGCACTGAAGCTGGAGTGGGGTGGCAGCAGGAGGAGGCGGATGAGGATCAGCAGGAGACCAGGCGGTGGAGCAAAGAACCAGCAGGTGAGTTGGATGATGGCGTGGTCCTGCAGCCGGGTAGATGGTGGAGCTAAGTGGCAATGGACCCAGGTCAGCACGTGGTAGTAGAAATCCTGGCAAAGCGAAGGAGACGTCAGCGTGAGCATGAGCAAAAAATGACTTAAGCTTAAACTTTCAAAAGGCTAGAAGCACAAGGCCAAGGTACTTCACCGGTTAAGGTAACGAACTGGCGAAGAATGCTGGAGCAGGCCTCTCTTAAATAGCTGACTGTGGCTGATGAGAAGAGTGCTGGCAGCTGGGTCCAATCAGGAGGTGCAGAGGAGAGCAGGGGCACCATGACATTTTTTCTAAGAAAAAAAAAATTCCTTCCTGAAGATCAAACTGATCTCATAGATGAAGGTTCATTTTTCTGGAATTTCACTCTCATTCCAATAGCAGCAGGAGCAGGGAACTCTTTGTTTGTTGTGACTCTACAATCAGAGACTATCTTCAGACAGTTCTTCGTGATGGAGAAAGCTAGACTGGAATGTACTGGATCTTTGTTGCTCTCATAGTTTTACTGTTTGACACAAATGATCAGTGAGCAAAAATGTCCACATTCTGAATCTGATCTGCAGGAGCATCTTTTTGCAGCTGCTTGTTCAAAATCTGTCTGCTGACATTTGTGCTCCTGAAGGTTCTGCTTGCAGCCATCAGCTCTTTTATTTTCTTTTGTCCAACAAACTCATTCAAAGCAAGTGTAGAATAAGCAGACAAGCACACTCACATGAACTCTGAGTCCTGCTGTGTTTCATCAGATGCAGCTGAGAGTCCAAAGGCTGATGTTTGTGAGCAGACAGTGACGAAATGCTGCAGCTGGATGCTACTCCGACAAACACATCCTCCACAAACATTCTTATATTTTCATCCACAAACATTTGCTCACATTCATCCTTTAAAGCTTCCAGCAGCTTCTGTCTCCTCTTTCAGAGCCGAGGTCCTTGATCAGAGATCAATGTCCAGCATTTGCAAATAATTCTTCCTCATCACTTCCTTCCTCTTTCTGCTTTGATCTGTTGGAGCTGAAAGGATTGCAGCACAGAAGAACTGGAAGATCGTCTTCAGAAAATTGGGATGAAGACTTTCCACCATCATGATCCTGAAATTCTCCCATGATTCAGAGAAGTTTATAGAAGTGCTGAGCAGAAAGTTGGGCTATTTGTGCAGAAACACGAGGTGATTTAGATATAGCCACAGGCTGATGCTTGACTTTCACATATCTGGAGTGCTTTACTGAGGCAGCTGAATGTTGTTCTGAATGATCTTTTTCCCTCATGCTGGATCCTTTGGATCTATTGCTGTTGCCTCTGATGTATGCCCTTTCCCAAATGATTCAGCTCTGAACTATTTAGAAGAATTGAAGGATGAAAACCCTGTCATTAAACCCAACTCTTTGTTCTGAATCCAGGTTGTGGGGCTCCAATCTCTCAGAGATAAGTTGTGCTGCTCTGGTCACAGCTTTGAAATCCAACCAGTCTAATCTGACAGAACTGGACCTTAGCCGGAACAACCTTTGTGATCCAGGGTTTCATCATCTGTGTGGTTTTCTTGAGAGTCCCAACTGCACACTGCAGACTCTGAGGTCAGTCCTTTGTTCCAGTTTGGGATCTTTTCCAGTAAAGCAAACCAGTATCTAGTCACAAATCTTTTTATTTCTCCCACTTTGAAAAGTAAGAGATCTATAATTTTCACAAGTGTACCTCCACAGAAAGACAGAATGAGAAAATCCAATACACACCACTGTTTTGATTTATTGTTAATTTATTTCCAAATTATGGTTAAATAATTACAATTAGTTAGTAACAAATTATCATCTCAATACTGTGTTATATACTATTTTTGCCAATGACAGAGGTCAAATATTTTCTGTAAGTCTTCACGGGGTATTCACACACTGTTGCTGGAATTTTGGACGATTGCTCCACGGTGATGTTCCTCTAGCATTGATCTTTTGGGGCTGTTGCTGGTCTGCAAAAGCTTTCTTCCAAGTATTTTCCATGAGTTTGAAATTTAAAAATGGCAAGTCCACTCCAGGACCTTGAAATGCTTATTACAAAGCCACTTCTTTGTTTCCCAGGCCAGTGTATTTGGGATCTTAGTCTTGCTGCAAAACCAAGCAATGCGTCTTACTTCAATGCTCTTGCTAATGGGAGGAAGTTTTTACTCAAAATCTCTCCATACAAGGCCTCAAACATTATTTCCTGTACATATGTCAGTAGTCATCGCCCATTTACTGTAAAACATGCATAAAGCGTGTTTCCACAGACTCTCTTCGCATTGGGTATGGTGTTCTTTGGATACAACTCAAAATTTTGTCTCCCCCAAACACAAGTTGCTTTTTTTTTTTTTTACCAGAGTGTCTATTTTGGTTTGATCATATGACATTCTCCCAGTACTCTTCTGGATAGGGATGTTCTACTCAAGGTTATCAACTGCAAGTCTTTGTTGCACTGTTTTACACCCCTAATTAAAACAGGTAATGAATGGAAGGCAAATGACCATATAAAATAAGTTATTACAGGTCATAAGGGAAATATGTTTTCTTGTTAGTAATGACAAGGGGGCCCAAGCCAGGATTCCATTTTTTCAGTCCCAAGCCTAGATAAATACAGAGGGTTTTGTCAGAAAGGGGCATCAGACGCAAGATCTTTGTCAAATCAAACATCATTCAAAAATAACTCCTTCAGTAAATAAGAAACCATGGTGAATAATCATTATGCTATTGTAACATCGAGATATGGCCAATAATTACTGTTTAGGGGACACAGCTGATTTATTTAATAGTTTTTACTAAATCTCTAAACTGTCTCCTAACTGTAACTGACTGAAATTTTACATCAAAATTTTGAATTAATTCCTGCGGGATTCATGCCACTGTCAAAACTTATGGTGCAATCTGAACTGCTCTATGAATTGGTCTCTTGATACAGCCGAGCAGTATAGCTTCAAATCAAAAGGTGATCTCACACCGAACGTGATTTGTGCGGCAGAGGCGTCCAGTTTCAATGTTAAGTCAAAGGTACAGATGTGACATCTGTAGTCCCGCAGTGCGATTTGAGCGACAGGTGTGGCACGGCAGTCTGCCAGCAGCTCGATTTAATCGACGAGGCGTGTATTATGTAATAATGTTAAAAACCTGAAGTTTGACAGGTCGCTGCACCTTATCTATCAATGAGGAACTCAGCTTTGGGCACGTGACTTTTTCAGTCATTTGTTCAGCAGGTAAAATGCTAATCCAAAGCAAGAGTTTTTGTCCAGAAATTTCACCTTTTTCCTTTACCCGTTGGAGCTGCAGGTTTGCAGTGCTCATCCGGCTAATTTAGGGAGAGGGCGGGATACACCCTTGACAGACCGCCGGCTTTTGATCCCGCGGTGGAGCTCACTGACACGATATGCCGGCAGACAAAGAACCGCTTTGGGGTGCGGAAGCTGCCGGCTTGGACCTCATCGAGACTTAAAAAAAAAGTATAAAGGTCTCCAATTTCATTTTTTCCCCCTTGGGTTAATACAAGACAGTGAGCCTTCAAGCTCAGCCACAGAGACACAGAAACAACGTAGAAGCGGCTGTCATACAGACACAGACCCTGTACCAGGAAATCTTTTAATACCAATCATATAAACCCAAACGTGGATACATGATGACTGATGTTTTTGTAGAACTCTTCACAATAAATAAACCTTATTTCTCAACATCACCTCTGGCTTCCTTTCATTCTAAGTAAGATATCCACAGACACCGTTACTTATAGCAATTATCCCAAAAACATTAGCTGGTAGCTCCTTTTACATGGAGCAGCGGCATCAAACTAAGGAACACATTTTTTGGCAGACGATGAGCAGCGATTTTGTAGCGCGGCAAAAGAGGGCCATGGCACGTGAATTTGTCATGCAAATCGCGTTTGGTGTGAGTGCACCTTAATCATTTTCAGCTCCTCTCCTAAATGAAACAAGCTTTGATACATGCTACATGGAAACGGTCCTTCCACTACACAATATACGCTTCAAAGCCTCGATACAGAATGTTAAACCACTATTTTCAACCCTTTTCATAGTTGAAGTGCATCTATAATGAGAATTAAAGGCCCCCCACATCTTTTTAAATGGGAGAACTTGCACATGGGACTTACTACTTTTTGCCCCACTGTAGGTTTAATTATCAACTGTTGCACTTTGATGTTCAGTTCATTGGTATATTTGAGTCTTTTTGGGGGGAAACAGATACAGAAACGGGGAACTACATCTGCCCTTCTTTTCTTCATCTTAATCTTCTCTAATTTTGGTTCTTGTTCTGCTGTGATGTTCAAGTGAGAAAAGAAATGACAAAATTGTCAACTTTGAAGTCTTTTTCTTCTAACCCAACTCTTTATTCTGTATTCAGGCTAACGCACTGTGGTTTGTCAGAGATCAGCTGTGCTTTTCTGGTCTCAGCTCTGATGTCCAACCCATCCCACTTGACAGAACTGGAGCTGAGCTACAACAATCTGCAGGATTCAGATGTTCAGCAGCTCCAGGATCTGGTTGAGAGTCCAAACTTCAAACTGCAGACTTTGAGGTCAGTAGAGGATTGGAGTCGGTCCAATTGTTTTGTCCTAAAGTTACCTTGAGAGAAAAGATGCAGAGTTTCCTGTGAAGCTCTGAGGAGTATGATAACTGCAGTGGAGACTCCAAAAAGAGAAAATGACAGCAAGCTGCAGCTCTTAAAAGAACTGAAGCTCCCGTTGCTTTTCTGCTGCTGCATCACTGACTAATATGAGGTTCAGGAGATACTGTTTCCTATCTATGCTTCTCTTCTTCTCTTGGTAGCTGGAAGAAGTGGTGAAACTGGTCTTCCTCCTGGTGGCCCAGAGAGAAGAAACGACTGCTCTGCAGAGATGTTGTGACAGGACGATTTTACTGGAGGAATCAAAGGACGTTGGGATGAATGTCAGAGCTGCAGCGTGAACTGATCTGAGATCAGATACACTGTCCCTCTCAGCATCAAGTGGACAGTTATTGTGCTGCAGTTCCCCCAGTGGACTGAAGGAAAACTCCACTACCTTTTCTCATTCTCACTTGGAAAGTTTTCTGCTTCTCTTCTCTCTAGTATTGGGAGCTTGTCTTAAGTTTGTCCTTACGCCCTTATAGTAGTTGCTGATATCATCCTCCCTGTCAACTGACGTAAGTGTTTCTCTGTACATTGTCATGGGGGAGCAGCTGTGGATCATTTGTGGATATCAGCTGTGAGCATTACTACACTAAACTCAAACAAACTACCAAATATTGATTAGTCATTGATCAGATTTCTCCTCATCTATCCTGAAACTTTTCCGGTTGGTGATTCTCTGATCAAATTCAGACATGATGGTTTCTTGCAGAAGTTCAGGAGTCCTTTCTCCTGTTTCTTGGACTCCTGTATCTCTTTGTACTACAGAGTGCACCAGCATTCTCTGAACATCATTCTGCTGATCTAGAAAGCAACAGCATGGCTGCTGACCAAAGAAAGACCACCTAATAGCAGTTCTGGACTCATGATTCTCAGTCTGTGTTTAATGTAGTTCAACTTTTATTTGTTCTTCTTCAATCCTTTAACTTTATCATACATTTCAGAACCACACAAAGTAGACAGAGGTGCTCTGATCAAAGCCTGCTGGTGTTCCAGAACTAGCAGGTAATTTTCTTCTGAAGCCACAATGTCTGGAATAAACTGCTTTTTTGGAGCAAACCATCATTTTGTGTGATGTTTTTCTCACTCTTTGTCTGTTGCTGAGGATAACTTATTTTTTTAAATTATTGTTCTGCTTATTATTTTGTAAAAAAAACATAAAAAAATGTCATCTTTAAATTCACTAATTTCATTTTAATTTATCTTCATTTCAGACAGGGGTTTGTCAGATTAGGAAGTATGAACATAATTATTACTTAAACCAATATTGTAATCTTTAACCATTATTATAATCTTAATCAGACGTATTTCTGGTGTAGATATACACAGGGCGCTAAATTAACACCCGCCAAATGCGGGTAAAACTTTAATTTGGAGAGTGGTGGAAAAGTTTCACCAGCCACTTTGGCAGGTTACAAAATCCCCAACCAGATTGTTTTAAGAATCTGTCAAAACTTCCATCCCAGAGTTGCTTCAAACATTTAATCTTGACTTTATTGTGAGGATTTATCTCTCACATTCGCTCCAGCAGTAGGTGCATTCAGCGGCTGAATGGAATTTCCACACTCATGCGATTTCTTGAATGGTGCATTCACACCAAACCCAATTTGCACAGCGAAGAGGGCCAGTTTCAAGGTTAAGTAAATGGTACAGACGCAACATGAGGCAATCTGAAACACTGCAAAGTGATTTGAGGGATGGGCGTGGCGCAAAGGTCTTGTAACAGCTTGATTTGAGCGACACGGCGCGAATCGGGCAGCGCAGGCAATATTTAAATATCTAAAATTTGACAGGTCGCTGTGTCGCATAATATCAGTAGCTCAGCTCTGAGCACGTGACTTTTTCATTGACTTTCACTCCCATGGTGGAGCTCACTCACTTTGTATGCCGGCAGACAAAGAGCCGCTATGTGTGCATAGGCTGTCAGATTGGGCTTCATCAAAACATAAAAAAAAAAGAATGGAAAAAGATCCCCCTATTTTTTTATTTTTCCCCCACGGGTTAGTAAGAAACTGTGAGCCTTAAAACTCAACCACAGAGATACAGAAACACAGCGAAGCGGATTTCATACAGTGGTCTGTGGCACCGGAACTTTACTCCACCAAAGCTTGTAATGCCAAATTCTTGAGGGACAAAATCATAAATATTAGACAAACAATTGTTTCATCAACTACAAGTTCAGGATATGAACCCTTTCCACTAGAAACTAGTATAAACCCCATGGCTCAGTTTCAACCCATAAACAATAAAGAAATGAAGGACATTCTATGTCAATTGAACTCCTCCTCCTGCTGTCTGGATATTCTACCCACAAGCTTTTTCAAAAAGAAGTTTTGAAGATCCACTGGGGTCAAGTTAGTTTTAGGTTGGATATTCGACAGACATTCGCTCTGTTCATATTTAGGAACTGTCAACCAATGACAGCATGTTTCTTCAATAGCTCTTAAACTATTGGACCAAATCAAACCAAAACCTTATTATTCTAAAGTGATTTGGACCGATTTGGTCTAAAAACCTAAAAGCTATGAAAAAATTTGAACATTTGCACACAAAAACTGATTAAAATTAGAAAAAGCATAAAAAACGTATGTAAACTGCTGTTCTAAATAGTTATTTGTCAGTCTTATTATTCTAAAAGGGTTTTGGTTTGATTTGGTCCAATAGTTTAAGAGCTATTGAAGAAACATTCTGTCATATGTTGACAGTTCCTAAATATGAACAGAGCGAATGTCTGTCAAACATCCAACCTAAAACTAACTTCAACGCAGTAGACCGCGTTAAAGTTAGTTTTACGTTGGATATTCGACAGACATTCGGTCAGGCTAAACCTCGCACGCTCACGGGGTCCGGGTCCAGTGCAACTCCGAGAGCAGTGCTCTAACATTTTGAGAGCACCAGCATTGGTGTGTCTACGGTGAACACGGTAACACAGAAAACTGATGAGGCTTTTACTGACTTCCTATTTTCAAAATAAAAGGTGATATAGTTAAAACACGGAGAGTGTTTGGTGGCACTAAGCTAATGCTCACATATTAAAATTCCTAAAAAAATATAAATAAAAGATTAAATTCGAAATCAAGGGGTGTATCTTACATAGCTAGTGTGGTACTCTGATCCAACACTAATGTTGAGTCAATTGATCACATGACCTAGAAGCTATTGAGCTAAAATGCTAATTTTTACACATAAAAATTCATAGAAAATTTGAAAAATTTTAAAACTTAAAATTAAGAGGCGTATCTCAGTTAGGGAGGGAGTACTATGATCCAATACCAATTTTGAGTCAATCGATCACTTGACCTAGAAGCTATTGAGCTAAAATGCTAAATTTTACACATAAAAATTCATAAAAAATTTGAAAATTTTTGAATCTTAGAATCAAGAGCCCTATCTCGGTTATGGAGGTGAGAACTATAATCCAATTCCAATTTTGAGTCAATAGATCACAGGACCTAGAAGCTATTGAGCTAAAAAGCTATTCTTTACACATAAAAATTCATTGAAAATTTGAAATTTTTTAAAATTTAAAATCAAGAGGCGTATCTCGGTTAGGGAGGGGAGTACTATGATCCAATACCAATTTTGAGTCAATTGATCACATGACCTAGAAGCTATTGTAATGACAAACACAAATACCATAATTTTCAACTCTCAACTCAGTGACCCTAAAGCTGAACCTCTATAGTCCTTTCTGATCACATTTTGACTAAAAGTTCTGCTCAGACCTCTGAGTCTTTATTGCTCACAGAAGCAGACCCACAGCATCAACAGAACATCCAGACTGATTTAATAAAACGTCTGAACTAAGGCTTAACTCAAAAGGAGCTCTGACTGAAAGAATGTGGATCCTCCACAAGGAGTGCTGCCCCCTGGTGGACAGCTTTCTAACAGGAGCTCAACAATGAGAGACTGTGTAAAAAAGAAGGAAAAAGTTGGAAAGAGACTGAGACACACAGAGCTGTCAGAGGAGTTTTTCAAGAAGCTGCTTGGAGGTTGTGAGCAGTCTAAGCATCTGTTTCCATTTTTGGTTGAACTTTCTTTAAAACGGCTTACCTTGGTTAAAATGAATGACAGAAAAGGGCAGATGCAGGGGTGTTTGCTGACACACACAGGAGGAGGCCCTGCAGCATCTTGTCATGATGAAATAAGCCATAAGCCATCTTAGACCCCCAAACGTTTATGGACTCTGTTATTGCAGTCAATTTTTGAAATCAACATTTTTTTCCCAACTGTCAACTGGATTTATGTTGTGTACCTGTGCACCGTGCCAGCCTACCTGTTCCCTCTCCGCCACGGCTGCCGCGAACATCGTCAACAATGTGGATTAATTTTTTGTGGATTGTACTCGCCTGGAATATTCTGTCCTTGGTTCAGCATCTATCGACAGCACTGATCCAGTACTCTCCCATTGAGCTCGCCAAACTTCGATCTTCTCCTCATGATCCACAGCCGCCAGCACTGCTTCACCACCCGGATATCCTATACGTTCCTCGGCGAAGATACATCCACCGGGGTTCACGTCGCGCATTTTCCAACTCCAACTCTGACTCCAACTCTATCAAGTCGTTTTGGTCTGTTGCCCGTCGTCCTCCGAGGACCTCTCGCCGTCTTGCTAACCGTAGCGTCCTGGTCCGTCCTGCTCAGCTAGCTAACAACACCGCTGCCAAACTCTCCGCTACAACTTCCAGATTTGGTCTGCTAAACATTCGCTCTCTTACGAGCAAGGGACATCTGGTTCAGGATCTCTTCATCGACCATAAACTAGACTTTATGTGCCTAACTGAGACGTGGCAACAGCAAAATGACTTTTCCTCGCTGAATGACGCAACTCCTGCTGGGTTTGTTTACATCGCGCAGCCCCGCGTCACCGGCCGCGGGGGGGGGCTCGCGATGATTCACCGCAAGTCCTGGAAGATTGCACCGGTGACTGTACCTGCCTATTCATCGTTTGAAGCTGCAGTCTGCCAACTGACTGGCTCTACGCCGACTATCATCGCAACTCTGTACAGATCACCTAAGCCAAATAAGGACTTTATAACAGACTTTTCAGCGTTTCTAACAGAAATGTTACTTTCTCCTAACATTCTACTCCTTGGAGATTTTAATATTCATGTGGACATCAATAATGATAATTTCTCCAAAGATCTATTATCCTGTCTGGACAGTTTTGGTTTCCACCAACACATCAGTTTCCCTACACATACCAAGGGCCACACCCTGGACTTGGTTTGCTCTCTAGGGGTCCCAGCTGTTGACTGTAAAGCCGAGCCCATTCTCTTCTCAGACCATCGGCTTTTAACATTTACTACTGATATTCTGCCCTGCAAATCAAATCTTCCACGCACCATAGTTTTTTGTAACATAAGAGACATCAGCCCGGACAACCTATCATCTCACATCAATAAGCTTCCCAGTCCAAATTGTTCTTCAAATCCGGATGTTCTGCTCTCACATTACAATGACAATCTCTGCAAAGTGTTAAATGTTCTTGCTCCACTGAAAACAAAGTCAGTCTCCTTCTCAGTCACTGCTCCTTGGTTCACTCCCTCCCTCAGATTACTAAAAGCAAAAAGTCGTCAACTTGAAAGACTTTACAGAAAAACTGGTCTCACTGTTCACAAAGAAATGTACTCAAAACAACTACTCTATTATAAAGAATCCATCTCCTTAGCCAAAGCCAATTACTACTCTGGTCTGATTAGCTCAAATGAAGGAAACTCCAAGGTCCTGTTTTCTCTTCTTTCACGTGTAGCAAACTCCCCAGATTCTCTCCCTCCTCATCTCTACACCACTACATTCTGCAATAGCTTAGCATCATTCTTTTCCTCCAAAATTGAACTCATTCACCAGGAGCTTATTCCTACTATTGGACTAGAATCAACCACCCCAATCGTATTTACCCCTAAGTCACTATTCTCATTTTTTGACCTACCCTCTTTTAATGAAATCTCAGAGCTGATCCATAAATCTAAAAACTCCTCCTGTCAGCTTGACCCCATACCCACATGTTTGGTTAAGTCTGTTCTCCCCTGTATATCTCCTCTCATCACCAACATTATTTGTTCCTCTCTCACCTCTGGCATTGTCCCCACTGATCTCAAAATAGCAGCTGTAACTCCAATTCTAAAAAAACCTGGCTTAGATCCAACTGACTTAAATAATTTTCGTCCCATATCAAATCTCCCATTCATTTCCAAAATCCTCGAAAAAACTGTGGCTGCTCAACTCCATTCTCACCTTTCCTCCAATAACTTATATGAACAATTTCAGTCTGGTTTTCGCCCCCTTCACAGTACTGAAACAGCCCTTTTAAAAATCACAAATGATCTCCTCGTTGCTGCTGATGCTGGTCTATTATCTATTCTTCTTCTGCTTGATCTCAGTTCTGCCTTTGATACCATTTCGCACCCCATTCTCCTGGATCGACTCGCTGCCATTGGCCTTGTCAATACACCCCATAACTGGTTCAGTTCATACCTTTCTGATCGTGCTCAGTTCATTCAATTAAAATCCTTTTCTTCCTCCACCTTTCCTGTTTCAACAGGTGTGCCCCAGGGCTCTGTCCTGGGACCACTATTGTTTATAATTTATCTTCTCCCCCTTGGTTTTATTTTTCGCAAACATGAAATCCACTTTCACTGTTACGCGGATGACACCCAGCTCTATATCTCTTCCAAACCTAACTCTACGCTTCCACTTTCCGCCCTCACCAACTGTCTTCTTGAGGTTAAATCTTGGTTCACTTCAAATTTTCTTAAGCTTAACAGCAATAAAACTGACCTTCTTTTAATAGGCACAAAATCCAATTTAAGTAAAATCCGTAACTTTTCCATTCCATTCGACAATACCTCAATTTGCCCCTCCCCCCAAGTTAAGAGTCTGAGTGTCATCCTCGACAGCTCCCTTTCTTTCACCTCCCATGTTAATAACATCACCAGGTCTGCTTATTTTTATCTACGAAACATCCGTCGTCTCCGTCCATCCCTCAGTTCTAACTCTACAGCAGTCCTTGTCCACAGCCTCATCACATCCCGTTTAGATTACTGTAATTCTCTTCTTTTTGGTTTACCTCAAAAAACACTCCATAAACTACAACTGGTCCAAAACTCTGCAGCTCGCCTCATTTCCCAGACTCCCTCCTCCCATCATATCTCACCGGTTCTTCAGCAGCTCCACTGGCTGCCGGTGACACACCGGATCATCTACAAAATCCTCCTCCTGACCTTCAAAGCTCTTCACAGCCTTGCCCCACCTTACCTTTTAGACCTCCTTCAAGTAGCCACCCCTGCCCGTTCCCTTAGATCTTCCTCGTCCCTCCACCTGATCGTTCCCCGTGCCCACCTTGTCACCATGGGTACCAGGGCTTTTAGCCGTTCCGCCCCCCAGCTCTGGAACTCTCTTCCTTCTAACTTACGTAACATGGACTCACTTCCTGATTTTATTTCTAATCTTAAAACTCATTTATTCCAACAATCTTATCCATCCTGATTTGCAATCCATTATTTTTTATGCTGTATTTATCTGCTTTGTTGCTTTTTTAACCGTTCTTTTATTGTGTTTGTATATTTTTGACTGTAAGGCGACCTTGAGTCCCTTGAAAGGCGCCCAACAAATAAAATTTATTATTATTATTATTATTAAGTGTCCTTATTTGTCAGCAGGTAGGTTTTGATTGAGCTCTGGTTAGCGCTTTCAGCTCAGGGGAGCCGGATTAAATACAATTCTTTCTGCCACCAGCAGCTTGATGACTTTGAATCTCATCTAAAATGTGTTGTAATTAAAATGTGTTCACCAAGCTGCACTCTAAATATAATTTATATGAATGACTTTTAATCATTCTTATCTTCAAGTGTTGTCATATTTTGTATGTTTCCTTTACAATTACGACACAGGCTGTGAAGTGAAACAGTACGGAGCGCAGCCTCGATTGCGCAATCTTTAATAAACTGGGTCATTGCAAGTCTTTAGTTTATTCTGCGGTATGCTAATGATGTTATTCTTTATTAACTATTTACACATTATAGACATTTTATTTCCATATATCTTTTTTTTTACCATTGTGATTTATTTGGTGTTTGTTTCTGACATAAAGCTGCACTGAAAAGACAGACGGTGATGAAGGCAGGAAAACAGCTGCACTTTTTCATCATTAAACAAACAATTGATCATTTGTTTATGAATTTATAAAAGTTTTTGGGAGGATTTCTACTATTGGTGATACACAAAACTACACTGTCAGACTTTACCTATCCACATTACGGTAACAAGCTGGCAACACTATCGCCAGCATCATACCGTGACTCTGGGTCAACAGTGACATACCACTGAGCGTTGTTCGTGGAACGATACTGTAAGATTATTGGCTGTATAATACTCTCGCACCACATCACGGTAACTCACTGCAGAACCCTCTCAGGTATCATACTGGCAACAGCGTTGCCAGTAAG
>NC_050513.1:13925493-13927630 GCF_002922805.2 Oryzias melastigma | reverse complement strand
TTTTATCATGTTCTTACCTTTATGATGTCATTTTTATTCACATATTTTATTTGTTTTTATAATGCTGAAAATGTTTAAATGTTCAGCGGTTTGTTTCAGTTTTACAACTGTGGTGATGATGATGCAGAATACCTCTGAAATAGAAGGTAGAATGTAATCAAGTATTACTTCTTACCAAGTATTATCAGCCTTGGAGTGATGGGCAGGTTTCTTTCTGCTTCAATAGACATCTTGGTGGATGTTTCCTAAAAGAAAACAGACCAAAACATAACAAATCAGACAAATACAGCATTAAATTAAAAAAAAATGTCTTTAAAGGAAAATGACTTACATCTGCCAAGAGAAAGAGGGAGTCTTCTTTTTCATTGTAATGCTTCATCATGAGCACTACGGCTGCTATGGCAACTTTGTTGTTGTTTCCATCTTCTACCAGAATTCCAGTCTCTTCCAAATCTTTTAGGTCTGCAATTAGACTGGAAAAAACTTTGTTATGCCCAAATGTCTTAAGATCTGTGTCTCTGCAAAGCAGAACTAGTTGCATTCCATCAACAGATGAGCGATTATGAGGTGAGATCTCACCTAGAGTCATGTACATAGCCTAAGATTTTATGCTTTTTTCTTGCCCGACCCTAATGGGTTCACCACTTCAAATGAATCTTGATAGAGCATCAGGGAAAGCGATGACGGACACTGCTGTATGAGAAGATTATCTTTCACATTTTGACCATCTGAGACATCCTCTAATACCATGTCTGGTGGTTGGCGGAGTTTAGACTGTTTGTATTGCTCCAGTACTGTGGGCTGTTCTAAGAGAGACTTCAATGTTTTTTTTACTGGTACATATTGAAGAAAACGCTGTTTTCCTGCACTGTCACATCCTAAAAAGATTTGATTTGGCTCTATGAAACAGAAGTTTTCTTTGAAAAAAGTTTTTCTTGTTTTGTCTGATCTCAACACACCTTTATTGTAAAGGGTTAGGAGATCATTCTGTGATAGTTCCTGAATGATATTGTCTATGTCTGCTTGTGGAATATTAAATGCAGTAAGTTTGTCAGACAGTTTATCAAGAACATTGTGCAATCCATAGCTGTGAAGATCTTGGAATTCCTCTATGATGCACTGTATGGTGCTGGCTGGTAAGAGCATTTTTGCTTGCATTTTAAGATAAAACATCGCCAATTGATTTAGGAATTTCTCTTCATCATTCTGTGAATCTTTGTCTTCTAAAGTGTTTACAGTGTCCTGTCCTTGGATCCTATCAGCGTAACAAATTTCCTGTGGTCTTTCCTCATGAACTGATTTTGACAGCATATGTTTTCGAGAAATATGGCTGGAGAATGACGTTCGAACTCTGAAATATTTAGAGCAACCTTCAAAAGGCCATAACACTTTTTTTCCATCTTTAATATGAAATCTCAGATGGGCACAGAGACTTCTAAAATTTTGACCAACATACTCACATCCAGGAACTTTACATCTGAGGTCACCTGTGAACTTTGAGTCCTCCTTAGTGGTCTCCCTTCCTCTGTGATTCCTGTGCATATGGGAACGGAAGGCAGTGAATGTTGTGAAAGTAGCATTACAAGTGTCAATTCCACATGAATATCTATAATTTGCCATGTGCTTATGGCGTCTAACATGTATACTAAACAATATAAATTTGTGTGCACAGAAGCCACACAATTTACAAAAAAACATTTTTTCTATGAAGTTAATTAAATCAATTCCTGTCTAAGGATAATTTCAGTAACACAACTAGCAATATTCGGTACCAACAGATTGTTTTAACTTGACATAAATATTCTCAATGGGCCTGAAAAATGTAGGACATAAAATAAGTAGAGAAAATATTCTCACACCTTAAACACAAAACAACACCTTTTATATCAAAGTCTAGAGAAGATAATCTTCAACACGTCATTTAGCACACAACAGTATTTAGACAACCAGCAGTTTCAACCAGGAAGCATTTTCTTCTTCTTGTGCAGTTTTATTGCAGATGCGCACTGCCTGCAAGTGAATTACTGCCATCTACTGGCATGCAGTCTGAGTGAGATACTTACTGTTTTCTTCTGTTCTTTATGAAGCGTCTGTGTGCCTCATGCTTTTCGTCTGGTGAAAATGATGAACTGCACTT
>NC_050513.1:13920567-13925076 GCF_002922805.2 Oryzias melastigma | reverse complement strand
TATCCAAATGGTGTTGACATGATGTCCGAGGTATTTCCTGTGTGTGTTGTGTTAAATACCTGTTTTCTTTAGGACAGTGACATGCATTAAAAACTATGGTATGTCATAGAATTTAGTTGCATAGATATGCAAATTATTGTAATACACTGCAAGCATACGACAGGGATGTTTTACTGTACTTTTTACAGTAATTCCCCATGGGAATTATAGCAAAGGTGAACAGTGTAGAAAACACCCAATATTTTTAGAGTAATCTCCATCTATATATTGATTATTGCAATGTCTACCATACCAAGATAAAAACAGGCTACGGAGCATGCTCAGTCAGGAGCACTTGGAGGCATTACACATAACAAATTGCAGAAACTAGTTCACTCCTTAGGTGGTGGATTATCCTGTAGTTTCTGGAGTTTTTATAGTTATGTTTTTTTTAAATGTTAAAAATAGTTCAATTGAGCCTTTCATCGACATTTTCATACAGAGAAATATTTCTTTTAA
Source organism: Oryzias melastigma (assembly GCF_002922805.2). Taxonomy (NCBI): domain Eukaryota; kingdom Metazoa; phylum Chordata; class Actinopteri; order Beloniformes; family Adrianichthyidae; genus Oryzias; species Oryzias melastigma. The sequence goes on along the minus strand of NC_050513.1, from coordinate 13,924,578 downwards.
ACCACAAGTTTTTATTAAAATTATTTTTTGTTTTTATTTGTTATTTATTATTTTTTCCAAAACCGTAATAAAACATTCATTTTACACACTAAATACTTTCCCAATTTTTCATGTGGCGAGAAATGGGCCGGTCTTGACCATCAAACTCCCAGGCTGAAAAGTTGTCCCACTTCGCCCCTGATGGCAGGCCAAGTTAAACTCAACTCCACTGCCCTGCTCAATTTAAGGAAACTCCCTCTTGTGGTGAGACAGAATATTACACCTTGCATGCTGAGTGCTGTGTTTAGGGCTGTGGATCATCGCTGAGGTGGCGATCTGATTCGATATACGAATCAAGATCAACAATTCATGAATCGAACCACAATTCTTACATTTTAATATAATGTTTATTGCTTTGTGTATGTCTATTTACTGAATGGATGAAAATTGAAATTATTTGTGTTTAATCATCATTTATACCTTTATTTAGAACAGGTGATCAGAATCAACTAAACTGACTAAAAAACACAAAGATTCAGATAGAAAGAAATTTTGTTTGTCATTTTAAACTTTCTTTTTTATCCTCTGGTTCAGCAGTCAAACAACATAAAAAAAGATAAAAATCTCAGCTGTTTTGGATCATTTAACAGCAAAACTTGAAAATGCTCTTTATAGTTTTCTATCCTCAAAGTTCTTCAATTTTTGACGTTCTAAGCATTACATATCGGTGGATAGCCCGTATGAAAAGTTCTTTTTTTCGCAGCAGAATCAACTGGTTCACGTTGATTACATCTACCTTTCAGCAGCGTGAGGCTGTTTCTTCAGAATAAGCTCTAGTTTCATTAATTGCGTCAAATGTTGAAGAGTTACCATAACCAAAAGAATGTAAACAGTAGAGCTAAAGCTCAGAAGTTAAAGCTAATTGATTTTTTCAGAAGTTATATCTGTGAGCGGAACTTCAGTCTCAGTTTTTGAACGGAAAAAAGCTCTCGCTAGTTTTACTTTGAAAACCGGAAGCTTCACCGTCACGACGATGTGTTTACTTCCGGTAGTGGTACCGCGGCTCTTTCGGCTGTTTTAATTCGTAAACTTAAAATCCTACATTAATATGCATTTCAGAGCAAAAATACATCGTCCCCAGGTGATATTTTGATCATATTTCACTACATTTTACTACATTTATAAAGATCGCGAATTAGCGATCTTGTACGTCGCGAGTATCCACGACGCTGAAGTTGGCTTCCGATTCACAGAATCGGAAGCCAACTTCAGCGTCGTCGAGTATCCATACTCGAATTTTCAGGAGCAAATCGCGAATACCCGGATACCCGTTACAGCCCTAACTGTGTTTTAGGTGTTGGAGAATCACTTATTTAAAAAAAAATACATATAAAAAATAAGTAAAATTATGGAACAGGGAGGGTGGCCTAATTAATTTTTCTCCATTTATTCCTTTACCCTACACATTGAGAGGAAAATAGGTATTTAAGGTTTAAATGGATTTGTTCTGGAATAATATTCCTTTCTGTTTTTATTCATAGTTATGTTAAAAAAGTTGCATCTTAAAAGTTTTGACGTTTTAAAATTGTACTTTTAGCGTGTTCAAGAAATATTTTTCCTGCAACCTAAGGTGTCTCTTTTGAACCATGGTATTAGAAAGTTCACCTCAAAGTTCTGCTGCTTGTTAATAACGCTTGGCTCTGGAGGACTTTGGCTCCCTGAGGATCAGATCATCAGTGTAACTCCTGCTCTCAGTCTCTGCTTTGTTCACACAACTAAGGGTAATAAATCAACCTTTCAGTTTGTGAGTGAATCTGAATCTGTCACAGCAGCACTCACTCTCCACCAGGCTGATGACCAGATAAACTCTCATGTTCATGCTGTCTGTATGGACGGATCCAAAATCTGAAGGACAATAAATATCCTGCAGCATTTGAGAGGCAGATCACAACCAAGAAGATTTCAGTATGAACCTGTCATTCACACTGAAGGCTCAACCCTTTCCATCATGTTTGCTGTGTTCATGAGCATTAAAAAACATTGATAAATCCAGACAAATTCTTTGATTTTAGAGAATTTTCTGCTAATTCTTTGATGAGAGTTTTTGAAAATTCACTTTTTTTCAGTTCAGAAAAATGAGAGAAACGTTTGAAACCATAAACTTGTTTGAGTTCAGAACAGAGACGAGAAGGTGAGATGTGGAGACTGAAGAGGAGAGATCCAACATGAAGCTTCATCTTATCTGCATGTTCCTCACAGACAGAAGGTCAGTGTGAGGATGGAGGACAGAAAGTCAGAGGTCATGTGATCAAATTCTGAAGAAACGTTCAGGATAAAGACGGAAGCTGATTGGTCCAAAGCAGAAACATGACTTAAACAAAAACAGTCTGAGGAGATTAGAAGAAAAAACTAATACATTTCTGTGACCAGCTGATCTGAAGACATAATGTGACAATAAAATAAAAACAGTTAGCACAATGAACACAACATATGGAAACAATATGTTCTTAAAGCAAAGCAGAAGAGAAAGAAACAGAATCACGGACCTGTTCTGCAGCTGCATTCACACGATGACTGGAGACTACTTCTGTAGATCTATGAAGAAACGATAGTTTGATTTTTTTTGTCATCATTAACTTGACTGTTTTCTTAATCTTTGAACAAGGTCTTTCTTTTCAAACTCTCACCACGGCTGTTTTACTTTTAAAGGACGCATACCATGATTTGGAACACAAAAAAACAAGTTATTTTTGAAATTCTAGTTATTTTTATGACTTTTTTCCTACCCAGAAGTAAAATGACTCGATTCCTGTCTCAATCTATGACATCAGATCTTGAGGGCCAGCTCATTTTCATGGGTATGGGAGGGGCTTCTGTTGAAAGTGCAAGTTTTTAAAAGATTACTCAGAAATGCATGAATGGATCAAAATACCACTTTGGGGTTCTTTATAGTGAGGTATGAACAATATAATTCACTTAAAAGCTCAAAAAGTTGGTTTTCATGGTATGGCCCCTGTAACATTTGATTTTATTACTGATTGTCAGGAAACTTTTTCTGAAAACGGACTGCAAAAATCTTATTTTGTAGCCAGTTTTCCATACAAACAAATACATTCAATAAGGCACAAGAGTCAAAAACGAATCTTTTGAAGTTTCACTTGTAAGCAAGAAGCAGAAAGACTATAGTTACTTCAAATACATAACTGAGGATCAATTTTCATTTATTGTTCAGTTACTGTTTACCTGTTTTATCAAGAAAATGGAAACTGTTTTTTTTTAGAAGAAAAATGTTGTCATATACTGTTATTTGCTGAAGTGAAACTGCTGAGTCATTAGACCAGGGCAGACCAGCTGACTGCTGCTTCCTGTCATAAACTGACTACCTGAAAAAATGTTTAAGGTTTCCTTTTATTATTTCCGTAGAATTGCATTATAGTGCGTTCCGCTGTCAGCTTTGCCGTTCACTTTGCACGCTGACAGCAATATCGCCATTTTGCCTGACGTGAGAAGAGTATTAAGTATTTGTGTTCCTTATAATTGGGTTTTGTTTAAAGTTAGGTTCCGAATGTAGCCACGAGGGGGCCCAAGCCAGGGTCTCATTGTGCCGGTCCCAAGCCTGGATAAATACAGAGGGTTGTGTCAGGAAGGGCATCAGACGTAAAATCTTGCCAAATCAAATATGCGAATCAGACAAACTGATTCGCTGTGACCCCTGAACGGAAAAGCCGAAAGGAAAAGATTTAAGTTAGGTTGTGTCATTTGACCCTGCTTTAATTATGCATAGTTTTCTTGTTTCTGAGGCTCACAGGCCTGCAGTTATACCTTCTTTCAAAGTTTTATTTAAATGGACTAAACTGAGTCAGGTTTTGAACCCGCCAGGTGTGTTTTTGTTTAAACTTTTTAAGAAACAAGCTTTATTTTTAATATTTGTTCTTCATAGAAATGATAAAACTTCTATAAATCTGACTCTTCAGGTGTTTTAGTGCTTATAAAGTAACTCAGCACTTGTGTAAAGTTTTGAGAATATTGTGT
>NC_050513.1:13908205-13920158 GCF_002922805.2 Oryzias melastigma | reverse complement strand
GATAAAGAGCAGAACAGACTCTGCATCAGTCAGGACCAAGAACAGCTTGATCCCTCAAGGAAAATTAGCTGAATGAAGCAGATCTAAAAAAGCAGAACTTTAATGCAAGTAGTCAGCATGTACATAGAAATCTCAAAGCACATATGATAATTCATACAGAGGAGCTTGCAAAGCTAACATCACTTTTGGTAATAGTTCCAATATCCAAATACGCGAGAACTCACAGGAGAAAAGCCTTTTTCTGTACATAAGTTTAATTATTGCCCTGGTCTCATACAGTCACACAGCAGAGAGGCCTATTCTTGTGAAAAAATGTGATGGAAGTTTTACTCAGAGCAGCCATCAGTATACATGAGGCTTCACACAGGAGAAAAGCCTTTTTCCTGTACAGAATGTAAAATCTCAAAACACATGAGAACTCACACAGGAGAGATATCAGGATGCATGAGTGAGTGGATCAGCAGACTGTCAGTGACTTTTTCCTCTGCTTGCCAGGGCTGAGACTTTCTTGTCCACCAGGGAGTGTCAGGTACACTAGGAAAGGAGAGCAAAGTTATTTCCAGGTTGATTAGAGTTTCAGAACACAAGTCTTTGTCACTCACTTTTGTGGTGGTAAAGGGAAACACAGATTTGTGTTCGTGCATCATGTAAATCCAGGGAAGGAGGTGGAGAGAGAGGGCAACACCATCAGATCCAAATTCAATAGACGAGGAAGGTCCAGTCTCACCATAACATTCAAGGCGCACAGCAGGCAAATGATGAAGCAGCAATGGCAATAAAGGTTCATAGCCACTAGCTGCATTGACGCTGTCATGTCACAGGTAGGAAAGCAGGTGATCTTCTGGCACAGCTCAGCAGGGCAGCACCTGCTATAAAGGCAACCGCACAGGTGAGACCAATAAGGTAGATTAGCTGTGTGTGCCAGCTGATGTGAGGACAGGCGTGGCCATCTACCATTAAAAAACATATGAGCAAACACAAGTAAGAAAACTTGTGTTATTTTGCAGTGCTTTTTATCACCTGCTGATTTACTAAGCATTGAAATAGAAAATTATTAAGCAGTGAAATAATCATTTTACACTTCAAAAATACAAATTTAAAGAGAAGAATATGGCTAATTTACATATTTTCACACAATTTTATCATCATTCTTATCATCACACAGGGCATGGAGGAGATTCAGAAGACCTTCAGCCAATCTGGAACCCACAACAATGTGGTGTTGAAAAAAAAGCACACAGAAATAACAAGAATTTGCTGAAACTCTACACTGTGGAAGCTAAACTGCCTTATAAACGATGGGCCATTGTATATAATTTCAGAACTGATTTTTTTCTACTTTCACTTTTGATTATTGTTGATTTTAATCATTTGGAATGATATGTAATTTCACAATGGTTTCAGTTGATGTGGCTGTGTTTTACAATCCCTATGGACAAACTTGATTGAAAATTATTAATTTATGAATTAATTGAGTGAAAGTGAAACATCTGTAAAATATGTGCTGATTTAGCAGACAATTCTGAGTTTCAATGCCAAAGTGATGTGAAAAAGTTTTAATATCTTTTTTTGTTCAGATGAGGTGTCATAGTTGTTAAGAACTGTCGATACCCCCTGCTATGGGTTTGACTCCCTTTGGGGTTGACTGTTTGTCAGCAGGATTTTTTTTCTTAGATCTGTTTCTGTGATAGATTTGTAAAATTATTTACATGTTATTATAAAGGAAAGACGTAAAACTGACATGAGTTTATTTATTACCATTATACAATCAATCACCCACGTTCTTCTTAAGCAGCACACAGAGCATTACTCTGTGCAAAGTATAGTTTTGTGCCATCCCATCTGCATTACCGAGTGCTTGACCTCATCTTCTGCTTCTACTGCTTTGACCCGCACCTGGACACTGACTGCACTACTTTCTCCTTAGATGCTCCTATGCTCGTGATTGACCTCTGCCTGTCTAACATTGATTTAACTTTGTAGACTTTTAGCTGTGTTTAGTTCTTGCATTAACTAATAAACCTGCTGCACGTGAGAGGAGCTGTCTGTCGTTTCTGACACATAGTGAGCGAAATGTTGGCGTACATGTAAAACAACACTTGTTATATATATATATATATATATATATATATATATATATATATATATATATATATATATATATATGTATATATAATTCATTTCTGTAAAAAATATATGTATATATCATTAATTTCTTTTTTTTAATTATATATATATATATATATATATATATATATATATATATATAATTTAACTTTCTGTATGTGTGTTGACACAAAGAAACATGAAGATTAGTTTTGACTCTTTACAATTTCCAAGAACATTTCTGCTTCGACTTGTCATTTCCTTTGAAGCAACGCTCCCTTTTCATAATATCTTCTGCATTCATGAACAATGAATTAACTCAAACTCAAACATCGGACACAGAGATAAATGAGGTGACTAAAGACAAAACATTCATATGAAGCTTTATCTTCTCTGCATGTTCCTCACTAACAGCAGGTCAGTGTGAGGATGGAAGACAGACAGTCAGAGGTCATGTGATCAAATCTTGAAGAAACATTTAGGAGAAAGACTGGAGCTGATTGGTTCGAAGCAGACACCTGACTTTAGGGAAAGTGTGAAGAGATCAAAAGAAAAAAGGGTTGTTCTGTAAATGTCTGTGAACAGCTGATATGAAGAAACAAATCTAAACAGTATGACCACAAACAACAACAGTCAGACGAATAAATGCATTGTGAGGAAGTGATCTGTTCTTAAAGCAAGACAGAAGAGGAAGAAGCAGAATCCCTGATCTGTGCTGTAGCTGCGTTCACACGGTGAGTAGAGATTCTTTTTCTTTAATTTTTTTAAGAGACTGAACATAGTTTGTTCTTGAACTTTGTTTTCATTAAATTGACGGTTTCCAAATATTAGAAGAAAATCTTCTTTCTCTGCAAACTCTCATAACTTTGCTGTTTAAAGATTTCATCTAAATACTGATCAACAACTGAGGATCAATTTTCACTTGTTGATTAGTTATTGTTTCACTGATTTAAGAAGAAAACAGAAACAACTGGTATTTTAATTAACATTTTTATAAAATAAAGTCTGGTTGTTTACAGAAGTGAAACTGCTGCCTCATTAAACTTGGACAGATCAGCTGACTGCTGTTTTTGTGATAACATCCAGCAAACAGACAGAAATCAGAGCTTCTGTCATAAACGTAAAACAATATGAAGCTCTGGTGTATACATGTTTAATTTACTCCCAACCAAACATTCCTGCTCTCTTTAATTTAAATCTGGGTGAGAATCAAAGTTCAATTGAAAGTCTCTGTTGGAGCTTTGACAGGAAGAATTCACATCTTTCTTTCTTTTAACCTCATTATTTTATTTCTGTCTGTTTTTCTTGATCGGCTTCATTTTTCCTCTATAGCAGAGACAGGAAGTTTGTTTGTTTGTCAAAGTGACTGAAATGTTGTTCCATCATGGAGTGTTTGCTGCTGTAACTCCATGTCTCCATCTGGTGGAGTGAGAGCAGAAGTGCAGCAGCTGATGTTCAGCAGCTTCCTCTGCCTCCCACTGCTGTCTGACTGCATTCACCTGAACCTGAGAGGAAACACAAGAGAAGAGCCCATCAGTGGAGGAGCAGCTGATCTGTTAGTGAAGGAGGATCAGAGCTGATGATGAGTGTTTCCTCTGCAGGTGAAGGTAGAAGGTCTGTGTGAGCTGATCCAGTGGATCCAGTGAATCCAGCAGCATGGATCAGTGTGAGGACACACAGGAGGGAGCCCCTCCCTCTAAAAGCACTCTGTGTGGGGAAGATGAGAGCCAGAGCAAAGCTCAGAAGTGAGATGAACATCTCTAACTGTCCAGGACTCTTCTCCATGTCAGAGCTCAGCACTCACATCAACAACCTTCATTCTTCACAGGAACCAACCTGGACCTGGAGATGAACCCAGCTGTGTGTCCTTCAGGAGTGACAGATCAAAGGATTTTGGTCATAACTTCCAAGACAGCAGTTCAGGAGTGGAACAGTAAGTGTTTGTCAGATCAGGATAGATTGTTTTCTTTTATAAACAAAAAAGGGGAAAAAAATGTTCTAGTTTCTTCTGTTTTTTGTATGTATTGTTGTTGAAAATGTCTGAGATTGGTTTCAGAGTAGTTATGATATTTCAACTCTCAGGTGTGGGCATGTCTGTCTTCTCTGAATTGCTCCCCTGTCTTGGCGTCGGTGGACAGGACTTTTCTCAATTGTTAGACAATACTGATGCTTGTTTTTATGATAAATTAATTTCAGTCCCCATCCCAAAATAAAATAAGGGTCAGTTTCCTATTTGGATTACTCATAGCAGACAGCTCGTTTCGCTCCGGACCCCTGCCCCCCCATAGCAAGTTAGCTGTTGTTCCGCGCTGCAGCCCTCAGAGAGAAGTTTGTTCTCCGCCTTATTTATTAAAACAGAAGATTGGTTTTGTCCAAAAACTACTAATAAATCTCATACTATCTCTTTAATTTATTAAAATCTCAATCACAGAATGTAGAAAACATTTAAAGTTTATTTTAGACTGAGTTTTATTACGCTGATCTCAAAGCTGCACGGCAGGATGCCTGAGTGCGACTATATTATATAAATTATTATAATGTTATTTTATTATATTATATTTTATATATATTATTATATTTATTATAATATTATAATAAACATTAACAAATTAATTATGTTTTATTAGTCGCACGTTAACGCCTCAACATTCACAGCCATAATATATACACACACACATACCTGTATATATATATATGTGTGTGTGTGTGGGGGGGGGGTGTGGGTGTGTGTGTGTTTGTGTGTGCATCTAAAGTCTCTAAATGGTTAATAGTTATTTTTTAAAGAGTTATAATGGCATGGAGCAACAAGTGCTTTTGTGTTAGCTGAGATCAATGAGAGCATATTCTAGAAATCGTGCACTTAAATCAGGGGTCTCAAACTCGCGGCCCGCGGGCTATCTGCGGCCCGCGAGATGATGATTTGTGGCCCGCGTCTTCATATGAAAGATTACTGTTGGTGCGGCGCGCAAGGCTGATATAAATGACAGGTGCTGTGTGCAGAGCTGAATGAACCAATCACGGTGAGGTATATGGCTCTGGAGGCGGGACATCGGCGGGCTGTCCAGTACCTCCTCATTCATTCTTTCATTCATTCATTCATTCCTCCAGTCAGCTGGATGGAGGGGGAGCCATGAAGCCACTGGATGTGCTTTCACAGTGAAGGTCATTCGCGTGCCCCGCCCCTCTTTCACCGCGTGACAAATTCACAGCCTGCCGCTTGTCTAAAAGTGAGTTTCTGACTCCGCGACGGGTGTGGGAGGAGCTGTATGTCTCACTTAGAATGAATGGGAGACATATATGGCGTTTTATTTATGTCAAAACTCCACGCAGAAATGAGACATCTCCGCGCACGCATCAAACGCACGCATCAACAAATCAGACTCTCGCGACGGCTTTTTTCGTCCTCCACGAGCAGAAAAGTCTGACTACTTCCACGTGCGTGAGTGATGCGCATGCGAGCAGAATCTTCAAAAGAGCTTCCACACTGGTCGCGTGCAATGCGTTCAAGAGCGCGCCCCACCATTTGAGAAACACTGCTCTAGTCAGTCAGTCAATATGTGGTTTCTTCAGTCGTCTGTATCTGCTGTATGGTCATTGTTATCATTTTATTTATTCACGATTGTTCATTGATTTCATTTTCCTGACCGCTTCATCCCTTCCGGGGTTGCGGGGGTGCCAGAGCCTAACCTGGCTGCTGATGGGCGAAGGCGGGGTACACCTTGGACAGGTCGCCAGTCTGTCGCAGGGCCTCAATCACACACACATTCACTCTCACATCCACACCTAGGGGCAATTTAGAGTCACCAATTAACCTATGAGGCATGTTTTTGGATGGTGGGAGGAAGCCGGAGTCCCCAGTGAAAACCCACGCATGCACGGGGAGAACATGCAAACTCCACAAAGAAAGGTCCCAAATCCCCCAGCCGGGATTCGAAACGGGGCCTTCTTGCTGTGAGGCAAGAGCGGCCTTATTCATGATTGATTTTTTTAATTCATTTTTTAAAATTAATTATTTTTAATAAAGATGTTTGAGAACAGTGGAACGTATTATCTTGTGAAAATCTTGATGCGGCCCAGCATCACCCAGTCTTCGCCTCCAGCGGCCCCCGGCTGAATTGAGTTTGAGACCCCTGACTTAAATGAACCAATAGCGAGCTCTTTATGAAAGCGCATAAGAGCAAAAAATGCACCCTGTGCTCTAGCAAATGTGAGAAATTATTCTGAGCAGTAGACGTCAGCATTAAATATTTAAATAATCTCTGGGTTGGATGTTTGTGGCAGCCAAGTGGGCAGAGAAAGTTATGATTGTAGGTTTCAGGTCTCTGTAAATGACGACGAACAATGTCTCACCTGTCAAAGTGGCTAGTGAAACTTTTTTTTAACCTGTCCTGTCCAGCAGCGGAGCACACAGATAAGAGCTGAGGGTTTCTCATGTTTGACAGATATTACTGTTACAAGAGGAGGTTAAGTTGCTTTGGACACACATGGTGTATGTATATTTATATAAACCCCTTTTGTCCTTCTGACTCTTTTTTTTATTTATTTCCTTTCCTATATATCATTGCATACATTTCTTTGTTTAACGAGACGGAAGACAAAAAACACATTGGAATGAATTAAGACTGACATATTTGTATGAAATTTTTGAGCTGTGATTTCACAAATTGGCTTGACTCAAATTAGTTGGGTCTTGGACCTACCAGCAAAGAAAAAATGATCACATTGTTGATGATTCTCCACAGAGTGGACCAGCAGAGCTCAGAGACTTCCAGTGGTCCGTCTGTCCAGCAGCATCAAACACAGCTGGACTCCATATTTCTGGTCTGTACATGAACATCAACTACTTTTCCATCATTCTGTTCACAGTCATCTTCATGCTGCACTTTGGAGACCAGTGGATTGTCAATGTGTCCAACATGGAGCTGATGTTTGGCTCCATGACTTCACTCTGATTGGCTCATTCATCTAGAATTCTGTTGCAGCTGCTGGAGGACAACATTGTTACTTTTGTGAAGAAGGAGCTAAAGAAGATCCAGAAGATTCTGAGTCAGAGGGAGGATGAGGAACTGGAGGATGAAGATGAAGAGCAGAGGAGCAGCAGAGAGTCACTGATGAAGATCACAGAGAACTTCCTGAGGAGAATGAAGCAGAAGGAGCTGGCAGATCGACTGCAGAACAGTAAGAGGATTTCTTTCTGCTGGATAAATGAAGATTTACTGATGTCTCAACACATCGAACAACATAGATTCAAATCATCATCAATCAGGGTAGCAGAGAGTTTATGTACTCTGTTTGTTGTCTTCATTCAGGCTTGACTGCTTTAAATGTTCAAAATAAAGTCCAATCTAGTCTGAAGAAGAAGTTCCAGTGTGTGTTTGAAGGGATCAGTAAAGCAGGAAATCCAACCCTTCTGAATGAGATCTACACAGAGCTCTACATCACAGATGGTGGAACTGGAGAGCCGAATGAAGAACATGAGGTCAGACAGATTGAAGCTGCATCCAGGAAAGCAGACAGAGCAGAAACAAGCATCAGACAAGAAGAGCTCTTTCAATGCCCACCTGGAAGACAAGAACCAATCAGAACCGTGATGACAAAGGGAGTGGCTGGCATCGGGAAAACAGTCTTAACACAGAAGTTCATTCTGGACTGGGCTGAAGGCAAAGCCAACCAGAACATCCACTTCACATTTCCATTCACTTTCAGAGAGCTGAATGTGCTGAAAGAGGAGAAGTTCAGCTTGGTGGAACTTGTTCATCACTTCTTCCCTGAAACCAAAGAAGCAGGAATCTGCAGCTTTGAAGATTTCCAGATCATCTTCATCTTTGATGGTCTGGATGAGTGTCGACTTCCTCTGGACTTCCACAAGTCTCAGATCCTAACTGACCCTAGAAAGTCCACCTCAGTGGGTGATCTGCTGACAAACCTCATCAGGGGGAACCTGCTTCCCTCTGCTCGCCTCTGGATAACCACACGACCTGCAGCAGCCAATCAGATCCCTGCTGAGAGTGTTGACATGGTGACAGAGATCAAAGGGTTCAATGAGCCACAGAAGGAGGAGTACTTTTGGAAGAGATTCCAAGATAAGAAGCAGGCCAGAATGATCATCTCCCACATCAAGAGATCCCGAAGCCTCCACATCATGTGCCACATCCCAGTCTTCTGCTGGATCACTGCTACAGTTCTGGAGGATCTGCTGAAGAGCAGAGAGGGAGGAGAGCTGCCCAAGAGCCTGACTGAGATGTACATCCACTTCCTGGTGGTTCAGGCCAAAGTCAAGAAGATCAAGTATGATGGAGGAGCTGAGACAGATCCTCACTGGAGTCCAGAGAGCAAGAAGATGATGGAGTCTCTGGGAAAACTGGCTTTTGAGCAGCTGCAGAAAGGAAACCTGATCTTCTATGAATCCGACCTGACAGAGTGTGGGATCGATATCAGAGCAGCGTCAGTGTACTCAGGAGTGTTCACACAGATCTTTAGAGAGGAGAGAGGACTGTACCAGGACAAGGTGTTCTGCTTCATCCATCTGAGTGTTCAGGAGTTTCTGGCTGCTCTTCATGTCCACCTGACTTTCATCACCTCAGGAGTCAATCTCATGGAAGAACAGAATATATCAGTCCAGTTCTATCAGAGTGCTGTGAACAAGGCGTTACAGAGTCCAAATGGACACTTGGATTTGTTCCTCCGTTTCCTCCTGGGCCTTTCACTGCAGACCAATCAGAGTCTCCTAAAAGGTCTGCTGACACAGCCAGGAAGTAGTTCACAGACCAATCAGGAAACTGTCCAGTACATCAAGGAGAAGATCAGTGAGAATCTGTCCGCAGAGAAAAGCATCAACCTGTTCCACTGTCTGAATGAACTGAATGATGGTTCTCTAGTGGAGGAGATCCAACAGTTCCTGAGTTCAGGACGTCTCTCCACAGATGAACTGTCTCCTGCTCAGTGGTCAGCTCTGGTCTTCATCTTACTGTCATCAGAAGATCTGAAAGTGTTTGACCTGAAGAAATACTCTGCTTCAGAGGAGGCTCTTCTGAGGCTGCTGCCAGTGATCAAAGCCTCCAACAAAGCTCTGTAAGTACTCCAGAGAAAATGACTATTGATGAAGAAATGAATTTAAGTGTTAAATTGAAAGATTAGATAACTGCTGTGCTGTTTTTCACTTCAGGCTGAGTAGTTGTAACCTGTCAGAGAGAAGCTGTTCAGCTCTGTCTTCAGTTCTCAGCTCTCAGTCATCTGGTCTCAGAAGTCTAGACCTTAGTAACAACAACCTGCAGGACACAGGAGTAAAGCTTCTGTCTGCTGGACTGGAGAGTCCACACTGTGAACTGGAGACTCTCAGGTCAGTTTTTTTTTCCATTCAAATCTTGGTTACAGGTTTTGCTTCTTTTTTCTGGATTAGGATATTTTTTTAAGTATGTAGTATTCCCTCCTTACTAGCAGGGTTTAGGGACCATAGGCATCCACAAATACGCTGAATATGCATATATAAAAAAACTCTTCCTTCCCACGGCCGAAGGATGGAACCTTGTAGTATTGCTCAACATACTGCTCTCCCTCTGCCCTCACAAGGTGGCTCCGCTTTGCAGAGATACACCTCAGTAGTGCAGCACCTCCTTTGGACAAAATAATTTCATACAAGTGTCTTGAGTTGTCGGAATTTTTGTGACAAACTGGAAGGTTCACATGGCTGAAAAAAAATTAGCTAATACATGAACCGCAAATAAAAACGCAAAAAAGCGGGGCAACATTATATATATATATACATATATATATATATACACTTCTATTCAAGACATACATTTCGTAAGATATCTGAAAAGTTTCACTTTTATGATCACATTGGTCATTGTGGGTTTGCAGTTTGTCCAGAATAAAAAAGTGGGAGCTAAATCCATTCAAGTTTACATAGCTAGTATAAGTTCACGTTAACTGTTTTAATTAATATTCCACACATACAAATGACAAACGTGCAGCTCACTCAGAGCCAATGCAAATTATTATATCAACAAGAGCGGTGTTGATATATATAACAGTTTATCGTCAGCACGAGGATGCATGTAAACAATAGTAAAAAACAGCTGTTGGAACTCACGCGGCAAATAAAAAGGCCGAAGAGAGATAGATGTAGCGTGAAAGGGGTGAATATGAAGTATTCTATCCCAAAGTTGGTTGAAAAATATAAACTTTATTAAATTGAAATTTAATAAAATTATCCTCGGGGCACCACCTTCGTAATGAAGAAAAATATTACTCATCAATGATTAGCCGCTACTTCTAATCAATAAAGTAATCAATTAATCAGTCTCTCAATTTTAGCGTGAGTGTCTTTACCCTGTGAAGTGACTTTGCCACAAAGAAGAAAATAATGATATCAAACAACGACATCCTTTTGAATATTTATTAAATAACATGAAGTTAAACAAGCAGAAATACTGGACGTAAAAGCATGGAAAGCAATCAACATGTGTGGAACACAGAATATAACTTTACTAATAACTAAAATAGATAAATGAGAAGAAAAGACACACAATATTGAGGTGGAAAAAGCTAAATGTGTGGATGCATCAAGTGTGTGTTGTGCATAAAAAGGGTGATGTTACTGATCTGAGAATAAGCTATTCCTAAAAGGAGGAATTCAAAACGGGGCAAAGATGTTACTCTTGCAAAAATAGTTAATCTTTGTTCTAACCACCAGCAGTTGACTGTATGAGCGAAGTTCGACTTCTCACCATGTGGTCTGGATCTGGGTCTGCTCTGCCAGGAAGGGTGGTTGATCCCGTTCCAGGCTGGATGGTTCAGGCGGGCCGTGGAGGCGAGATCTGCAGCCAGGTGTAGAAGGAAAGGGAACCTGCGGTTCTGCTGGTCCTGCTCTGTTCAGTCACTTAGCTTCTGGGGTGGTCGAACGATTTCTCTATTCCGTTTTGTGACCAAGAAGTATAAGTCGCAAAGCTGGCCGGACAATGAAACTTATCGACTGGTCTAGCATTAAAAATCAGTTTCAAAATAAAAGCATCAAAAATGGTAAAAAGTTGGAATCAGTCTATGAAATAAACGGGAGACAAAAATGTTGAAAAGAAAGAAAGCGCGCGAGAAAAACGTGATCTTAAGACTAGAAGAACTTAGATGTTTCTGTTCTGCTCCTGTTTTCTCAGGCTTGTGCCTCATGGCTTGAAAGGCCTGTTGTTGAGCCTGGGGGGGAAGACTTCAGGAGCAAGGAAAAATGGATCAGGAGCAGGAAAGGAGGAAGGAGGCAAGAGCAGAGGGAGTGGGAAAGAGGGCTCCTGTCCTGTGCGCCAGTGCTTTCAAACTGGGAGGCAGGGCCAGAATCGCCCAATCCGTGGGGATTTGAGGCGTTTTACGATTGGAGGTAATTTGCATGTCCCAATGAGCTCTGTCTATGCAAATATCAGGGGCGTCACCTTATTCTGGTCTGTGGGTGTGTTTTAATCTTTAATGCTGAATTAACCACAAAAGGAGTTTTTATCAAACAAAGTTATTAAAAAGTTTGTAAAATCCTATATGTGTGTGTGAATCCTATATGTGGCACATAAAATGCTTCCCAAAGTCCACATAAACACAGAAAGGCAATTCTCCAAGCTTTGACGGTTACACAATGATTAATTCAAAGATTTTAACCTCCAAGTAGTTGTGGAATCTTCTTCTGTTAGGGATAAAGGTTTGATTACACACATGTACCAATATTAGGACAATTCTTGTGGCTGTGGAGAGATGTTTTACATGTAAGATCCAGTGAACAAAAGTCCTGTGTTTTAACACATAAGAAACTTATGCAGGGTCACATTGTTCAAACAAAGGATTCAGAGTGTCTGTCAGGAATGCTTTCACC
>NC_050513.1:13894557-13908150 GCF_002922805.2 Oryzias melastigma | reverse complement strand
GAAAATTATGCAGGGTCACATTGTTCAAACAAAGGATTCAGAGTGTCTGTCAGGAATGCTTGCATACTCTCCAGGAGGTCACCCTGCTGGGACCAGGATCCATTTGAAATTGACAGTCGACGTTAGCCAGAGTTTCAAATTCAAATAGTCAGCGTTCTGGCCCTGTTTTAACGACTTACATCCGATTGGAAGGTAGGGGTTGTGGCCCACTTTATGGCCCCCCCTGCTGGGAGAGGGACTCTTTGTTATCTTGGAAAAAAAGACATTCCACAGAAAGTTGAGTGGCCAACTGTTCAGCACAAGTTATCAGAGCTGTTTTCAAAGGGTGGACTGCTACATAGACAACAGTACAATATTCGGAGTACCAATCCTCTTGCGCACTACAACGGAGTTGCAGTACCTTTTATTGATGTAGCAGCATACTCCGCCTCCTTGCATCTCGTCGGTCACTTCCTGGTTCCGATTCAGTCTGATCGGCGTCCCAAAGCCTTTCAGCAGTAAATCCTCATCTCTATCCGAGTCGTTGAGCCAAGTCTCTGTAAGGACAAGTAGGCAGACGTTCTCAACTTCTCACCTGACTGTGATCCAAGCTTCCAGCTCATTCAGCTTGTTACGGCGTGTCCCCAAGCAGGATGGAGGGGAGAACGGGCAGCCTGCGACGGTCCCGTAAACTCATGCACTTCATTCTCCGGTGTATTTCACCACGTTTCCCCCTTTTCCGGCGCCTTGGCCTTGCAGCCGTGCGGTAGAGTTCTGGTGGGATGCCTGGCGGTGGCGCAATTCGTTTTGGGTGGAATTGGAACTGCAGTAAAGACTCCCGGGTAAAGGTAATCCTCAGGAGGGCTCCTATCCAGAGCGCACTCGGTTGATTTGTCTCATAGCTTGAACGGTAGATGAGAAACAGTCCGCACAAAAGCAGCATATATTCCAGCTTGAGGACCCACATTATACTGGGATGGTGACACATCAATCACACAAACAAATTTGCATTAAAACAATAAAAACTGCTCCTGGTCACTATCTGGGTCGCACACTGGGAGCGTCCCTGGAAATCTGGTTGTCGCCATCAGTGTGTGCATGTGTGTCTGCATGGGTGAATGGGATTGTGACTGTAAAGCCCTTTAGGGCTTCTCAGAAGGTAGTGAATTTCTACAAGAATGTGCCCCTTACACTTTACAATGAATGGAGAAAGCCCCAGTTTGTGTTAACCAGTGAGATGCTTCAGCAATGCTGCACTTCACTTTCAACCTTGTGTATTGTGTTGTGTGTCTGCAGCCTGTCAGGTTGTCTGATCACAGAGGAAGGCTGTACTTCTCTGGCCTCAGCTCTGAAGTCCAACCCCTCCCATCTGAGAGAGCTGGACCTGAGCTACAATCATCCAGGAGAGGCTGGAATTAAGCTGCTTTCTGCTGCACTGGAGGATCCACATTGGAGACTGGACACTCTCAGGTATGGAGAGACCTGCTGCAGACACACGTGACTAAGAAGGAAGAGATGCAAATATCCTGTCTATCCTTCACTCGGCTCTGTGTCCTGGATCATCACACATTCTCTGATTTAGTGCCAGGAGCCTTTATTTCTCTGTTCTTAAGTCCATTTCTGTCTTCTCTCTTAATTTTATTCCCAAAATGCTGCAATGAAGAAGACAAAAAAGACACTTCATTCACAGAGTTTATAACTCAGAAAACAGCAGAAATGTTAAGAAGCTGATATAGTCTGCTCATGTTTGATGGATTATTGTTGTCATCAGAACTCTGGACCTTCATTGACTTAGACACAGCGAATGTCCAACAATGTAGTTTTAAGGCCGTCTCAGCACAATAAAAGCTCCAGTTTTCCTCAGTGATCATATGGTCTTTACTTCCTGCTGCTTCAACAGAGATAAGATGAAAAGAGTTTTCACACTACTGGAACATGATAAGTAAGGACAGAACTTTACAGTAGATTTACTTTACAGTTTCTTCATCAGTGTAGAACAATAAAAGAATGAGAGCCATGCGAGGTCCATGTTTGCATTCTGAAAGACGGCGTGCTGCTTTGAACCCCCTTGTCTTTCTTTCAGGGCGGAGCCAGCTGGAGACCAATGGTTGACTCCAGGTCTGAGGAAGTGTAAGTGTGATTTTCCTTTAATTACTAACATCAAAGCAGCCCAAACATCTTCATAATGTCATATCAGTCATTTGAGTCCTCAAAGTGTCCAATGAACAGATGATGGATCAATAACTGCATCTGGATTGTGTTCGTTTCTTCATCAGATTCCTGTCGTCTCACAATTGACACAAACACAGTGAACAGAAACCTCAAACTGTCTGACAACAACAGGAAGGTGACCTTTGAGGAGGAGCTTCAGTCATATCCTGATCATCCAGACAGATTTGAACGTTGGCATCAGCTGCTGTGTAGAGATGGTCTGACTGGTCGCTGTTACTGGGAGGTCGAGTGGAGTCAAAAAGTTTCTGTATCAGTGAGTTGCAGAGGAATCGGAAAGAAAGGAAACGACTGTATATTTGGAGGAAACAATCAGTCCTGGAGTCTGTTCTGCTCTGATTATGATGGTTTCTATGCCTGGCACAATAACAACAAGACATTAGTCTCTTCTTCTTCTTCCTCTAACAGAGTAGCAGTGTATGTGGACTGTCCTGGTGGTGTTCTGTCCTTTTTCAGAGTTTCATCTGACTCACTTATCCACCTTCACACCTTCAACACTACATTAACTGAACCTCTTTACCCTGGATTTGGGCTCTGGTCTGGTTCCTCAATAGTTCTGTGTTAAGTCTTAATGTTCTGGTTCTGTTAGAGAAACTCTCTGTTTACCAGATAGCCCAGTACTGTCATTTATAAACTGATTTTCAGATTAATTTCTTTTTTTTTTTTTTCTGAAACTTTACACAATAATTTCTTGTAAACTTCTTTCTCTTCCAGTTCTTGTACTTCTCTCAAAGTATCAATGAATATCAGCCGGTCATGTTTCTCTGAAGGGCTGCACGGTGGCGCAGTGGTTAGCGCTCTCGCCTCACAGCGAGAAGGCCCTGGTTCGAATCCCGGCTGGGACCTTTCTGTGTGGAGTTTGCATGTTCTCCCCGTGGGTTTTCACCGGGGACTCCGGCTTCCTCCCACCGTCCAAAAACATGCTTCATAGGTTGATTGGTGACTCTAAATTGCCCCTAGGTGTGAATGTGAGAGTGGATGTGTGTGTGTGTGAGTGAGGCCCTGCGACAGACTGGCGACCTGTCCAGTGTGTACCCCGCCTTCGCCCTTCAGTAACCGGGATAGGCTCCGGCACCCCCGCGACCCCGAAAGGGAAGAAGCGGTCAAGAAAATGGATGGATGGATGTTTCTCTGAAGCTCACAAGTTGTAAATGTTGATGAACGCTCACAAAGAGGAATACGAAGATTACAAAGTAGATATAGACTTTAACAGTCCACACCAATTGCTTTCATTTAAAGTCTATTATCTTAAAAATATATATAATCTTTTGTCTCTAAATTTTCATTTTTGCATATAGCTTCTTGAAATCTATAACAAATTCTTGATATATAACTTTTCGTACAATTCTTCATTTAAAATTTCATGATTAAATTCTTTCTCAAATTTTGATAAAACAATATTTGTTTTGTGTAGCAGCTGGTCATCATAACATAAAATCTGAGAGCCACTTGTTTTGGACAGATATCATTTTGATAAATTCAACTTTTTGTAAGTGCTGAAAAATAGAGGAAAAAATGTGTAAAAGAAAAAAATGCATAAAAAGTCAGTCTGTGTAAAGCAATGATTTTTTTATGCTCCAAATAAACAAGGTATCCATCTCTCACAGTCCTGTAACTTCTTCTTTAACACCAGAGCTGTCAGTGACACCTAAATGAAACACACTCTTTGACATACTGGTCATTCCGGTACTCACCTATGATCATGAGCTCTGGGTCATGACTGAAAGAACAAGATCCAGACAACAAGCAGCTGAAAAGAGTTTTTTTCCAGAGGGTGGCTGAGCAGTCCCATTGAGATAGGGTAGAACTGCCGTTTCTTCCACATCAAGAGGAGCCAGTTGAGGTGGTTCGGCAATCTGGTCCGAATGCCTCCTTGACATCTCCCCGGGGAAGTGTTCCTGGCATGTCCCACTGGGTGGACGCCCCGGGGAGGACCCAGGACCTACATCTCTCGGCTGGGCTGGGTCCCCCCAGAGGAGCTGGTGAAAGTGGCCGGGGAGAGGGAAGTCTGGACATCTTTGTTTAGACTGCTACCCCCACAACTCTGTCTCAGATGATCAGAAGAAGATGGATGAATCAGCTGATACTAAGAAAAGTTTAAATTTGTAAAGCCTTTTGCTTAACAATTCAAACACTGGAGCTAAAGCTATGGTCGAAAAGGGTTAAGAGACTCCTTTGTTCTCCGCTTATCTGTATTAGTGGTACCTGTTTGAACTGGTTATCAGAATGAAAAAGACACATCTATTACTGAAAACAGTCACCCTCTAAATTCCACTTTGGCCAAGACCAAAGAGCTGTCAAAACATGATAGGCAGACAAAGCTTAATGAAGCCCTGAAGCTTTTCATTTTATTGGCTCACTCCAGCGCAAAACTTCTTGAGGCTTCATTTATTTTTGTTGGGACATCTACTGGATGAAAAAATATCAGTTGGTATTCATGTTTGTTTATTTTTGTGTTTTTTTATATTTACTGTATTACTGCACTAATAAAGTTCAATAGAAGTCAGTTATTTCATGTTTTGGTCTGACTTACTGCAAACATATTGGATGTAATACAATTTAATTTGTCAAAGTTAGATTTTCAATCAAATCAAGGAGTAATAAATAATGGATGATTAATTACTACAAATGATATCTGATTAAACACTAGTTAATTTTTTTGTTTTCTTTGGGTCTGTTGTTTTTTAGATAACTTTTAATGAAGCGTAGCAATCCATGAGGCTGTAAAAAGAGGAAAAGTCAAAGTGAAAGTACATTTATTCCCATACTTCCAAAAGCAGCTGGAAGATAAATAAAATAAGAAATAAATATAGAATCAAAGAGAAGAAAAAGAAGGCCAAAAATGAAAAAAAATGGATAGAAAAGGGGGAAGAAAGGAAGTGGGCAGAAAACGGTAACTTTGAAAATACAGTATTTGTTTCTAGATGCTTTATGAAGCCGGAAAACAGCAGAAAACTCACACTGTGGGAAAGGCTCCGTGCTTACTGTTTACTTTCACTTTATTCTGAACTGAAAAGACACACTGAAATACATAAACTGAGTGACAGTCATCAAAACTAAAAACAAGAGCGAAACAGTTTTAATCTGTACTATAAAATATAAATCACCTGAACACAAGACAGAAACAACAGTCCGTTTCTTTATCCACCTCTTCCTTACTACATTTTTGGGAAAAATCTTTCCTCACAAAATTAATTTCTAACATGACTTAGTAACATATTCACCATTCTTTAGTTGAAACAATAATGAAATGATCACTAATCACATAAAATAATGTTATACTTAAAGATGCATTCTCTGTTGAGTTTTTCTATATTATTTTAAGTTGAGAGTTTTGCCAAATTATTAATTCTGTTATTTTATTTATGCCAAGAAAATTGTTTCTCGCCTGTAAGTCTTTATGCATGGTGTGAGACTAGATTTAATAAAATGTGTGCAACAGTTTTTACATGGTAGAGGTTTCTGTCGAGTGAGTTCTTATATGGTTTATGAGACTACATTTTTTAGTGTAACTTTTATCACATTCTTTACAGGAGAAAGGCTTCTCTCCAGTGTGAGTTCTCATATGTTTTTGGAGAGTTGATGAAAAACTAAAAGTTTTACAACATTCTTGACAAAAAAAAGGGCTTCTCTCCTGTGTGAGTCCTCATGTGTGTTTTGAGATAAGATGTTTTACTAAAACTTGCATTACACTCTTTACAAAAAAAGGGTTTTTCTCCAGTGTGAATTCTCATATGAGTTTTGAGATATGATACATCACGAAAGCATTTATTACATTCTTTACAAGAAAAGGGCTTCTTTCCAGAGTGAGTTATCATGTGTGCTTTGAGAGAATATGAAGCAGCAAAACTTTTATTGCATTCTTCACAAGAAAAGGGTTTTTCTCCTGTGTGAATCCTCATGTGTGCTTTGAGACCAGATTTTGTAATACAACCTGTATCACATTCTCTACATACAAAAGGCTTCTCTTTTTTGTGGGTACTCATATGCGTTTTGAGTGTAGAAGCAACCCTAAACCCTTTATTACATTCTTGGCAATAAAATGGTTTCTCTCCTGTGTGAGTCATCATGTGTGTTTTCAGATGAAATATCTGACTAAAACATGCATCACAATCTGGACAACAATAAGGTTTGACTCCTGCATGATTTCTAGTGTGAATTGTTAGACTTGATTTATGACTAAAGCTTGTGTCACATTCTTTACAAGAAAACAGTTTCTCTCCTGTGTGAGTTCTCATGTGTGTTTTGAGACTTGACTTGCAACTTAAGGTTGCATCACATTCTGTACAAGAAAAAGATTTCACTCCTGCATGTTTTCTGATGTGTATTTTTAGACTTGATTTATGACTAAAGCTCATATCACATCCTTTACAAGAAAAAGATTTATTTCCTTTGTGAGTTCCCATGTGTCTTTTAAAAATGGATTTAAGACTAAAACTAATATTACATTCTTCACAAGTGAAAAGTTTCTCTCCTGTAGTGTCCACACTTTGGACATGACTTCTGCCTCTCTGATCTCTTTTCTGTGTGTCTGTCACATCATCTGTATTAGATATTGATTGTTCGTTTTGGCTTCCTTTGTCATGCTGACTAACAGTTGCATTCAAGTGCAGCTGATTGTTGAGATATTTTTCACCGTACTCACTTTCCTCATAAGTTGGAATCTTCCTCAAGGTATCAGTCTCCTGCTTCAGATCAAGCTGCTTTTCATCCTGACTGATGCAGATCCCTTCTTGCTCCTCTTTAATTCGTGGAAGTTCTGTTTCTTGCTGCTCCTCTTTAAACTGTGGAAGCTCTGTTTCTTGCAGCTCCTCTTTAATCTGGGGAAGTTCCGTTTCTTGCCACTCCTCTTTGATCTGTGGAGGTTCTGTTTCTTGCAGCACCTCTTTAATCTGTGAATGTTCTGGTTCCTCTTGTTCCACTGTGAAGCTCACACAACGATGCGGGACGACTGCAAGGACACAAGAAAAAGTAGGACACTGAGAGGACAGAAGACAGCAAGCATCCACTTACTCATAATAAATAAAAGCCAATATGGTTTCAGAGAAAACGGATCAACCTCAATGGCTATCATTGATGCTGTACAGGAAATCACTGCTGAGTACAGCTCTGGATACAAAGAAATATCCAGCTGGAATCTTCATTGACTTAAAAAAAGTATTTGACACTCTCAATCATGACATCCTACTGGACAAACTGGAAGTGTACGGGATCAGAGGAGTAGAACTAAATTGAGTCAAAAGCTATTTAACAGGAAGAAAACAATTTGTCAAAATAAATGAATTTACATCAGGGGCCAAAGGGTTAAGTTGTGGTGTCCCACATGGAACAATTCTGGGCCCGCTGCTGTTCAATATTTACATCATTAATATAGTCAATGTTTCAAAACTTTTTTGCTGATGGCACAAAGATATCCTATTTTACAGACAATCAAAGGGAACACATCAATGTGTTGAACGCAGAGTTAATCAAAATAAAATTGTGGATGGAGTACAACAAACTATCTTTGAATCTAGACCAGGGGTCACAAACCTTTTTGAAACTGCGGGCTACTTCATGGGTACTGAATCATATGAAGGGCTACCAGTTTGAAATAATAAATTTGCTTAGTTTGCCTTTAGTTATTCACTATTAATAATAATAATGATACTCTATGTGAAGACACTGATTTCTTAGCATAATTATCAATAATGACAACAGATATCAATATTCGGAACTTTATTAATCTCAACAGATCTTGTCACATTTTGAGGTAATGACCAAATGCAATGTTTTTAACAAAATTATAACTTATTAATCAATTATTAATTAATTATAACTATTATTAGTGGATACGCTCCTCAAACGCTTTAATTCAGTCTCATGTACCTGTTCCTTTATTTTCCTTAAACCTCCGAACAGGTTGATTGACAGATCCCACAGAAGACAAGAATCTACGCATGGTGCGTTCACTGACCTCTGGACATAAGCGAACAGCCACTCGGCCCAACTCAGTCCACTAAACTTTGTCATTTTTAAACAACCTGCAGCAAAACAAATCAGTTTTTTAGAGAAAACGTTGACACTGTTTAATCACTTGATTATATCTGGATCGGTGCCGGCGTCCTATGTTTTCTCTGATAAACTGCTTTGTTTTACTGCCGATATCCGGGGCTCAGTGAACGCACCATTCAGAAACACTCAGCAGCTCTTGGTTCTGTTTCATTACACATAAAACTTTAACCAAATTCTAGGAATTTAGAAAAAAACAGTATCGCAATCATACGGTTTCATAATAATGCGATAAAACACAAACCAATTAGTCATTATAAACACAGCAATGTGTGTGTGTTTTTTTTTATTTGATCGCCTAAAAAGGAGGATTTGAGTGACGTCACAGCAGTGTGGTGCCTGTGTGCCACGCTGGGTCGCGCAGCGAGTCCACTGACAGTCTCAGATGCAAGTGAGAAGTCTGTTCAGTGGAATGTAAAAGAATGTCCAGAACAAGTATTCAGGCTGCAGAAGTGTGGCTACAGATGAAGCGATGAGGAAATCTTGGTTATTGATTTTGCAGAGGAGATACACGATTAGCTGTGAAGTTGATCTCTCATGGCGCCCGCTGTTCTGTACTCGGACAGACACTTCAGAAGTGCATTTAATTAGAAAAAAGTTGATTTCCATTACAGTTCTGCGAAAAATATCCATCCATTTCAATACGCCCCCAAAACCAGCTCCTCTACGCGCAATAACTTTTTTTTCGAAAAATTTGAGGTTTTTTTTTTGTAATCTGTGTTTCCATTAAAGATAACTAATAATCAAATATTCTCGGTGTCTCCATGTGGGAAAGGGAGAAGGGGACGCATCATTCTTTGTTATTAGCTGCATTTCCATTACACATTTGCGCAAAACTTTATGGAAATTCTAGGAATTTCAACAAAAAAAACGTTTCGAAATGACACTGTTTCTCATAAAATAATAATTTTGCGATAAATCACAAACCAACTCACACGATAAGTCATTAAAAACACGGCGATGAACAACAAGAAGTATTTTTTTTTTATTTCATTCACTAAAAGGGAGCATGTGGGTGACGTCACAGGGCGCGTGCAGCGCAGCTCGACTCAGGAGAGGGAGGAGTCTGTTCAGCGGTTAAAAGAAAAAGCATTCAAACAAATAAGCATCATGACCTTTTTTCTGCTTGAAAACACGACAACATAAATTCAAGTTTCTGTCACGGCGCTCGCGCTCATGAGACTTCAGGCTCCAAGCTGCAAAAGAGCATCTGCAGGTGAAGCGATGAGCAAAGAAGGAAGAGCTGCGCGATTGTGTATGACCCGCAATTAATAAAGCGCTTTGACGCTCCAGGACCTCTTGGTGCTCCGGCTGTGCAGCGCTCAGATCAGACACTTCATACCGAGAGGCGCATTTATTTAGAAAAAAGTGTTTCCGTTACAGTTTTGCGAAAAATGTCTATTTCCTCCTCTAAGCGCAAAAACTTTTTTCGAAAAATGCCAGTTTTTTTCGAAACTGTGGTGTTTCCATTATTAGAAATTATTATCCAAATTCCAATTTGCGAAATTTCAGAGTTAATGGAAATGCGACTATTGATTATCTCGTTAAGGAGAAAACGATTTAAAAAAAGAAAAATAGTGGGACAGGCCGTTTTTGGCTTCAGAAATAATGAACATATATCTTTAAGATGTTTTAATTTTTTATTCTTTATAAAGGCAGGTGTGATTTAAAAAAAATGAATAATAGAATTGATTAGGAACTATCTATAACAACAGATTACATTAACTTTTGATGCTTTTTTTTAATTTTAGTGTAAATGTTCACGTTTTTCTTCAATAGCTTTTAGGATTTTAGGTCACATATTAATTTGCGATTAATCGCGAGTTAACTCGGGGCAAAATGCGATTAATTGAGATTAAAAAATGTAATCGCCTGACGGCTCTACTTTTTACTAATTGCAATAAAGCAAAATCCATGTAAATTTTTTTTTTTGCCTAATTTCCTAGCCTGGGATGAATAAAGTATTGCTATTCTATTCTATTCTAAATATTTTTTCTTACCATTTCTATGAAAGGTTTAGACAATGTTTTAGGAATTGGCAATCTTGGACATTCCGAATATTCATACTTATATTTTTGATCAGTTTACGAGTATCCAAGCACTCAGATTACTCGGTCCACTCATAAATTTTTAGTGTTTTCAGTCTCCTTTTTATAGTCACTTTCATCTGGAGGAAAATTTGCAGCTAAGCTTGGATTGTCTTCACCGTGCAGCAGTCCAGCCTCTTTTTTTTCTTATCCTTGCCTTTACAATCAGGGTTGTTTTTTGTTCTTTAGAGTGTGTTAAAATAAACCTCTTTTATAACTGAAGCTAAACGTTATTGAGTTTTAGTCCCTCAGACAGAATAAGATGAAGGGAGGCTGAAAGAGAGGGAGGGGAACAGATGACCATGCAAGGTCATGGGACAAGTGTCCAGTAAATGATATGTGTTGATGCTCATAAACGACTACTTACAACGCTTAAGCACATCTATCAAAAAATATTTAGTATTTATATAGGATTATATGTCATAAATCAACAACAACAAAGACATTGTTTGAAGCAGACACGGCCGGTCAAGCCAGCAACACAGCAGGGGCACCACAGAGTGGAGTGCACTAGTCCACTACGGCAAGCGAAAGGGATCAATTATCTTAAGGAAAAGTGGCATAATTAAAAAAAAAAAGAACATATTAACCATCAAAAATGCCACTTTTTGCACATAGTAATAGGAGCACATAAATTACACAGCATTATGATGTCCTGAAAATGGGTTTAAAAAGCTTAAAAAGCTGCTCATCAACAGCATGCACTAGAACGCCAATTTGGATGTAAAACTCTCCTTTTTAAGCTTTTCTTGGGACAATACAAGGTGTAATTTAAGTGCTACTTTTAAAGCTTGGATAAAAGGCGCCGTTTTTAAGTCCTACTTTTAAAGCTTGGATAAAAAGCGCCGTTTTTAAGTGCTACTTTTAAAGCTTGGATAAAAAAAGCGCCGTTTTTGATGGCCCATACGCTGTTTCTTATGTCTCTTTTCGCTTGCCATATTCCCATCTCCAGCCACTCGAGTCCTTGTGACCTGGATAGACAGACAATCCACCCTCGGTAAGCCGATAAGAGGCACCTGAGCCACAGGTAGGCCACTCGAGGCGCCCACCCACGGAGCCCGAGGGATCCAGAAAGCTTTCCCTCATTTGTTGAAGTGAACATACCTATAACGTGCAGCTGAAGCTGTGGATTCCATAGTCCGCGTTGACGACAAAGCTCCTGCTCGTTCTGTTCTTCAGCAGCAGAATTCTGAGGTTCTGAAGACATGATGGTTCCTGCAGCTGCAAAAGCTCTTCAACTCCAACAAACACCGCCGTCCTCTGAACAGCAGCAGCTCCGATCAACTGCTAGTCTCACAATCACAGCCACGTTGTCTTTACGTTCAACACGTATTCACTCATTTACGACACTTTGGAAAATGCTGAGAGTTCCGACACGAACCACGTATCGTCCTTTCTGTACGAAAACGTCACGAACGTCCGAACTAAACAACACCATCAGAAGAACACAAAGCTAACATTGCTAGCATGCTTGCGCCACGTGCTTCTTCTTCCTGTCTCGTCATCGAGGGCTGCAACCAACGTCGTGGTGCATTAGCGCCACCACCTGGTGTGGAGTATGAGTCAAAACTATTTACACTCCTAACAATACAGGTCAGTTATATTCTCCCCAGTTGTTCTGTCTTTCTCAGAAATTAAATCAAATATCCGTTACTCAATTTATGCTTTATTGAATATTGTACATGTGTTTAACAGTTTACTAAGTTGTTTTTATGGGATAAGAAAAAAAATATTTCTTGGATGAAAAAAATACAACATTTAGTTTTTAACTTAATATGCAACATGTTTGAGTACGATGTGTAATTGTTTCAAATACAACTTTCCAGAGGGACAGGAAAATTGTATTATACCTGTATGGTCCCTCAGGCTTGTTAGGGGCATTAGTGGTGGTTCTGGGTCTCTTACCCTTCTGGTGCAGCACGTGGGTGAGAGACTGGGTTAGTGAGCTGTTTCTGGGCCATAGCTTGGCAAAACAAAGAGTAAAACATAGGGTATAAAAACAGAGTATAAAAGCAGAATTAAAAAAGGGCAATTTTAAAAATGATGCGTCTTTAGCTGCTTTAAAAAAACTGAGTCAACAGGACAAATGAAGACAGTAACAGAGGGTAGTAACATCATAAAACAACCAGTTATAAATAGAAATCTGGATGGGTCGGGGCCTGTCTACACACAAACAGATACAAACTTACCTGTTGGCTATGATAATCTTCACATTTAAGATAATTAAAATGTACACAATATAGCTGCAGTTTACACACACACTTATGCATATAAATCCACACATGTAAAGCCTTTTATTCTGTCACGCATTCTATTAGTGTGAAGGTTAGCTGACACCTGTGCTGTGTGTGTTTATGTTTTGCTGAGATGGATGATAATGGAATGTACAAAGGGGGAAGGTGCCCGAACATCCCCAAACCAAGACCCCCGTCGAAGCAGCAGCAAGGACCCCCCACACCCACCGGGCAATCCTGCCCCACGCTCCAGACATCCGCCCAACTCCACCGCGGGCTCAGGAGTGGGACACCCAAGAGAGTGGGTTCCTGGGGGAGAGTTGTAAACAAGGCCCAACCAGGCTCTATCTCTGATGAAGTTTTTGGGGAGGTCCAGTTATTGAAAGCAAGGACCAGAGCCCATCGACTACCACCACCGACCATCACCACTGGCAGGCGCCACCCGGAGCAACAGCAGGCATCAAGGGGGTTGCCCCATCCCAGAGCCGGAGTGATCCCAGCCCCCACATCCAGGTGAGCGCCCCCCGCAACGCAGGCGGACCGTGCACCAGGACAGGGATTTTTTGTGAGAGTTTCATATAATACTTACTTTAGCAGGGCTAAGAAAGCTGGAAAATCTCTACCAGACTCCACAGGGAATCTTAATGTAACCACTTAAATGCGGCTCATAGGGCTGCTCATTTGACCGAAGTTGTAATGGATTGTAAATCAGTGAATGTTCGGTCCACGAAGCTTTACCCTTCCTCGTCCGAGCTGACATCCAACTCAAAACGATACGGCTAGACATTTTTGTGTAGCAGCGATGATGATTTACACTAGCGAGACACAGAGCTACCATAATAAGACAGTGCGGTCAGAGACGGAGAAGCTTCTCTCTGCTCCAAAAGCCACACCCCCTCAGAGGATATGTTGCCAACGGGAGCTTCATGAAACATGAAAAACATGAAAAATTGCTTTTTAAGACTTTGAAGTTGTGAAGTTTGGCTAAGAACTTCATAATCATAATTACAACA
>NC_050513.1:13837149-13894502 GCF_002922805.2 Oryzias melastigma | reverse complement strand
GCGGGACTTTAAAGGTTAACCAAACCCTAAATTAACCTTTTTTGGGCTGTTGACATCTAAAATTGGGGCTTTAAAAGTGCTGTCTGTTGGTCATTGCCACATTTTTGACAAACTTAAATAAAACTATTTAATTCTTCAAAATATAGTCAAAAACTGTCTATGTGCTGCCACCTACAGGTTGAATTGAGGTATTACAGTTTAATTTTGTGATTGGTCAAACCATGTACATTTCAGAAATCTGACATCATGATCTGCAGCTCCAGTGATGATAATAGTCCTGCCGCCAAGCCCCACCCCTCTCACTGTATTTTCAAATTTGGACTGTGGGTGGAGTCAGCCACCAACTTCCTGGTTTGGGTACCCTTTAAATTTTTACAGTCCTTTTTAGAACCAAACTTTATTTTTGAGAGATCTCAGTCAAGTTTTAAGTCCCGGCACAGCACAGAGTTCCCCCTGCTAAAGGTCCAGAATGACATTTCCATGTCCATTGATGCCAAACAGCCTGTTGTTCTGGTGCTATTGGACCTGAAAGCAGCCTTTGACACACACATAAAGATTGAGATTCCTGGATCTCACTAGAGTCACATGAGGTTGTGAGAGAAGGTTCGCTACACAGTTTAAGTGTCATAAAGGTGACAGGAAGGTCATTGTCCTTTGCAAGAACAAGATAACCACGACCTGTGGGACTTTCTTTGTCACAAGATGAAACAACAGAGAAGTGACAGATGTTTCAATGAAGCAGACACTACAGCTTATAGGTAATGCCCTTGCGTACAAGATGAAATTTAGAAGAAGAAGAAAAAAAAGTCTGTTACCATACATTTGTTCCAACAAAGAAGTCTTAATAATTGTTCATACCATCTACAGTTTTAATAAAAAGTTTTAATAGTCTGGTTGCACCAGTGCACTCACACATAGAGTCTTTTGTAGATAACAAAAGGCCTCCTCTGTATCAGAAGTGCTCTTTTGGCTGGTCTGGAGCTTTCACTCTGTGGTCCTGCTGTGCCTCCCTGCTCTCTGGTGTGGGGGACCACTGTGGCGGCTCTGCTGGCCCCAGTCGGTGGCTAGGTGACATGATTGACGGGTGGGCAGATGTCCTCTATCTGCTATCCCTTGCAGATGTCAGGGTCCCTGACTACCACTGCAGATTGGGCGGACTCAGACCAATCACTGTCATCGGGCTCCGAATGGCGGTGCCCATAATGTGGAAAAATCATTGACAAAATTGGCCTTATTTTACCAGAGCCGGAGGCTCTTTATGGGAGACGTCACACCAGTTTGTCTATTGATAATAATATGGTTAGGGTTGCTGCGTCACAAACCTGAGCTTTTCAAGCAGCTGGTTTTTATCTGCTCTTGATCCAATTCTATTTGAATAAAGAAGTGCTCAGTTTTTAATCCTAGATTATGTCCTTCATCATGACAAAACTGCTTCAAGAACATGTTAAAAACACAAAAAAAATATTGATTGGAGTAGGCTTTAAAAGATTTTTCCCTCTGTTAAGTAAGAAGATAAAAGTAGCAAATCCGTATCTGATCTGAAAAGCAGAAACACGTTCTCTTATCAAGTACAAAAAGTCTAGATCAGTTACTGTAAACGGCAAAGAAGGCATTCATAGACATGTACATTGATACGACAATAATCTCTGACATCATCCATTCGATTTTGCACTATAAATTACACCTTGTTGACGAGAGTTTGCTTCACTGTAGTCAATAACATTCCTAAAATGTCATTTGAGTAAGACATGACAAAGATTCAAGCTCTTTAGACCTGCCAAAAAACAAGATGGAAACACATCTGTAAAGAGAGTGGAGGTCTGCATTTTTTTAAATTAAATTTGCTTATTTGATGATAGAAAAATGATTAAAACTAAAAGTTCATTTAAAATAAAATGTTTCCTTTCCGCTTGTCTTGAGTGGGGTTTCTCGGTGTCCTGCCATGAAACAGGTTTTGTTTGATCATATACATGACAATCTAATGGAGTCTTCAGTGAATCCTTCGGGAGCTATAACAAAGTTGTTTTGAAAACCTTTCAGGTATATCCCTGCTTCTGTAAATCTTTAGCTGGAGTTGTTCTTTGTTTACTTTTCAAGAAATAAGGTTTGGGAAGTCACAGGCCTTTTGAGGGATTAAGGTTACATTTGGAGATTCAACCTTCAAAATGAAACCAGATGTCTTTGTGAGATAATTTGGGTTTTTTTTTTTTCTCTCTCTCTCTCTCTTTTTTTTTTTTTTTTTCATTAAGACGATAAAAAACAGGTCCCCTAATTTAGTTTGTGATTTAATTTTTTTCTTGTCGGGTTGATACGAGACAGCAAAACTTCAATCTCAATCAGAGACTGAAAGACCATAGAAGCGGATGTCATCCAGACGCAGTGTGAGTGGAGCTCACTTTATTGCAAGAATCACTCAAAGATCTCATGAATCCAAACATGGAGACGTGATTATTGAGACTTTTTTAGAGCTCTTGAAATTAATTTATAATTAAATCTGATTTTTAAACATGTCTTCCATGCATTGTAAATAATATAAACACAGACCATGTAGCAATCAGGCTGAAAACATCTGGTTGTAGCTCCTCCCACATGCGGCCGACGCACACCACATTTCTGGAGGTACCTGATGAGAATTTGGCGTGGAAATAGCGTTTGTTGTGAATGCATCAACTTCTTGTTTTTTCATTTATTCTTCACATCAGAGAGTGATTTTTTTTTTTCATTTTTAGAACAGTTTTTATTCAGTTATTGAAGACGTTCTAACTGTTTATCAGTACTTGAGTATTTATTTATTTCTTTTTTTGGAAGCAACAGTTTGTGTTGGGCGCAGCCTGGAATTACTGTATAACTGGTGAACCTAATCCCTATTCATCTTTCTGCGGTTTCTTAAACAGGAAAAGCTCATTATGTTGTCATTAGAGGAGCAAGCTGACACGACAGGA
This sequence comes from Oryzias melastigma, assembly GCF_002922805.2. Classification (NCBI taxonomy): domain Eukaryota; kingdom Metazoa; phylum Chordata; class Actinopteri; order Beloniformes; family Adrianichthyidae; genus Oryzias; species Oryzias melastigma. The sequence continues at coordinate 13,891,560 of NC_050513.1, read as the reverse complement.
GAGTGCCTCGTTCATATTTCATTTACTTTACATGGAATTGGGTGGTTTTGATCTAAAAAAACGAAAAAAAAAACCACACAACTGGTAATTGTTTCTGTTTTGATTTTAAGATGATTTTTTTAGGTGCTTGTGCACTCTATAAGATTACGCTCTGGGTGACCGCCCACATTGCCCATAGGTAAATCCCCTAAATCAGTCAGAAGATCAAAGTCTGAGTAAACATTGGGTTCAGAAAGCACGTGTTCAGACCTACAGGTGTCTGGTTTCTGAGTTAAAGATTTTTCTGTTTGTTAAGTCAGAAGACAAAAGACTTAGATTAGTTCCTGATTTAACAAACAGAAACGCTTTGCTTATCAAATACCAAAATGTCTCGCCCAATCTGTTACTGTAAAAAGGCAAAGAATTCATACGTTTGATTAGACAACAATAGACATGTACAGTAACCAGACAATAATCACTGATGTCACCCTTTAGTTTTAGTACATTAAAAATTTCATCTGAAGATGAAAAAGGCTCACTCACTGGTGTTTTCTTCACTCTAGTCAATAGCATTCCCAAAATTTCATTTTGGTATGACATAACAAAGTATAAATAATAAAGCTCTTTTGGCCTGTCAACCTGCCAAAAAAACATAAAAACACATCTGTAAAAAGAGAGGAGGCCTGGATTTTAAAATTACATCAGCATTAGTTCTCAAATTCTGGCAATATTGGGGCCTACTTCACATGTGTGAAATGCATTGAACAGTAAAGACTCAGAGGTCAAGGCAGAACTTTCATTCAACAATGTGTTCAGAAATGATGTGTTCAGAGCAAAAGCTGTCTGGTAATTGCAAAATCATTCCCAGTCGTGTTTTAATTATAATTAATGTAATCCCATCAATTATAATTACAATTATTATATCATGTATTTTTAAGATATATTTTCATCAGTTCATCAGAAATTTGCCTCTAGTTTGTGGAGGGGACTATTGGCGCAGTAGTCCTACGTTGATATCCCAGCATTCCTTTGGTTCTACTCTATCCTGCTAGCTTACAGCACCTTACAAGGATAAGCTAACATTAGCTTTCGGGCGAGCTATATCAGAACAATTCAGCCAGGGCTTGGCCTGGGCATAGGTGACCTTGGCGGCTGCCTAGGGCCCCATCTGCTGAAGGGGCCCCAAATCCCAATGATTACATATACTTTTTTTATTATTTTAATATATTTTTTGGGGACATACCACTCCTTTCATGTAAAAATACTAATTAAAAAAACATAAATAACACAGCTCATAAGTCTGACATATTCACCAACTTTGCCCAGTGTTGCGGGCCACCTAACCTGACGTTTCTGCTATCTATGCTAGGTAAAAGGGGGAAAGGAGCAGTGTTGCTGCTGTTAGAGCTTCTTTACAACTTTAAGGATGAAAAAGTAGCAAAACAAGCCATCAGGGACAGCTTTAATCTGAAAAAGGATGAAAGATGAGGAAAGACTGGCTCAAAGCAGAGGCTTGTCTGTTTGATTTACATCAAATTTCTTGGAACACCTGGCATTTTGATACAAAAAATACAAATTTAACTGGCTGATTGTTGTTTTTTTCTTTTTTCTTGTCAGCTTCCAACCTTTAACTTTGAAGATGCCTCTGTCAGACCTCTTATACTCTTTGACATACCAGAACTCTTTACGAATCAGTATGAATCAGCGGATCTTCAGTAGGGGTGTAACGGACCACGGATGATCCGTGATCCGTACGGATCAGAAGCCACGGTTCGGGACACGGTTCGGACACGTGTGTACCGCGGACCACTCCGACCCCCACCCCCAGCCAGCGCACACACCTCGGGCTCTCATAATTTAAACCAATTGTCCGTTCACATCAATGAAATTCTGTCAAATTCCTGTAAATCCTCTTTGTTTTGACCAGCGCTGAAGTAACAGCTTCACGGTTATTTCTTAAAGTCTGTTCCTGAATCTCCCGCTGCGTGTGGGCGGAGCTTTCAGCGTTTTTCCTGCATTGAGAATTTGGTGTCGGCCGCCACCAGCTCCTGGAAAAGGGGGGATGTGGCTGATTCTAGGAGCCCAGATTGAGAGAGGGTCCACAGAGACCCCGAATGATGACAAAATGATACAACAGAAAAAATAATTTCAGTAAACCAATAACCAATATATAATCGCAAATATTTTGATTTTAATGTCAACGTAACAATACTTAAATATTTTGTTTTGGAAACATCGTCTGCGGACCCCCCTCCTCTAAATTGAAAATGGTTCGGTCTGACTGGACTTTACTTCCACAGATGCGCTGTTTGTGACCAACAGACCCACAGAGTTTAAGGGAGAGAAGACACGCTTTAAAATCAGGAGTTTAAACACCTGATTTAGAGGAGAACCTCCATGAAAAAAGAAAAAAGGAGACAGTCTGTCTATTGCCGCGTGGAAAGAGGAAAGGAGAGAGTGCGCATGCTCGTAAACGGACAGAGGGGTGGGGGTGGGGGGCATCCAGTTAGTTGTAAGAGTTGGAAGTGATGAATTTGAGGGTTTTGTTAAAACATTTGCCTGAGGCTTTTGTATGGAGCTTCAAACTAGAATAATTAGTTGTAGAATAATTAGTTGTTTTATTGTGTATCAATATATGGTTTGTTAGTGGCTCAATTAGTTACATTACATTAGTTAACTAATGGCTCAATTAGTTACATTGAGCCATTTATGTTTTATAATGATGTGATCTAATAATAGTAAAATATGTACATTGAAAGAATGTTCAGTAACGTTTATGAAATAACCACAATAATAGTAAAATAAACTTGTTAAGGTATACAAATCTGAAGTCCCCACGAGACACCACCATCTTATTTTAAGCCAGGAAAAACCCTGCAGCTTCCATCACAAACTTTACTCAACTTAACGCGGATGGATAGATATCAGGTTTATTTAATGTTAAGACCTGAATAAAAGCATCGGTACACGTTTACATTTCTGGATTCAAAGAATCTCCGAGTTTGGAGAAGCAGCTGTCTATTTTTAAGCATTCTCTCAGTTTTTGTAGATTTGGTCACAAGACATGCAAATGTAGTCAGTAACTACATGTTTTAGTATTTTGTTTGTGTTCAAACTCTAAAGATATTCTGTTTTAATAAATAGGTGTCAATGAGCAAACGTTTTAATGTTGCATATATAAATATTGTGTGAGGGAAGTTTTTATATTGATACTGAATATATGATTGGAAGCATTTCCAAAAATTAGCTTTCATATTGTTGTTGTTGTTGTATTTTTTTTTTTTTTAACATTCAACTGATCCGAAAAATGATCCGAACCGTGACCCTAAAACCGTGACACGATCCGAACCGTGAGTTTTGTGATCCATTACACCCCTAATCTGCAGGCAAAAACAGCGTTGTGCGAACGCTTTGTGGTAGTCTTCATTCCACCAAAAACCAGGATGGAAGGAGTTGCTATCACCGTTATTTCTTTAGAAAGTTAGCAAATGATGAGCTGATTAAAACAACATAGCTAATGTGTCCCCCCAGAGAAAATCAGTCTGTACTGCTTCTGCTGAAACAAGCTCTTCTACCAAAAATCATTGAAGTTAGGAACCAATGAGGATGTTGATGACTGGAAAAACTGCATTGACACGCTCAAGATGCATCAGAACAGTCCTGAACATATGAAAAATATGGGGTCATAGGAAAGGACTAGAAACATTTGGAAAGTTTTCTTTCTTTTAAATACAAATCATAAATGGTTATTTTTTACATTTTGATCATTTAATCATGACAAAAATGTGTGGCTGGGTGGCTCAGTGGCTCAGTGGACTAGGTGAAGGGCTGACACACAGGAGCCCTGGGTTCGATTCCCAGGGTTGTCCACTGATCCCCACCCAGATTGGGTCCTTAGGCAAGACCCTTGACGCTGCTGCCTAACTGGGTCCCTGTGCCCCTCAAGTACAGGGTTGTGTCAGGAAGGGCATCCGGCGTAAAAACTCTGCCAAATCACTGATGCGAAACAGTGGGTGCTGTTACGTTATGGCGACCCCGAAAGGGATAAGCTGAAAGTGAACTACAATCTTGACAAAATTGCGTCAATAATATGTTAAAAGCACCAAAAGCACAATTGGCCTTTTAAGACTGTTCAGGCTGTGGAATTACAAGAAGAAAGAAATAGATCTGTATCTGATCTGAAAAGCAGAAACACGTTTTCTTATCAAGTACCTGCATGTCTCGATCAGTCTGTTACTGTAAAAGACAAAGAATGCATGACTTTGATTCATAGACATGTTACAAGACAATGATCTCTGACGTAACCGATTAGATTTTACATACTACAAATGACACCAGAAGATAAAAGCCAGATCCTCAGCACCTGTTCTCTCGCGCCTCCATCACAGGTGGACTTTTTCTGGTTCAGTCCTTGATCTGTGCTGCATCAGCTTCATACGGTGAGTAGATTTTTCTTTTTCTTTAGATCTTTGAAGAAAGATTTTTTTTTTCTTAAGCTTTGTTTTCTCTATGTTGACTGTTTCTGAATATTTGGGGAAGATCTTTTTCCACAAACTTGCATGCGGCGGCCGTGGTGCAGCGGTAGGACGGTTGACTACTGATCGGAAGCGAGCGGGGTCGATTCCTGCCTTACGAAGTGTCTATGGGCAAGACACTGAACCCTGAATTGCCTCAGGTGGGAGGTTGGTGCCAGAGTTTGGCACCAGAGCCACCACCAGTTTGTGAATGTGTGTATGAATGGGTGAATGGGTCTGTGACTGTGAAGCGCTTTGGGCCCTCGAAGGAGGGCAGAAAGCACTATACAAGTATACGCCATTTACCATTTACCAAACTCTTGTCATTCTGCAGTTTAAAAAGGTTAATCATTAATTGATTATTTGTTAACAATATTGACTTTTGTTGTTTTTAAGGTAAACAACAATCAGTTGAGGGTTTGTTTTTAACCTTACCTGGAGTTTTTAGCATCAAAGTGGAACTGATCAGATTATTACTGCTTTCTATCAGAACTTTTCAGCCAACAGACAGAAGAGAGTTTCTGTGAGCTGATGTGGATCCAGTGAATCCAGCAGCATGGATAAGTGTGAGAACACAGAAGAGAAAGCCCCTCCCTCTGAAAACGGGAGATTTGAGAAACAAAAAATCCAGAGCAAAGCTCAGAGGTGAGATTATGGAAGTTTTTTTTTTGGTCATAATTTAAAGTGTAATGCATTATTCAATTGGTAATTCAATTTGCAAATTAATCATGCAATTTCAGAATGCATTTTTCAATTTGCAATTCAACATTCAATTCAGAATGCAAAATGATAATTCATTTTGTAATATACAATTCAATATGAACATTTACAATTCAATATCACAATTTTAAAAAATGAAATATTGCATAAAAACCAAATCAATTGCAATGTAAATTGTAATGGGTTTTTGATGTTATTATTAAGTAGCAGGACCCGCTCTGTGTAATGAAATGTGGCGACAGAGTCTTCAATCCAATGTTTCACAAACACAGATAATAAAGATGAAGGCACGGAGGATTCACGTTTATTATTATATTCAGAAAATCCCCGTTTTACGATGGTTGTGTCGTTTTATTTTGCTTTATTTATCCATTACACCTTAAAGTTCAGACTCGGCTAAAGTTAGCGTTTGATTAGCATCTACTTTGCAGTGAAAGGGGAATTTAACCACAAAGGCTAAGTTTAAACCTTCAGACTTGTTAAAATCATTGAACTAGCGCGCCCGACCGCACGTTTTATTTTTTCTGTCTGTGACCCGGTACCAAATGGGCCACGCACCGGTACCAGTCAGCGGCCCGAGGGTTGGGGACCGCTGTCTTAAAGTTCACAGCAGCCGTAAAGATGTGCTCCAAAATCTCTTTGAGCTGTCACACAGCGGTTGTAGTGTAAGTCATCCAGATAGAAGCTAACTCTTTAGCAGATAGTATTCTCTTCTGTAACCTCCGACAACAAACAACTCCATTGGTTAGTTGAGTCTTTAATATTTTCTTATTGGTCGAAAGGGAATGGAGGCGGGATTTAGCATATATAGGGGTGGAAAGCCCCGCCCTGATGAGCGTCTGACAGAATGCAAAGCAGTTTGAAATTTGACCGACTTGAAGCGCCTGGATAAAACTGAGAATACATTACAGCTTCTTCTTTTGCAAGAAGAATTGAGTTTTGACAGAAACAGAGCGTGGAATTTTACTATGCAATAGATTTTAAGTTACTTTAAAATTAATTTGAACCAAAACATGTCTTGAAATGTCATTTTATAATATTGAATTGTAAATTGCAAAATGCATTTCAAAATTAAATGAATGACTCAGTGGGCTAAGCATTGGGTTTGCATGAAGGAGCCCTGGGTTCAATCCCTTGGGTGTCCACTGATCTCCCTCCAGATTGGGTCCCTAGGCAAGGCCCTTGACGCTGCTGCCTAACTGGGTCCCTGTGCCCTTCCAGTACAGGGTTGCGTCAGGAAGGGCATCTGGTGTCAAAACAGTGGGTGCTGTTTCGCTGTGGCAACCCCTCCCCCCAAAAAATAGAATAAAAAAATTGTGATAAGTCGAAAGTGAAGAAGATTTGAATTATGGCATCAAAAACCCTTGGCAATATACAATGCAATTGATTTTGTTTTTATTCAATATTTTATTTTGAATAATAATAATTATAATAATATGATTCTAATATTGAATTGTAAATTGCAAAATGAATTATATTAAAAGCCTAATTTGAATATTGCATTGTCAATTAAAAAATACATTTTCAAAATGAAATGTCAAACTGTCTATTGAATTGTAAATTACAAAATGCATTGTCATTTGAATAATGACGTCAAAAACCCATGACAATTTACAATGCAATTGATTTTGTTTTTATTTCAATATTTTTTTAATGTGATATTGAATTGTAATTTTTCATATTGAATTGTAAATTACAAAATTAATTATCATTTTGCAAGCCTGAATTGAATATTGAATTCAAATTGAAAAATGCATTCTCAAATTGCATGATGAATTTGCAAATTGAATTACCAATTGAAAAAAGCCTAATACTTTGAATTAAGACCTAAAAAAAACTTCCATGGATGAGATGAACATCTCTAACTGTCCAGGACTCTTCTCCATGTCGAGTTCAGCACTCACATCAGCAACCTTCATTCTTCACAGGAACCAACCTGGACCTGGATTTGAACCCAGCTGTGTGTCCTTCAAGAGTGACAGATCAAAGGATGTTATCATTAACTTCAATGACATCAGTTCAGGAGTGGAACAGTAAGTGTGTGTCAGAGTTAATGGAGGCTGGATTAAAGTTCAGATGATCATTTGGTTTTAGCTGAATGAGGTCTGAGGCCTGGTTCAGTTCTTGATCTCTCATTGTGACCTCAGAATTAATGTTTGAGTGGAATTATTACAGTTGTGAAAGCTACAGTGTTCATGATGCATTTATGATCCAAGATGTTCTAAATCCAAAAGAACTCATCAAACACTCTCGTGAAAGAAGCCCACTTCTAATTAAACAAATGTTTTTTTTTTTCTATTAGGATCCATCAGAGACTTCGATCTGGATCAGAACCCAGCTTTGCGTCCTTCAGGAATGATCAGGCCAATGGTCATCATACTCATTCTAAATCATCAGAATCTTCTGGTGTAGAAAGGTGAGCTGTATGTAAATGTTAAAACAGACTCAAATGAGTAAAATGTTTTCATTCCAATGTTTCATGTGAGTTCAGCTCTTTCTCACAAACATTTCTATCTTCATGTGAGAGCAGTGAGAGTTGGAGTTTTTCCAAACAGTCATAGTGAAATAATGGAAATCATTTTTTTTAAGTTTACAATCATAATTTTGAGGGAAGTTAAAACTCCACCATTTGTTTTAAAACCCATTATTCAAACACTTTTTATCTCTAAACTCGAATTATGCATTGATCTACCAGAATCAAACCTTTGCAGATGATCAAAAATGCAGCTGCATGTCTGTTTGATTCAATCTAAAAATGACACATTTCACACCACTGTTCAGATCTCTGCACTGCATGTTTGTGAATCCCTGCATCTAATTCAAAGTGTAAACCCTGGCCTAGTACAGAGTGGTCAACTCAACAGCATCTAAACACTCTTATCCAGATTAGATCTGTCAATGAACTGTGAGGGATCTTACAAGACATATTTCATTCTGAACCACTTACATGAATATATTCCCACACATATATGAATGCATGCATATATCAAACATTCATATATATATTACATTACATGACAATGCATTACATTACATTCATGCTCACACACTCACTCTCACATATATTTAGGCCAAATCCAAATGCTTCCCCCTACATCTTCTCCCCGTGCCTCCAATTTTGATGGCATTTGAAGCTTTCACTATGTCAGAACTTGTTTTTTTTTCAAGGGGAAGCTGTAGGGCAGGTTCACTAACACGGTGCCCGTGGGCACCAGCATCCAAGGACCACACAAGGTGCCCCTTAGGTCTCTTTAAAAACTCACTTTTCAGCTGTCTAAAATTAAATTTTATTCTGTTGCTATTTAGTTTAAATTACACTTTTATTGACATAGATTTAATTGCTGAGATTGATAAAGTACTGAATATTGATATCGGTTTCCTAGCTTGTTGTCATTGTTGATATTTATGGTGAGATATCAGTGTTTTTACATAGGAGTATCATTATTATTAATGTATGACTAAAGGCAAACTGAGCAAATTTGTTATTTGAACATGGTATCCCTTCGTATGACTTAGTGCCCATGAATTAGCCCTCAGTCTCAAAAAAGTTGGTGACCCCTGCTGTAGGGACTTAGGGCTGTGTATCCCTTGCCGGTACGGTGATCCGCGTTATACAGGAGAAACACATTTCTTCAAGTGGGTGTGCTCTGCAGCACAGAAATTTAAATTTAAATTTAAGTAATGACTTTTTGTTTTAGCATGACTTTTTTAAGTTTTAAAACCAATGTTGCTATGTATTTTCCGAGCACTGGGAGCTCTGCACCAATGTAGATGACCGGCAATTATTGATGATCTCATCGAGAGATACTAACATCTGAATTTGAAAACACTATTTTTTAGTTCACTTGGAAGGCTAAATGTAGAGGTAGAGAGAATCCGTAGGTGTAGGGGAGGAATTTGGATTTGGCCATGTACTCTCACTCTCATATATACATAAATATACTTACTCATATACATACATTCTCACTTATATGTGGAAGTAGTATATATGGATGTAACAGAAATATTTATGTATATAAGAGTAGGCCGGTTCTAGCTAGCAGCTCGGTGGTTGGAGACCCGCCCGTGATCTAGTGAGAGCAGCCGGTGAGTTAAAGGGGGGACGCCCGCGCACGGTGTGGAAAGGCACTCATGACAAAATCCACGATTAATGCGTCAAAAAAAATGTCGGCGTCACGCACATGTCAAATTAACTCGTTTTTAACGCGCTTAATCTGACAGCCCTAATATATACAGTATATATATATATTTATATATATATATATATATATATATATATATATATATATTAAAGTGTTCCCCCGCGTATTCAAGGTTTCAAGTTTTCATGGATTTTTTTCAGTCGCGTCACTGACTCTTCCAGTTCGCACTTTCAGTACGCTCCATTGTGTATCTCCACTCACAGAAGGGGACCAACACAAAAGTTTGATGCACTTATTTTTTAACCATGCTGCATTTAACTCAGCAGTTCTACATATTTTTATTTTACATATTTGTGGCCGCCAATTCGGTTCACTTTCGGTTTTGGTTCATATTGAATGACTGAATTTCATCCAATTAACTGACCTAAAATCGATCCAGGACATCTTTAGCCAAAAATTAAACCAGTGGGATTTAGCTACAATACTTGTGTACTGAACAGTGCAGGTGAAATTTTCTAGATTCCTTGAATTTCTTGCAATATAGTCAAGAGTAAATGGAATATGTGTACAAACTAATGAACAAGCAACAAAGAAGTAATGCCAAATCCTAAACTAGGACAAATTTCTAAACTTTTAAATGTGATGATAAAAAAGAGCAATATAAACAAAATTTTTTTTATTCACATAATTTTTATATGAACATTTTCTAGATTTACAGCCATCCGAAGACTGTCTGACCCTTACACAAATCAGGTTTCATTTATCTGTCACATTTTAAATACAATTTTATTTAAATGAGTAAAATATATAGCATAAATGTTTTATTGAAAAAAAAAAAAATTAAAAATGCCTCCTCCTGACCTATTAATGTCAGGGATTGTGGTGGAGGACCCAAATGCAGGAGACCAGACTTGGTGGCAGAAACAAACATTTACTAAATCAACTTAAACTTGAACAAACCAGTGACATGACAGAACGTAAATGAGCAGATGACCTGACAATGAGAAACTGAAAACCAGACACTTAAATACACTGAGGTAAATTAACTAAATGAAGACAGCTGTGGATGGTTAACCTGAATGTGGTGAGACTGACAGGGGAAACAGAACATGACAAAACCAAAGCACTGAATCATGACAGTACCCCTCCCCAAAAGGGCAGATCCCAGATGCCCAACACCTGTGGGGAGGGGATCTGGAACAAAAACTCAAGTCCAGAAAACAGGGATCCTGAAGCCAGACGGACGTGAGGGGTAATGAAACCCCTCCAGGAACAGAAGAGGAGCGGTCCTGGAGACTCTCCCCAGGGACAGGAGACATGAAGGGGAGCAGTCCCAGCAACCCTCCTTCAGGGCCGGAAACAGACCAGGGGGACGAGCGGCGACCATCCTCGGGGACAGGCAGGAAGGAGCGGTCCCGGTGACCCTCCTCAGGAACAGGAACATGAAGAGGAGCGGCCCCGGCGACCCTCCACAGGAACAGGAACGGATGGCCCCAACAGTCTCCCCTCAGGAACGGAACGGGTGGGCATGGCATGACATGACATGAAGACGGCTACATGAACCCCATCTGGCATGGCGTGGTGTGGCATGGCATGGACAAGGTTCTCCTGCTGGGCCCAAGGTGGTCAGGTCATACTGTCAGGGATTGTGGTGGAGGACCCAAATGCAGGAGACCAGACTTGGTGGCAGAAACAAACATTTACTAAATCAACTTAAACTTGAACAAACCAGTGACATGACAGAACGTAAATGAGCAGATGACCTGACAATGAGAAACTGAAAACCAGACACTTAAATACACTGAGGTAAATTAACTAAATGAAGACAGCTGTGGATGGTTAACCTGAATGTGGTGAGACTGACAGGGGAAACAGAACATGACAAAACCAAAGCACTGAATCATGACAATTAATTAAATATTGGCTGTAAAATATTTCTATTTATAGTCATTTAGGCTTTAGTATGGTGCTACCTCTTCACAGCCTCTTCTTGAAAAAACTACCTTGTCTTTCCCAGAGTTGACCACCGTAGATCACCTCTTCTTCCTGAGGAGAATGAAACAAGGAATCAAAACCAGGTAAAGTACTAAGCAGTTATCTCACAACAGTGAGGTTTTGGACTAATCCAAAATGGTGTCTTCAAGTTTCATCTAGAGGTTTAAAATTATTTTCTGCCTGCAGGACAGAGGGAATGCTGAAGCAAATTCAGACACATTTTTAACCTGAGTTACCTGCTTAGCCAGTTAGCGTAAAAGATGTTAAATGCAAAGTAAAACAGTAAAAGCTAACTGCAAAAAGTTCAATCAAAACCAGCCAAAGACATTGTAATACTGCCCTCTTGTAAAAGAAAAATTGTGAGTAAAACATGTCATGTTTTCTAATAAAATATATTGATTTATGTTGTGCCTTTAGATGACCACAGTCAACAAGGCACAATACAAAGCTCAAACATATTAAAAAAAACCATGAAGTCCAGATGCTCATTTTACCACATCAAAAACAATAGAATCATTTTTCAAAGGAATCTAAAAATATCGACCTTTAGCTTCTTATTAATACCGTGATACATATGTTGACATACTTTTTTCCACAGTTTATTACAACAGCAAAATGGTAGAAAAAACAAGTGACTTTATAGTTTAAATTAACCACCATGGTAAATTTGATCTTTTGAAGACTGGGATGAAGTAGAAGAGAAATAGAGAATTCAATTCAATTTTATTTATAAAGTGAAAAGAAGTAAATAAAAAGGAGGAAATGACGCATGAGGATGTGATAGTGGTGGAAATTAGTCTTTGATGTTTTGTAAACAAGACAGAAGAAGTTGGACAAAGCAACCTTTTTATATAGCTAAATACATATCTCACTGTCATCAATTTAGGAGTGAAAAAATAACAAGGAGAAGAGATCAAGAGATGAAAAGTTGAACAAAAGCAACATTAAAATGCAGGGCCACTTATGGCTATAGTCAAACTTTTCTAATTATTTTTAAATTTTTCCAACTTCTAACTAAACATGGATGAATAAGAAAAGTAAGAACTGATGCTGTTCTTGCAGTTGTTCCATTCCATTTCCATTCTATCAATTATAACTGAGAAGATGATTGTGTTTCCAGACTTGTTTCGACTTCACTCCCGAAGTGAGCCCAGAAAAGGATGGAGTTTTGTACAGGTAAGACAGAAAAGCAGCAGCTTGAAGGTAAGCACAGTTCAGTGTGTTGCACGTCTATTCATTAAGTGCACCTTTATAAGAAAAGCATTTGAACTTTCTGACAGAAATAATGGTCGAAAAATACAAACAAAAAATAAGAAAAAAAATATTAAACAGCAGCTGATCTCAATGAAGGTTTATCTCTGAAGATCAAGGAGTTTCAGAACAAAAACATAATCAAATCATTGTTTCTGGTATAGTTTTAGGTTTTCTGGTTCGGGTTTGTTCGAGTGTTCTCTCACTGGCCTGAAATTCCACATCACCCAGGAGGGGGAGGTGAATTACAAGACTTTGATTTGGGATACAACACTCCTAGAGTCAAGAGAACTGCAGGCTCGAGGACCCCTTTTCAACATTGAGAGTTCTCCCGGCACCATCAGCCAGCTGCATCTACCACACTGTGAACATCAACCCTGTAAGAGCCTCACTTTAACAGAAAACACTTTCTACTTGAAGAATTGAGTCATTATTTTACACAAAGCTCTGCTTCTCTCTTTTTTTAATTGATGTAGTATCTGAGAGCCTCTCTGTTCTCCACATCACTGGTGATGGTTCAAGCCTCATTAAGCCTGAGAAAATCACAGAAACCCATGTGGTTGTGAACGTCCCGCACCTCTCTGACTTTGGCATTGTCAGTACTTTTTTCCAACGTTTAATAGAGAGGAAGATTAAAGGCCAAGCTTTGCTGTTCCTGGATAACAACAACAACTTTCTTTCCATCCACGTGATTCTGCTACCAAGCAACGTCCCTCTTCAAGAAGTAATGTTTATTTTCTTTTTACACCTAATTACTTTAACACTTTAAAAAATCATTTTAAAAAGATTGTAATAAGATGAACAAACAAAATAAACATTTTTTATGCACAGAACAACAGCAAAGGAAATAAATAAATAAATAAATAAATAAAAGGAGAATACACAGACTGTATGGAGGCTGGAAAGAGCCAGTTTGAAATAAATATATACACCATTAAATAAATAAATAAATGTGTCATTAAATATTTAAAAGTGGCAATAAATAAATAAATGTTGAAATCAATAAATAAATGTTGAAATAAATGTGGCAATAAAATATTAAAATGGAACATTTAAACATTTAATGACATATTTATTTATTTCATTGCCATTGTGGGTTAAAAGAGCCAAATTGAAATAAATACATTTAAGATGAAATACATAAATAAATGTGTCATTAATTATTCAAAAGTGGCAATAAATAAATAAAAGTTTAAATAAATAAATAAATGTTGAAATAAATGTGGCATTAAAACATGAAAACAGAACATTTAGACATTTAATGACATATTTAATTATTTCATTGTCCCTTGTAGGTTAAAAGAGCCAAATTGAAATAAATAAATTTAATATGAAATAAATAAATAAATGTGTCATTAATTATTTAAAAGTGGCAATAAATAAATAAAAGTTTAAATAAATAAATAAATGTTGAAATAAATGTGGCATTAAAATATGAAAATAGCCATTAAAAAGCACTTTTTAACATTTCATAATATATTTATTTATTTCATTGCCGGCGTGGTAGAAAAGAGCCAAATTGAAATAAATATATTTAATGTGAAATAAATAAATAAATGTGTCATTAAATATTTAAAAGTGGCATTAAATAAATAAAAGTTTAAATAAATAAATAAATGTTGAAATAAATGTGGCATTAAAACATGAAAAGATCTCATTTAAGTATTTCATGATGTATTTATTTATTTCATTGTCCCTTGTAGGTTAAAAGAGCCAAATTGAAATAAATAAATTTAATATGAAATAAATAAATAAATGTGTCATTAATTATTTAAAAGTGGCAATAAATAAATAAAAGTTTAAATAAATAAATAAATGTTGAAATAAATGTGGCATTAAAATATGAAAATAGCCATTAAAAAGCACTTTTTAACATTTCATAATATATTTAATTATTTCATTGCTGGCGTGGTAGAAAAGAGCCAAATTGAAATAAATACGTTTAATATGAAATAAATAAATAAATGTGTCATTAATTATTTAAAAGTGGCAATAAATAAATAAAAGTTTAAATAAATAAATAAATGTTGAAATAAATGTGGCATTAAAATATGAAAATAGCCATTAAAAAGCACTTTTTAACATTTCATAATATATTTAATTATTTCATTGCTGGCGTGGTAGAAAAGAGCCAAATTGAAATAAATACGTTTAATATGAAATAAATAAATAAATGTGTCATTAATTATTTAAAAGTGGCAATAAATAAATAAAAGTTTAAATAAATAAATAAATGTTGAAATAAATGTGGCATTAAAATATGAAAATAGCCATTAAAAAGCACTTTTTAACATTTCATAATATATTTAATTATTTCATTGCTGGCGTGGTAGAAAAGAGCCAAATTGAAATAAATACGTTTAATATGAAATAAATAAATAAATGTGTCATTAATTATTTAAAAGTGGCAATAAATAAATAAAAGTTTAAATAAATAAATAAATGTTGAAATAAATGTGGCATTAAAATATGAAAATAGCCATTAAAAAGCACTTTTTAACATTTCATAATATATTTAATTATTTCATTGCTGGCGTGGTAGAAAAGAGCCAAATTGAAATAAATACGTTTAATATGAAATAAATAAATAAATGTGTCATTAATTATTTAAAAGTGGCAATAAATAAATAAAAGTTTAAATAAATAAATAAATGTTGAAATAAATGTGGCATTAAAATATGAAAATACCCATTAAAAAGCACTTTTTAACATTTCATAATATATTTATTTATTTCATTGCCGGCGTGGTAGAAAAGAGCCAAATTGAAATAAATATATTTAATGTGAAATAAATAAATAAATGTGTCATTAAATATTTAAAAGTGGCATTAAATAAATAAAAGTTTAAATAAATAAATAAATGTTGAAATAAATGTGGCATTAAAACATGAAAAAATCCATTAAAAAGCACTTTTTAACATTTCATAATATATTTAATTATTTCATTGCTGGCGTGGTAGAAAAGAGCCAAATTGAAATAAATACGTTTAATATGAAATAAATAAATAAATGTGTCATTAATTATTTAAAAGTGGCAATAAATAAATAAAAGTTTAAATAAATAAATAAATGTTGAAATAAATGTGGCATTAAAATATGAAAATACCCATTAAAAAGCACTTTTTAACATTTCATAATATATTTATTTATTTCATGGCTTAATGACACATTTCATGAAACAGGAAGTGGACACACCATTCAAATGCAATCTGTCAAACTCTGCCGTCAAACTCAGTGGGCGGGCCTAACTCTCATCATCGCTGCTCCATTTCTCTGGCCTGGTGTGTTGCCAGATTGGGCGGATTCCCGCTCAATATGGGGGTTTTTGGTTCTAAATTTGCGGGCAAAAATGGCTTTAGGCGGGTAGGTATATCTTGGGCAGGCTTGGGGTCGATTAGGCGGTTTTTATTTCCTTATCATAAGAAAGTAGCGGACTTAGTTAGGCTGGGTGGCGATCAGACTTCCACTAATGTTCTATGTTCTGAGGCTCAGTGAACGCACCAGGAGGAGAAGCTTCATGGTCCTGGGCTCTGTCGTTGTTGAGGGGATTGCTGCCTCGCCTGCCAATAAATGTGTTCAAAAGCTTTGGGCTCGGTGTGGGAGGGGGTTTCTGTTCATTTTTTTAGCGTGATGATCATTATATTGAGTGGTGTGTTTACAGTAGTCCTGTCTTGGCTGGTTTATACTTCGAACCGACTCGTAATCGCTCAAGTTGTTGTGGTTGCGCGGAATTTGACACCTGCTGGTGACGTCACAGACGACTGGAATTTTACACCCCGTGTGCAATAGCTGGCTGATCGCGTAATTTAACTTGAATTTATTTCAGCGATTGGAGTACGCGACTACGCAGAAAACTGTCCAGAAAAATATCTTTGAACATTGAAAATGATGAGTGTTACAGAACGGAGGCAATGTCCATAGAAGAACATTAGAATACTGCTCAATATGAAGAGATTTTTTCTTCTCCAGAACCAAAAACTGCACGGCGACAGCGTACTTAATGATACCGATGAGAAGTGTCACTCTGTGCCTTAAAGACAGGAGCGCGCTTCTGCCTTCATTGAAGAATAAACTCCTTTTCGTCCGCTTGAGGGAGCACGGACACGCATGGACACGCGCACACTCCTCCCTTCATGTCCGCGCTTCCTCTCCACGCTCCGTATAGGGCTCGGTCGCTGACGTGGGAACGCTCCCGTTTGCACACTGCATTCAGGGTTATTTGGCGAGCTCCGTTCCCAGCCAGGTACTCTCCCATGCCGCACAAAAGCGGAAACTCCGTGGGGAAAGGATCCGGTGTTAACAACGGTGCCGCAGAAGTGGACGGAGAATACATTTTTATTTAGCGAACCTAACAAAAGTTCTTCGTTTCACCAAAACAATGTTTACAGCGTGTATGTGAGTGAGGTGTCAGACAAAACTTTAAAAAAGAAGATTCCCGAGATTCTTGAGATCAACGGTCCTGCTTTGACGTCCTGTCCATTAAGAAAGATCACAAAGGTCTCCATTACTGATTTCGACTACACCAGGCCAGAGCAATGGAGCAGCGATGATGAGAGTTAGGCCCGCCCACTGAGTTTGACGGCAGAGTTTGACAGATTGCATTTGAATGGTGTGTCCACTTCCTGTTTCATGAAATGTGTCATTAAATCATGAAATAAATAAATATATTATGAAATGTTAAAAAGTGCTTTTTAATGGCTATTTTCATGTTTTAATGCCACATTTATTTCAACATTTATTTATTTATTTAAACTTTTATTTATTTATTGCCACTTTTAAATAATTAATGACACATTTATTTATTTATTTCATATTAAATTTATTTATTTCAATTTGGCTCTTTTAACCTACAAGGGACAATGAAATAAATAAATATGTCATTAAATGTTTAAATGTTCCGTTTTCATGTTTTAATGCCACATTTATTTCAACATTTATTTATTTATTTAAACTTTTATTTATTTATTGCCACTTTTAAATAATTAATGACACATTTATTTATTTATTTCATATTAAATTTATTTATTTCAATTTGGCTCTTTTAACCTACAAGGGACAATGAAATAAATAAATATGTCATTAAATGTCTAAATGTTCCGTTTTCATGTTTTAATGCCACATTTATTTCAACATTTATTTATTTATTTAAACTTTTATTTATTTATTGCCACTTTTAAATAATTAATGACACATTTATTTATTTATTTCATATTAAATTTATTTATTTCAATTTGGCTCTTTTAACCTACAAGGGACAATGAAATAAATAAATATGTCATTAAATGTCTAAATGTTCCGTTTTCATGTTTTAATGCCACATTTATTTCAACATTTATTTATTTATTTAAACTTTTATTTATTTATTGCCACTTTTAAATAATTAATGACACATTTATTTATTTATTTCATATTAAATTTATTTATTTCAATTTGGCTCTTTTAACCTACAAGGGACAATGAAATAAATAAATATGTCATTAAATGTCTAAATGTTCCGTTTTCATGTTTTAATGCCACATTTATTTCAACATTTATTTATTTATTTAAACTTTTATTTATTTATTGCCACTTTTAAATAATTAATGACACATTTATTTATTTATTTCATATTAAATTTATTTATTTCAATTTGGCTCTTTTAACCTACAAGGGACAATGAAATAAATAAATATGTCATTAAATGTCTAAATGTTCCGTTTTCATGTTTTAATGCCACATTTATTTCAACATTTATTTATTTATTTAAACTTTTATTTATTTATTGCCACTTTTAAATAATTAATGACACATTTATTTATTTATTTCATATTAAATTTATTTATTTCAATTTGGCTCTTTTAACCTACAAGGGACAATGAAATAAATAAATATGTCATTAAATGTCTAAATGTTCCGTTTTCATGTTTTAATGCCACATTTATTTCAACATTTATTTATTTATTTAAACTTTTATTTATTTATTGCCACTTTTAAATAATTAATGACACATTTATTTATTTATTTCATATTAAATTTATTTATTTCAATTTGGCTCTTTTAACCTACAAGGGACAATGAAATAAATAAATATGTCATTAAATGTCTAAATGTTCCGTTTTCATGTTTTAATGCCACATTTATTTCAACATTTATTTATTTATTTAAACTTTTATTTATTTAATGCCACTTTTAAATAATTAATGACACATTTATTTATTTATTTCATATTAAATTTATTTATTTCAATTTGGCTCTTTTAACCTACAAGGGACAATGAAATAAATAAATATGTCATTAAATGTCTAAATGTTCCGTTTTCATGTTTTAATGCCACATTTATTTCAACATTTATTTATTTATTTAAACTTTTATTTATTTAATGCCACTTTTAAATATTTAATGACACATTTATTTATTTATTTAATGGTGTATATATTTATTTCATTCTGGCTCTTTCGAGACTCCATAAGACTGGGCCAGAATCACGACAGTGGTTAGCGCTTTTGCCTCGCAGCGAGAAGGTTCAGATCTCAGCCAGGACCTTCCTGTGTGGAGTTTGCATGTTCTACCCTTGCATTTACTGGCACTCCGGCTTCCTTTCACAGTCCAAAGACAAGCTTCATAGGTTAATTGTGTACTCTAAAGCAGGCCAGCTCATTATCTTAATTGTGATTGACGTTAGCTTGCAAAGAACAAAAAAATTATATTTTTTTAAAAATTGCCGTCAGTGAACAATCATTCTCACCAGGAAGTACATCACTTGAATGACACAAAGAATAGCCAATTAACATCCTCTGATACATATGTCACTACACATGCATGTTTAACTAAACTGAGCGCACATTCTGCCTCCCATCTGAGAGCCTCTGCCAGCCCGGCTGCATGCTGGCTCCCTTCCACAGGGTCACTCTAGTCTACAGGAGCATTTGCGGCCCGGACCAGCCCGAATACCTTGATTAATAGTAAGCCTGAGCCTCCCCGTCTGACTCAGCCATCCTGCCACGGAGCCTGCTGCAGGGTCAGTGGTTCCTTCCTAAGGGATCTGAGTCTGGGCTTGTGTTTCTTGAACCCTGCCCATGAACCGAGAGCCTGGGTGGTTAAGTGGCATGCGCCAGGGACACCAATCACCTGTGACACTCCCGTGCTCGCTTTTCCTGGTTAATTTTGACCTTTGGCTTTCCATACAATCGTCCCCTGACAGCACCGGCGGCGAGTCAGTTACGGAGCCGCAGCTTTTTCCTGCGCGAGACAGCTGCTGCTCCTTATTGGGAGAATCTTTTAGTCCAGAAATGGAAATGTATACCAATGCTTTTATTCATCTCTTAAAATTAAATAAACCTATCGATCCGCGTCCTTTATTAGGAAGCTGTGAAAGTTTTTTTGACAGAAGCTCCTCCCAAACGCAGCGGTAGCTTCAGGTGAACAGATTTTAAGAAACCTGTGAAGCAGCTACTTTAGAGCTTGTCAAAACAAAGAGGATTTGCAGGGATTTCGATGTGAATTCCATGTGACTTGAATGGACAATTGATGTGCCCGTGCGGGGGTGGGGTTGGTGTGGTCCACGGTACACACCTGTGCCGAACTGTGGCTTCTGATCCGTCCCTCCAGTAACCTGCTGCTCGCATGCTCCAAACTGCATCATGAGTACATGTGCTGTAAATGATGACAACTTTGTTTCATGTCAGACTCTTTTTGGCCTACTTCAGATCAACAGACAAATGTAATTTCGTCCAACACAAACACTTTCACATCAACCTGAAAGTTTCTTAAACAAAAACAATACTCGAAATCAGAATTAAACAAAGATCCAACAGAGAGAAAAAAGATAATGGAGAGCAAACTGTTTCAAAAAGACACTTTGAATACTAGCTGCAGAATAAATTTGTAGTAATCATTGCTCAACTAAATTTATCACGGTTCAAGTTATTGTTGATGGTTTCTTTTTAAAAATATTCTCTATCCATCCATTTTCTGAACTCGTTGTGTCCTTTTTGGGGTCAATGGTAGCTGGAGCCTAACCCTCACACTCATGGGCGAAAGCAGGATACACCCTGAATAGGTCGGCAGTCTTTCGCAGGGCCTCAATCACACATCCATGCACATTCATACCGACTTACCGAGGGACACCCACGCATGCGCAGGGAGAACATGCAAACACCACACAGAAAGATCCCAAGTTGGTGATTGTTTTTCAAGTTCTCCAGCCCGTATTTGAACCAGGAGCCTTCTGGTAAAAGCGCTAACCAATGGACTACTGGACCGTGCAGCCTACTTTAAAATTTTCCAATTCGTGAATCTCACAAAACAAGGTGAACATCCACATACAGACAGCTTCTGTTTTAAGTTCTGAGTTACTGAACACCTTTCAACAGAATTCTCTAAATTTCACTAAAGGTAAAGGAGTTCCACAAAGATTCAACGTTCATCAAGGTTCCAGCTTACTGTGTTTTCTACAAAGACCAAACTTACAGCTGTCACAGTCACCCAGGATGGGTTGACATACAACCCCTAGTTAGTACCCGACTTTCACTTAAGAACAAAATTTAAAATTTTTTTTCAAAATTTAGATGTTTAACATTTTTGTTTTTATCACTTTAGAGATCTGAAGTTCCAGAAAACTATGGACCAAACTACCATGCACTGTATTGCTTACGTTTGCCATTGAAACGTCAAAGAAGAACCAAAAAAGTCACTATTACCATTAAAGATCAACAAGATCAAGTCATATGGCAGCATAAACTCCCCTTACCAGGTAAAGTAGATATAACTGTTTTTGTAACTAGTGATCCATTTTTAAACAGTAGCACTTGATCGGAAGACGGCCATTAAGCCAATTCAAATCGATTAAATACAAGCGGAGGGTCAGATGTTCTCTAAAGAAAATCTGTTACAATCAGTTCTGTTGATCTAGCTTGTTCTCAGTCATTTTTAGGCATAAATATTAAATGACTACAACCACTAACCAAGCAGTAGACAGAAATGTCAGATTCTTGCAGGAATCTGAGGAAACAACTCCTCAGCACAGACTGAGTTGTCTAAAATGTCTGCCCCCTCAATGGAATGAACAAAGGTGGTTTTAACCTTTTCCTCTTCCTGTATTTTTGTGT
This sequence comes from Oryzias melastigma, assembly GCF_002922805.2. Lineage (NCBI taxonomy): Eukaryota > Metazoa > Chordata > Actinopteri > Beloniformes > Adrianichthyidae > Oryzias > Oryzias melastigma. The sequence goes on along the minus strand of NC_050513.1, from coordinate 13,869,873 downwards.
TTTTATAGGGTTGGAGAAACAGCAACAGAAAAGCATCTTATCTAACACAGAAAGACTGCAGCGCATTAGGCCAGCTTTCATTGACAGAGTGTCAGGTCCTACTTTAGACAACCTGCTGCCTAAACTGTGTCAATGCACAGTCATCACTCCGAATGAGGAAGAGAAAATTGGAGAAGTAACCTCAAGATTAGACAAAGCAAAAACACTTCTTGACATTGTGATAAAAAAGGGAGAAAGAGCAAGTTCCAATCTCATTAAAATCTTAATGGAGGAAGATAGAGCTCTTTCTGAAACACTTGAATTGATGTGAGGCATAGATTAAGGAAAATAATGTTTTCGTGATGTTGACACTGTGCGTTTCAGTGCAATCTCAAACACAAGTAAGAATTCAACACTAAACATGTATTTGAATGAAAATAACGTGTAAAGCATCCATCCAGATGTTTTCTTCACCCGCTGTATCCCTTTTGGGGGTCACTGGGTTACTGAAGCCTGTCGGCCGAAGGCGAAATGCACCCTAAGCATGCAGCCAGGTGCCTCACCGCTGCACATTTGATTGCTGTCTGTTTGTACACTTAAATTAATTTTTGTGTGCTATTATCCTCAGTTTGTTTTGTTGGGTATTTTTAGATCGAAAATCAAGTCCGATCACGTGGTTTTAGGCTCGATTGAGAGTTGTCAGTTGATTAGAATCAAATGTTTAATTTTTCTTTCTTTTAAAGTTTGATCAGTGCTGTATATTTTAACCTTTTTATTTCAAATTAATGCTTTGGTTGAAGTCTGCACATCAGGAACAGATCACAACATTTTACTGCCATAAAGCGGAGCGCAATACATCAGCAGTTTGAGCAGGAGGCTGACAAAAACAGTTTGGTAAAGTTAGCAGGACATACACAAATTTGGGCCTTTAACAAACTGAAAGCACGTTTGTTTTGCTTTTTGCTTTAATGCAAGTAAAGGCAACTCAACAAAAAGTCATATTTTTGTTTCTTTTTAATGAGAAGTTCTCTTTGTGTTCTGCTGACAGAGAGATGATAGTGAGGTTGCTGAAGAGTGCAGGTTCTGGAAGAAGAGCCAAAAAAATAAAGAAATCCATAATATCTCAAAAACAACATAATCTAAGAGGGTTACATTGATGAGACCAAGTAAGGAAACGGATCATATTTATGCTACAACAATGATTTTGGGAGAAAGTCCTTGCTTTTAATTTTCAATGGAGATATTTTCACACATATAGATACTTAAGGTACAATCACCAAACTTTCTCAGATGACTTATTATTTCTTACTGTCGTACTTTAGCAAAGATATCAGGAGGGAAAAAAAGCACTTTAAAAAAATATTTACATGAAAACATGGACCATAATTAATAAAGAATATAGTTCCAAAGGAACAAATGCTGGAGTTTACAAAATTTCTCACATGAATAATTATTACCTATTTCTTTTAGTTTGTAGTTAGCCTTTTTTTTAGTTAATAGTTTTTACTTAATAGATGTGCTTTGATTAAGTGTTTAAGGAAACAAAAGGTGAATAAAATAAAAGTAGGGACGAACCTTGATAGGTTTATCATATATATTTGTTGTATTTTTTTTCTAAGAGTATTGGATCGAGACTTCTTATCCATAGCTGTATCAAACTCAAATGACTGAATTGGAATGGGGGACATAAAACTCAGATTGGGACATTCCTAATTGCCACATAGAAGTTGGTCAAAAATTGGCCCATGACAGTGGACCCGTGTCCAGAGTAGCCAATCTTTGATGATATGATTATGTTTGAAAGTGTTTATTTAACAAAGCTCTATTTATGAACTACTGTGTATTGTAACATTAATGATTATCCTGAGAATGTCTTAAATTGATGTAAAATGTTACTGTAATACCTCTTTCGCTGTCTTAAAATTGATTATTGAAATCTGACACCAAGTAGAAGTGGCTTATTGTCTAAAAATATGTACTCTGTGGCTTCCATTTCTTTTTCTGTGCATCTGTACGTGCATAGCCGTATATATACACACACACATATACACATGGACCGTTCTAGGAAATTTTCCCAAGTCTGGAATAATTTTGATCTTTTGACACCGAATAAGGTAAATCTTTTACTCCTTTGGCCATTGTTTACTGTTAGTTCTTCATCCAGTGTCTCTACTCTTTTGTACTAAGAGGTCTGATTTTTTTTTCAGATAAATTAACTTTTTGTTTTATTGTAGATGAAGTGTCGGCTCTGCTCAACTGAATTGTCTTACATCAATAAGAGCAGGTCATCAATGCTGAGGCATTATAGAGCTCAGCATGGCATAGTCGGCAGACACTCCTGCTGTGAGTACCACAGGTATGATGAAATTCTCACAAACTTTGAATTTTCAAAAATAATTTATTAAACACAAAAGGCTTTGTGTAACTCTGCAATATTATTTGTAAAATTACATTCCTTTAACAAGCTTTAAACAAAATATTTATTTTTGACTTCCAGTTCCTAACAAGCAAGCGTTGGATGAGGCTGTGGTCAACATGATCATCAAAGACTGTCAGCCACTCAACCTTGTAGAAAATGAAGGATTCAGGGCGCTCATGCAGCTTGTTGGTCCCTCATATGTTTTACCAAGCAGGAAGGTATGTGTAATAAATGTATGGTTGAATTAATGAGTACTGTGGATAGAAAGACAGACAGACATGCATGTATTCATAAGGTATTCCAATATATGGTTATTTACAGACCGTCAAGGACTTGGTGGACCAGAAATATGAGGAAAAGGAGAAAACAAAAAAGGATCTCCAGAGTGCCATTGCTGGGACTTTAACAGCTGACATTTGGACCTCAATTAATATGGAGGCATATCTTGCTGTTACTTGCCACTATGTGGATCAAGACAGCCATGACTTGCATACATCAGTCTTGGGAGTGCAGCGTTTATCACAGAAACACACTGCAGATAACTTGGCCATGGTTAAAAGGAGCCTTATGGATGGAGGGAGGCATAGCGAGCAAGGTCGGGTGTCTGGTCACTGATGCAGCAGCTAACATGATTTCATGTGCTTGCATACTGCAAATACGGCAAACTATTTGTATTGTCCATTCAATCGATTTACTTGTAAAAAAGTCATGTGATCCATTACAACGCTAACAGATATACGCAACAAAACACGGCAAATCAAGCACCACGGCCAAAGAAAAGCTTGCTCAAATACAGCAACAGCTGGGAACACCATTGCATAAGTTAATAAACGAGGTGCCAACACGATGGAACAGCACCTACCACATGCTGGAGAGAATAACTGAGCAGAAGGAGGCAGTCTGGGTGTCTTTGGCCTCACTGAGAAATGATATTACTCCACTGACTCCTGAAGATTTGATGTAATTGAAGAGATGCTCAGGGTGCTCTCTCCGTTTGAACAAGCCACAAGAGAGGAAAAAAAAGGGTCTCAGGGTCAAAGGTGATACCTCTGATGAGAATGATCCACATTGAGCTTCAACATCAAGCCTCAACACTAACAAAACCAGCTGCTCAAGAACTGGCAGAAAACCTGAAAAAGAGACTAACTGAGTCCATCTGCAACATGGAATCACTCAGTGTGATGACACTGGCAACACTCTTGGACCCCAGGTTTAAAACAGTCGGCTTCTGTAGTCCATTAAAAGCAACAGAAGCTGTTAAGAGACTAAAGTCTGAGTGTGCAGCTGAAATCAGGAGCCATGAGCCTGACCCAGAGGAAGAACCAAGCTCTTCACATGGATCAGAACCCAGTTCAGGTATGAAAACATTCTTTTGTGCGTTTTTACATGTATATTTACGTGTTTATTGTCACATGACATGATTCTTTTTCAAAAACATCTGCTAGGGCACAATCTCTGGACACCTCTCGACATGGAAGTTCAGGAGAATAGGATGAACAGCTATTCTACAGCGGATTCCATTGTTGATGTACAACGCTACTTGGCCGAAGGAAACACACCCAGAACGCAAGACCCATTACAATACTGGAAGAACAACCGGAAAACATATGCACACCTATATCTACTAGCTCTCAAATATCTGTGCACACCATCTTCATCAGTTCCCTGTGAACGTGTATTTTCGAAGGCTGGAGAACTGGTGTCTAAGAGGAGAAATCGCCTAGGAGCAAAGACACTCCAAAAACTTTTATTCCTCAATAAAAATGTATGAATTAATCAAGTTTCAGTGTGTTATTTCATATGATTGAACACTTTGGTTAACAAAATTCCATACATAAGCTAAATATTATAATTCTCAATTTTTTTACAGATACATTTGCTGTATTTTACATATTATTTTAAGGCTAATGTTGGGTTAACAGCATGCAATTTCTTCCATCTTTTCATTTTATGTACCTGCAATGATTTTTTTATCTACAGCAGAGGTCACTACTGAGTGACCAACACAGTTTCAATACAGTTTGTGTAATGTGTCAATACACTCCTTGAGGCATCATTATCCCATCACTAGGCAGTGCAGTGTTTTTCATTGTTCCTGTGAGAGCTTGAGGGAGCTTTTTGTCTTTTTTTGTCAGAGTAGTGTGGAGAAGAACCCAAATGCAGGAGAGCAGGCTTGGTGACAGCAACTTAAAGCACTTAATAAATTAACCAAAACAAGACAAAGCCATGGGGGCAACAAAAAGGTAACAGAGTAGATGACTTGACAATGAGGGGAGAAGAAACCAGACACTTAAATAGACTGAGGTTGATTAACTAAATGAAGGCAGCTGTGGATGATTTACCTGAACATGGTGAGACTGACAGTAATCGGACAAAACCTAAGCACAGAATCCTGACAGCTGATGCATGCTTTTATTTTTAGTTGTTTAAATTACTGTAATGTCTGGTTTACCAAAACATTTTTTTTGCTAGTTTATAATTATTGCAGAACTTAGTGACATGAGTTCTGACGAGGACCAGGGGGAGGGAACACATTACATGCATTTTAAAATCGCAGCATTGGCTCCTTATGCATTTCAGGATTGATTTTAAGATTCTTTTAATGTTTTATAAATGTTTTAACGGACTTGAACCTTCTTATTATTTACGTTAACTTCTTTTAAAGTACGAACCATCGCAGACCTTTAGTTGTCCCTAAGGTGAGGGCAAAAATCTATGGTGAGGCACTGTTTTACCTGAAAAATTCTTTAAAAAAAAAAAAAAAAAACATAGTGACAATGTGATAAAAGTTCTCTTGAAATATATTACAAGTAAAAAACCTGAAAATGACATGTACATACTTACTATATTCACAGCCTTTGCTGTGAAGTTTCAAAGTGAGCTGAGGATTATTCTGTTTCCACTAATGAGAAGTTTCAGTAGCTTCATTGAGACCAACATGAGGTCACTTCCAGTGCATTGGACATGATTTGGACCGGTACGACCCTGTCTACAGGAGGTCCCAACATATCAAAGAACAAACAAAGCATGAAGAAAAAGCAATTGTCTGTAGACCTCCGAGACAGAAGTGTCTTGAGGAAGGGTCCAGAGACATTTCTGCTGCCTTGAATGCTCCAATGAGCACAGTGGCCTCTGTCATCCATAAGTGGGAGAACTTTGGAACCACCGGGACTCTTCCTAGATCTGGCTGACCATCTAAGTGGAGTGTTTAGGGGATAAGGTCCCAATAACCCAATTGTCCCTTTGTCAGAGCTCCAGTGTTCCTTTGTGGAAAGGGGAGAACCTTCCAGAAAGACAGCCATCTCTGCAACACCACACCAATCCGGCCTGAATGGTAGAGTGGCCAGATGGAAGCTCCTTCTTACTAAAAAGCACATGGAAGCCCATCTGGAGTTTGCCAGAAGTTGCCTGAATGACTCCCAGACCATGAGAAACCAGACCAAAATAAAACCTTTGGAGTGAATGGCAGGCATTGTCCTTGGAGAAAACAAGGCAATGCTCATCACCAGGAGTCGGAGTCGTGACTCGAGTCCCCACCTCTGGAATTTACTTTAAGTATTCATTGTTTGCAGGGTCATTGCTTGTATGTGGTAATGGAGGGAAAATGGTGGGCTGAATTTCTGTCTTTTATAATTATTCATTTATTGTCTGTTTCTATTTTTAACTGTAAAGCTCTTCGAGCTGCACAAGTATAAGAAGTGTTTTTTTATAAATAAAGTTTGATTAAACATATAGTGTTCCCCTGCTTATTCACGTTTTATATTTCGCTATTTTACGTTTTCACAGACACACCCATTAATTTGTCCACACATCATGGAAGGAGATTTTAATGACCAAAAATCTGACCTGTAACAAGAATATTTACACGAAATCTTGTCTTTTTTATTTATGTTTCATGCTGCAGCTTGATGAAGAACTTTGGTGTTTAGTTTACCTGTGATTTTTAGTATTTGAGTTGCATTCTATTCTATTATTCTGTCTTCAGACTTTTATCTAGAAATTAGATGTCAGAAATCTGATATCAGACTGAAGAACACGCAAGGTCTCTCTCTCTCTCTTTCATATCATCAAACTCAGGTTTCTGATTACGGCTAGGAGAGTAAATTAATCTTCGCAAACAGGGCGGAGCTCTGTTCAGGTGTTCTTGAATCAGGAATGAGAAAGTTGAGAGTTTTCTTCCATATCAGGGCAGACAGAGCAGGAGGGGACAGTCAGAGAGGCTCCAACTTTCATTTTCTTCTTCACAGTAAGTCTTTGTGTTTTCTGTTGTTTCTCCACTCACGATGAAGGCAGTGACATGTTCTTCTGTGAGGAAGATGTGACAACAAGGACAACAATTTGGTTGTTAAGGGGCATTGTTGAGCATGAAAGGACTAAAACTAGTGTTCTCTCTGTTTCTGAGTCTGACCGATAATTTTCTTAATTTAATTGTACAGTGCGAGAATGCAATAACATTTAAACATTATCATAATATAATTCTCATTTACAGGAACTGGAGGAACTAATTCCAAGAAACAGTTAGACCTCTCCCTTTGGCTCAGCCAGGTGTTTTTTCTTTAGTAACAGTATATGACACATAAAGCAAGTTTGTGCGTGTCTGTATGAGAAAATGACTGAAAGCGGAGGATTTAACTGTTTCAGATCCGATTTAGAAGCAAGTAGATACAAACCTGCAGGATCCAACATAGACAGCATGAGAGAAACCTCAGAAACCATCAACATCCTCAGGCTATTTCACTCTGCCTGGACGTGTACAAACTTGCAGAAACTGAATTCCACAAACCTTTTCAGTTCATATAATCTTTGTCAACAATCAGGCAAAGACAAATGAACTGCCATGATCTGCTCACATCTGCGCTTCGGTAAGTTTCCAGTGTGGCTCAATAGCTTAATACAGAGTTGAGTAGTACAGCCAGGTTTCCGTGATAGTGTTGCTTGTCGCGCTTTGTAGCCTCAGTTCATCCATCTTGTTTGGAAGAGATCTGGCATTCAAGAGGAATAAGCTGGGGAGCAGGAGTTTGAGCGGCTGCCTCTGTAGCCTGGGTAGCACACCAGCTCTGCAGCCCTACGTCCTCCTTCTAAGCCACCTGTGTGTCCCCTTTGATGGAATAGGAAGCCACAAAGGGATGAGGCTCTTGCCTACTTCCACCAGAATCTTGTGCAAGCAGATAAACCTGTTTGTTACACATCCACCATAACGTAATCCGATTTTAAGGAGTTCGTGTCGGCTGTAGATGTGATCAGCCCAACTGAATGCGCTCAAGGCATACGTGAAAACCATCCAAACAGAACACCTGCCATTCAAGAACCTGGCTATGAGCAACTATGTGTGCCGCCACCTTAAGCTAACCCTCATAGTGAGTATGCTCCAACTGCTTGATAAAGCTGCACATTTTCAGTAGACATAAAATCAGCTTCTAAATGTTTCCTTACAAAATAAAAGTTCACAAGACCTCACTTTTCTGTCATTGAGATCAACAATCTGTCAATCTGACAGCTTGTAGCTCCGCCCCTCTCTTATGGTGTCAGGTTTCTTCCTGAACCCAAGATAAAGACAGACCAAAATACTGGACTTCTCGAGCCAGGATGGCTCGAGTTTATTGTGAGTTCCCTGTTCTTTCCACGCCTCTACCACAAGACCGCAGGATGTAAGCAGCTTCCACTTTAATAATGCACATAAAATGACTGAGAAATCACTGTTTCTCAATGGAATTCAATGGGACTTTGGCCTTTTTGCAACCCACTGGTACTTCCTATTTGGAACACGGAAGTGTGGGGGGGGGGTTGCTCAGTGCAGTTCTTATATACAGACAATGAGATAGACCGAGTTCAAGAAGAAACCCGACAACACCTGACAGCAACATGGGGGAGGAGCGGAGCTTCAAGCTGTCAGATTGACAGATTGTTGATCTCAATCACTGAGCACTGATAAAGTTTCAAAGAGCAGCATGGACAAGAACCTCCAACCACAAATCTAGAACTCTTTTGAATTGATCAGCCTGCAGTTCTCTGCTTGTTTTTACATCTCAGTCAGAGGAATAATGCAAGTCTTTCATTCTATTCACCTCATTGTTTGATTCCCATCTTTTTTTATCTGCAGGAAGTTTATTGTGTCTTTTTCAAAGTGACTAAATGAGTGAATTGTTTCTCCATCATGGAGTGTTTGCTACTGCAGCTCCATGTCTCCATCTGGTGGAGTGAGAGCAGAAGTGCAGCAGCTGATGTTCAGCAGCTTCCTCTGACTCCCACTGCTGTCTGACTGCATTCACCTGAACCTGAGAGGAAACACAAGAGAAGAGCCCATCAGTGGAGGAGCAGCTGATCTGTTAGTGAAGGAGGATCAGAGCTGATGATGAGTGTTTCCTCTGCAGATGAAGGTAGAAGGTGTGTGTGAGCTGATCCAGTGGATCCAGTGAATCCAGCAGCATGGATCAGTGTGAGGACACACAGGAGGGAGCCCCTCCCTCTAAAAGCACAATGTGTGGGGAAGATGGGAGCCAGAGCAAAGCTCAGAGGTGAGATGGACATCTCTAACTGTCCAGGACTCTTCTCTAAGTCAGAGCTCAGCACTCACACCAACAGCCTTCATTGTTCACAGGAACCAACCTGGACCTGAATATGAACCCAGCTGTGTGTCCTTCAGGAGTGACAGGTCAAAGGATTATGGTATTAACTTCAAAGACAGTAGTTCAGGAGTGGAACAGTAAGTGTATGTCAAATTTAAAGGAGGCTGGATAATAGTTCAGATCATCAACAGTTCAGTTTGCTGGAACTCTGATTCATCTGTGAGTTCGGAATGAATGTTAGTTGCCAAAAATGTAATCATATTTATAGATATTGTCTACTCTAAAAGACTAAAGAAAATAATGGTATAGGCCCTTTAAAGTAAATATTCTCAGAGGAGTAAGATCTGTCATCAATGTGGTTATTTTTTCCCCTTTCCAGGAATGAAACTGCCGTAAACAGAGTTTTTGTGGATTTTAAATTTGAGTAAATCTGAACTGACTTGCTTATTGATTAACCTGACTGTGACTTGTTGAACTGACCTGAGTCAAATCAATTTTGATTTAAACCTTCCAGCACAGACAGAATGGAGCTGATTGATGCTGACTCTCCACAGAGTGGACCAGCAGAGCTCAGAGACTCCCAGTGGTCAGTCTGTCCATCAGAATCAAACACAGCTGGACTCCATATTTCTGGTTTGTACATGAACAACAACTACTTTTCCATCATTCTGTTCACAGTCATCTTCATGCTGCACTTTGTAGACCAGTGGATTGTCAGTGTGTCCAACATGGAGCTGATGTTTGGCTCCATGACTTCACTCTGATTGGCTCATTCATCTAGAATTCTGTTGCAGCTGCTGGAGGACAACATTGTTACTTTTGTGAAGAAGGAGCTGAAGAAGATCCAGAAGATTCTGAGTCAGAGGGAGGATGAGGAGGAACTGGAGGATGAAGATGAAGAACAGAGGAGCAGCAGAGAGTCACTGATGAAGATCACAGAGAACTTCCTGAGGAGAATGAAGCAGGAGGAGCTGGCTGATCGACTGCAGAGCAGTAAGAGGATTTCTCTGAAGGTTTCACCTGCTGGATAAAAGAAGAATTATTAATGTCTCAACACATGGAACAACATGGAATTTAAATATTCATCATTCATCATTCAGATTTTTTTCATGGAGTTTATTAACTTTGTTTGTTGTCATCATTCAGGACCTTCTACTGCAGTTTGTCGACATAAAGTCCAATCTGGTCTGAAGAAGAAGTTCCAGTGTGTGTTTGAGGGAATCACTAAAGCAGGAAACCCAACCCTTCTGAATGAGATCTACACAGAGCTCTACATCACAGAGGGAGGAACTGGAGAGCTGAATGAAGAACATGAGGTCAGACAGATTGAAGCAGCATCCAGGAAAGCAGACAGAGCAGAAACCAGCATCAGACAAGAAGAGCTCTTTCAACTCCCAGCTGGAAGACAAGAACCAATCAGAACCGTGATGACAAAGGGAGTGGCTGGCATTGGGAAAACAGTCTTAACACAGAAGTTCACTCTGGACTGGGCTGAAGGCAAAGCCAACCAGAACATCCACTTCATATTTCCATTCACTTTCAGAGAGCTGAATGTGCTGAAAGAGGAGAAGTTCAGCTTGGTGGAACTTGTTCATCACTTCTTCCCTGAAACCAAAGAAGCAGGAATCTGCAGCTTTGAAGACTTCCAGATCATCTTCATCTTTGATGGTCTGGATGAGTGTCGACTTCCTCTGGCCTTCCACAAGACTCAGATCCTAGATGACCCTAGAAAGTCCACCTCAGTGGGTGATCTGCTGACAAACCTCATCAGGGGGAACCTGCTTCCCTCTGCTCACCTCTGGATAACCACACGACCTGCAGCAGCCAATCAGATCCCTGCTGAGTGTGTTGACATGGTGACTGAGGTCAGAGGGTTCAATGATCCACAGAAGGAGGAGTACTTCAGGAAGAGATTCAGAGATAAAAAGCAGGCCAGCAGGATCATCTCTCACATCAAGAGATCCAGAAGCCTCCACATCATGTGCCGCATCCCAGTCTTCTGCTGGATCACTGCTGCAGTTCTGGATGATCTGCTGAAGAGCAGAGAGGGAGGAGAGCTGCCCAAGAGCCTGACTGAGATGTACATCCGCTTCCTGGTGGTTCAGGCCAAAGTCAAGAAGATCAAGTATGATGGAGGAGCTGAGACAGATCCTCACTGGAGTCCAGAGAGCAGGAAGATGATGGAGTCTCTGGGAAAACTGGCTTTTGAGCAGCTGCAGAAAGGAAACCTGATCTTCTATGAATCCGACCTGACAGAGTGTGGCATCGATATCAGAGCAGCCTCAGTGTATTCAGGAGTGTTCACACAGATCTTTAGAGAGGAGAGAGGACTGTACCAGGACAAGGTGTTCTGCTTCATCCATCTGAGTGTTCAGGAGTTTCTGGCTGCTCTTCATGTCCACCTGACCTTCGTCAACTCTGGAGTCAACCTCATGGAGGAAGAACAGAAAAAGTCTTGGTTTTCATTTCTTTTTAAGAGCTCCTCAGTCCAATTCTACCAGAGTGCTGTGAACAAGGCCTTACAGAGTCCAAATGGACACCTGGACTTGTTCCTCTGCTTCCTCCTGGGTCTTTCACTGCAGACCAATCAGAATCTCCTTCAAGGTCTGCTGACACAGACAGGAAGTTGTTCACAGACCAATCAAGAAACAGTCCAGTACATCAAGGAGAAGATCAGTGAGAATCTGTCTGCAGAGAAAAGCATCAACCTGTTCCACTGTCTCAATGAACTGAATGATGGTTCACTAGTGGAGGAGATCCAACAGTTCCTGAGTTCAGGACGTCTCTCCACAGATGATCTGTCTCCTGCTCAGTGGTCAGCTCTGGTCTTCATCTTACTGTCATCAGAAGAAGATCTGGAAGTGTTTGACCTGAAGAAATACTCTGCTTCAGAGGAGGCTCTTCTGAGGCTGCTGCCGGTGATCAAAGCCTCCAACAAAGCTCTGTAAGAACTCTCAGGAAAATAACCATTAGGGAACAAATTAATATGACGGGGAAAAAAAATCAATAATTGGTGTCTTTATTTTTTTCAGACTGAGTGGCTGTAATCTCTCAGAGAGAAGCTGTTCAGCTCTAGCCTTAGTTCTCAGTTCTCATTCCTCCAGTCTCAGAGATCTCGACCTGAGTAACAACAACCTGCAGGATTCAGGAGTGAAGCTTCTTTTTGCTGGATTGGAAAGTCCACAGTGCGAACTGGAGACACTTAGGTCAGATTTATTTGTTTTATAATTTGATTTAATAAGACATCAAGCACAGTGATCAATCTGGGTTGATGATTGCATGCTTGTCTCACCAGAACTAAAAGGAAGAGCTAAGTCCAGGAGGTGGAAATAGCTAAAATAGGAGTAATTCTTATTTTTTTAAGTTATGTTTTAATTTTAATTAATAGTCCACAAGTGAAACGACAATTACGCATTTTATTTTTCACACAATAGCTGCAAATGCAACAGACTCAATTTTCTTTTCAAAATTTTGTCCATGTGTTAGTTTCTTCATAAAATCAAGAAATAATAACATCAAAACCGTTTTCCAATAATTGTGAAGAACTAAGTTGCTCTATTTTATGGTAAAATTTTTATGTTGCGTCCATTAACTGTCAGAAATGGTTTTATTCATTTTAGTTAAAATTGTTCTTTTGACTTGATGAAATAAAGCAAAATGTGGCTTTTGCTTCTTTTCCATCTCTAATTGTTTTCTTCAGTGTGTTTGTAAAATAGCTAAGCCAAATGATACTCTGCAGTTACAAAGATAAGCAGCTAGCCCACTGCACACGAGCCCTTTAGGACAGATCTGCAACTGTTCAAAATAAAACGTCTTGATAATTCATTTCTTCCTGAATAAGAAAACAAATATACAGTATATAATCTTACATTTATTTGTCTTGCTCTTTAAATAAATAATTTTTAATCTCTATTTATTTGGTGCCCAGAGAAAAAACAATATTCTAAAGATATGGACAACAGCAACATGAGCTTAAATAACTGTTCATTGTGTCAGAAAGTTACAGCTGGTACAAACAATCTACAGTACATGTTAACAAACACAGAACATCTCTGTACATTGAAAGTGACTGTAAGCAGCACCTGTTATCAAAGGCACTGTTAAAGAGCAGCTGCTGCCTTTTCTCTGCCTGATAAACCTGAACGTGATTTTAGAAGAACTCAGTTCAGGAAGTTGCCTACAAAATGGGGGTGGGGTGTGTGAAACTCAAGAAAAAATTGAGGCAGTCGATCCACGTAAAGCTCTGGCCGGTTCAATTTCTGCAGTGTGAAACCTTGATCACATGAAAACACAAATAATGAATGTAGACAGTTCTAGACTGTTAACAAGGACCAGCTTCACTGCAGTTCTCTCACACTGTTTTCTGTGTGTTACGGTATGTCTGCAGCCTGTCAGGTTGTCTGATCACAGAGGAAGGCTGTGCTTCTCTGGCTCCAGCTCTGAAGTCCAACCCCTCCCATCTGAGAGAACTGGACCTGAGCTACAATCATCCAGGAGAGGCTGGAATTAAGCTGCTTTCTGCTGCACTGGAGGATCCACACTGGAGACTGGACACTCTCAGGTATGGAGAGATCTGAAGCAGACCCTTGTTTAACTGAAGAGGAAGAGCTGCAGATCTGCTCTCTGTTCTTCACACAGCCTTAGACATTATACATTCTCTGATTAGTTTAATGTCAGCCAGAGGTGCGGACTGGAGTTTCATGTCTTGGACTGGAGTCAGGCTTGAATCATGAATTTGATGACTTTAGACACGAGTTGACAAAATGTACAAAAAGACTTGCAACTTGACTTGGACTTTAACAGCAGTAACCTGTGACTCAATTTGGACTTGAACCTTTTGACTGAAATGACTTACTACTTTCTTCAACACCTAAGTATTGAAAAGTATGCTGTCATGAGCTGCATTTCCATTGACTATGAAATTGGACTCATTGGATTTGGAATAATAGAAACACGTCAATTTAGAAATAAATCTGTACTTAAAAGACATGGTTTTTGAGACATATCAAAATGATTTAGTTTGCAATACTGCAATGGTAACACTTGTTTCAAATTCAATGGGTCATGTGACCAACAGTGACTGCACCACTGCGCCAAAGGCACAAGAAGTCTGACAGCATTACACAGCTCATCAAAAAAACCACCAACCATGATTTTACTAAATCTGTTTTTCCGTAGCCACTCCCATGTAGCTTTTCATTCCATGGCATGAATAAGACGTCGACTTCTCCTTTGATAGATGATGATAAGTGCTAGTGCCGTGGTAAAATATGAATGTATCTGCTGTAAATCAAAGTACTGTTTACATCTGTTCCCGTGTTTTTGAATGAATTATCATGTGAGTTGGTTTGTGTTTTTTTTGCATAATTATAATTTAACGGAAACGGTAATTGTGAAATTGTGTTTTTTTTTTAATTACTAGATTTTCATCAAAGTCTCTGTCACTCTCTGTCTTTGTTAAAGTCTGTGCCACGATCAGAGGAAAACAGAATGCAGTGGTGAAAATAAAATATGTAGGCTACGTGGTCGGGTGCTGGCAAGATACGATCTAGTTTGCTGGCTCTAACCCATAGACCAGTGGTCCCCAACCTTTTTGGGGCTGTGGACCGGTCAGCCAGTGTGGAATTATTCCGCGGCCCAGGGGGGGTGGGGAATTAAAGACGTTAATCCACTGTGTTATCATGTACAACTTTATTAGCTGGGTCCTCATGACGTCACAACAACAACTGAACATAACATGACCAACATCGTTTCTACCCCAACACAATGCAAACTTTCTAAAGAAGTTTGTTTTTTGCTCATTTTGCTATCTTGAGATTAAATTTAACGGGATGTATCATGTGACATGTTGCGGCCTTGACGTGGGTCAAGTGAGGATGTAAATGAGAAAATCTGGTAACTTTTCAAAATAAAACATTTAAAAAAAAATAAGATGATAGAGATTAATTGTTCTTTCTGTGCGCCCCGGTAACAAATGACCCCGGGGGTCGGGGACCACTGCTTTAAATGTAATAATGATCTCGTCAGTCATCTGACATCTGTGCATAATGGAGGATTGATAAAACACATAACGGCTCTCAATTTTGTGTCATGTCAGAAAAGCAAAAGCTTCAAGTGCAACATTTTAACTAAAAAATATTTAATTCCTCCCCCTGCACGTGCTTAGTTGCGTGAGCCGTGTGACTGCCTCCTTTTCTCCTCATTCCCGAACCAAAAAAAAAAAACCTCATCCCCGAACCGCCCTCTGCGCACTCTGAAATGTGTATCTGAATGGACGAGCATGTTTGAGCATTTCTATGACCGTTCTAAAGATTAGATTTGTTCGGGAAAGTCAGATATCTATGCAAACAGGTATGGTGTGTGGGAATCACCTGTTTTCTGTCTGTTCTTCTGTTGCTGGCCTAGGTATGTGACAAAAATTTTCAAATTAGGTTGATTGCTCTGATATTTATATCACTGGAAAGGGCTGAAAGAGACCATTCCAACGGTATAAAGATCATTAAGATAGCTCAAAGAATAAGAAAGTTATGGCAAGTTAAGTGATCAAAAGTAGGGTATCATTTTATTCCTGAATAAACAGCAAAACAGTGATATTTATGTGACAGAAACAAAGATTAGAGTCTTTAAATTGTCGTAACTTTCTCATTATTTGTCCAATCCACAAAAGGAGGGTATCGTTGGAAAGCTAATCAAGTGAACTACAAGAATTAAGTTGATTTAAATTTAGTATTAAATCAATATTAATGTCAATATATCAAATAATCACACAGAATTCTGCTCCTGTATGCCTGTACACATTGATTGCAGCCAATCAGCTTGCTAGATTCGGTCACGTGACCTCCCGTTCCAGCATTCAATTCTTCGGCACGGAGGCTTGCGAATTAAAAAACAGTATCTGCTAATTGTTTTTTCTCATGAAAATTACAGGAGATGTAGAATAAATCAAATATAAGTAGATGTGCTCGCATGTAAACTATCCACCGATTTAGCTACGCTCGTTCTAAGAAGGAGAGAACGCTGCAGCCTCGCGCGCAGGCTGAACAGCAGGTCTGGCAGAAAGTTCCGGCGCCGAAGCTGCACTTACGCGCGTGCCCTATTCCCAGCCATTCGCGGAGAAAGGTTCCACATGCAGCTTTTCTCGTGTGACACGCCGCTGGACTGCTTTAAGCGCTCAGTATAATCGAGAGAATCCGGTTGATTTTCAAAATAAAAGATTTCTGACTCAAAAAAAAAAAAAGTCCCTAAATTCTTCCGCGGCCCGGTGGCAATGGGTCTGCGGCCCGGTACCGGTCCGCGGCCCGGTGGTTGGGGACCACTGCACTAGACTATTGTCGAGGGAGAAAATCAGGCCTCTGGTTGCAGGTGGCGAGACAATTTGAGATATTGAAATTAAAGTGGTTCAAAAACAGAGTATCATGATTCTAATCCCACTCACCTGTGCTGTGTAATTACTCATTCTGCTCTAGCAGCGTTCAACGGTATTCAAAGGCCTCCGTTTGACTCTTTCTCTGTCAAGTCATTGAGTCAGTTAACGTTCCAGCAATTCCTACTTAAATGTTTTCTAGCTTTTCGGGTTTACGACCCTTTTTTTGGTTAACAGTTCTTTCTGTACCTTTGAATGTTTCTTGCCTGTTTCTTCTCTTCTACTTCCGCCTGGGAAATCATGAGGTGTTCGGAGCCCTAATGGTAATAAAAACTTGTTTTTTTTATTCCAGAAAAATAATTTTGGATTTTTAAGGTTGGAATGCAGGAGCTCAGAATTAATTCTCTAATACTCTTGAAAAGTTTCTAAAAGCATACACAGTATGTGGAAATATCATTACTCTCCTGTTAAAATGACTCAAAAGGACTGGAAACATTCAATGGTAGGACTTAGACATGAGAGTTGTGGGTCTTGATTTAGGACTTGTGGACAAATTCTTGAAACGTATTTGTGACTTACAATGACTTGGTCCCGTTTCTGGTTTCAGCAGTCTTTATTTTTCCTCTCAAAACTCCATTTCTGCCTTAAACTTTCTCTTTTTCTCCCAAAATGCAGCAGTGAAGGAGACACAAAGACGATTCATTCACAGACTTTAGAGAGGTAATGTTAAGAAGCTGACAAAGTCTGCTCATGTTTGATGGAATATTGTTGTAAGCAGTTCAAAATCTCTAGGCCTTTATTGACTCTAAATATAGAAATGGTTTGTAAAATGTAAAATGTCCTGCAGCTTCCCTTAGAGATGACATGGTATTGTCTCCCTGCCGCATCAATAGAGATTACATGAAAAGAGCCTTCAAACTGCTGGAATGAGACAACTAAGGACAGAACAATAAAGATGAGAGTCACATGTAACATCCATGTTTGAATTCTTAAAGAGGCTGTGCTCTGACCCCCTCTCTTCATTTTTTCAGGGTGGAGCCGGCTGGAGTCCACTGGTTGACTCCAGGTCTGAGGAAGTGTAAGTGTGATTTTTAATTAATTCATAACAACAAAGAAGCTCACATTCAAACATCTTCATACTGTCTCATCACTCATTCATGAGTCTTCATCAATGTGTCCATCAATGATCAGATGATGGATCAATAACTGCATCTGGATTGTGTTTGTTTCTCCATCAGATTCCTGTCGCCTCACAATCGACACAAACACAGTGAACAGAAACCTCAAACTGTCTGACGACAACAGGAAGGTGACCTTTGAGGAGGAGCTTCAGTCATATCCTGATCATCCTGACAGATTTGATTACTGGTATCAGCTGCTGTGCAGAGATGGTCTGACTGGTCGCTGTTACTGGGAGGTTGAATGGAGCAATATTGTTTATATATCAGTGAGTTACAGAGGAATCAGAAGAAAAGGAGACAGTGATGACTGTATGTTTGGATGGAACAATCACTCCTGGAGTCTGATCTGCACTCATGATCGTGGTTACGCTGTCTGCCACAATAACAGAGAAACATACATCTCTTCCTCTTTCTCTTCCTCCTCCTCATCCTCTGACAGAGTAGCAGTGTATGTGGACTGTCCTGCTGGGAGTCTGTCCTTCTTCAGAGTGTCTTCTGACTCACTGATCCACCTCTACACCTTCAACACCACATTCACTGAACCTCTGTATCCTGGATTTGGGTTTAGGTTCTTGTCTGGTTCCTCAGTGGTTCTGTGTTAAGTTCAGAGTAAAGGTTGTGTTCTCATCAGAAAAAAACTCTGGAACAAAGGGTTCAATCTGTACTTTTCTGTCTCTTCATTCAATAACATGATGACAGGTTGCTGCTATTACAAAATCCAAATGTTGTTTTTCTGTCAATTTCCAGTCCAAGCTACCACCAAGTTTTTATTTTAGACCTGAAAAGTTTAAATCTAATCCTTGGAAATCCGCATAAAGAAGTTTTAAATAAAAGACAGCCGAAGACAGAAGTTGAACATCTGTCTCCCTTTTAAGTTTGTAACAAAGTTCGACAAAATGACATTAATTTTAATTTGCCTGTTTATCTCACCACAAATTCAGAGGAAGGTTATATCATAAATAGCATTACCCAAAAAATATCACGATAAGAACTTGAAAATTTGTGGTTATAATCCAATGCAGTATAAATTGCTACACTAATGCAGGATTGTCCTAACTGTATTATAATACCCTACGGTGGGGCTAAGGAGTGTTTAGTTAGTCACCTGTTGTGTAAGTTGTCCCACTAAAAAGATAAGAGATTTGATTTAATTATAGACAGACTTCAACTATGAGAGACAGATCTGTCTAAGGCTGTTCAATGAACTCAACATAGACGTATGGTAACAATCCTGGAGTTAGACAAATGTCATAACAGTTGCAAACTGTACCTCTTGAGGGCCCTCATCTGTTGTAAGTCCATTGAAAAGTGGAATCAAACTGTGTAGCCACCCGTTGATTGGCAGAAAGTGATGACGACGTTAGAAAGCACCAATATAGCGCTAAGCTAGCATCTCTGTTTTCCTCTTTATTGCGGTATTCTTCTTTGCCGCCCGCAATCTTGTTTCAAACAATATTTAATTCCTGTTATATACAATGTACAGAAAGTAAAGCAAGAAAAAGACGAGCATCTGGGAGACTTCCATTGTTGTTGCTTTTCTAGTTGTCGCACTGCAAGAAGGCAATGACACGCTAGCGGTCTACACCACACATGTGCCATGAAAACAATGAAACGTGAAATCCATTAAATGAGTTGTGGAATTCCCCAAGGGTCAATCTTAGGTCCAATACTTTTTAATTTATACACATTACCACTTGGGGATATCATCAGAAGATACAGTGTTGACTTTCACAGCTATGCTGATGATACTCAGCTTTACATCGCCTTGTCTCCCGATGACCTTGAACCTATAAACACTCTTAAATTGTATTTTAGACATCAAGTCATGGATGGCAGAAAATGTCTTACAGCTCAACCAGGAAAAAACTGAAGCCCTAATTATAGGTGGTAAAGACAAGAGAGAGATGATTTTACTCAAACTAATGAATTTTAAACCTTCTCAGTGCGTGAGAAACTTGAGCATACTTTTCGACTTTAGCTGAATTTTATCCCACAGATCAGACATGTTGTGAAAACAGGGTTTTATCATCTAAAACATATTGCCAGTCTGCACATTCCTCTCTCTTGCCAGCACATTTTTATTTGAATCATTTCAGTCAATGTACATACACAACTATTCTATAAATATACTAACCATGATTTTAATATTTTTATTATATTTACATTCACATTAGTATCACATTCCTGCTTTTAATGTTTTTTTTCTTTTCCTCGCAGTGATCCATTATTCAATTTAATTCAATGTATTTATATATCCTTCATTTATATAGACAACACGGCAGCTGGGGTCCAGCTCTATGGTCTGCAAGCCGTAGAGGGGACCCTGTGCTGCCCTGCGTTGGGCGGGCACTGCAGCGATGACCCCCATGGTCAGGCTGGGCCTGGGAACAAATGGATCCCCATAATATCATTTCTGTTTCCTTAGAGTTTCAGTACTTAAGTGTTCGTTCAGTTTTTTATAAGGGTATTTTGGAGGGAGTGGGAGTGGGTGGAGGGAGGGAGGGACCTGGGGAATGAGGGATGCTAATTTTGTGTAAATGTCCTATATTCTTTGTGTGTTTCTGTTTTAAACACTGCATTGTTAATTAATATTTTATTTGTTTTTATGCAAAGGGCTTTGTGCTTGATATGAATGAAAGGCTCTGTAAAAATAAATAAAGTTTGTAGTGTTGAGGATGTCAAAAGAACTTAAGGAATTTTACTCAGAGAGTCTTTAAGAAAAGTGACTTATCTGAATGTTTCAGCAGAACACAAGCACTGAGAAAACACAGGAGCAAGTCAAGGGATGTTGATTAAGGATTTTGAATTCTTATGCATTGAAAGTCTCCATCACAACTGGTATCACTTTCAGCTGGTGCAAGAACCTGCTGACAATTCCCAGAGTTTGGACACAAATTCACATTTTGTTTATTTTATATTTTTCAGCAAGTTTTCATCCTTTTCTCATTGATGTTTGTCACAGGTTTATGATTTAACTAACTTCCAATAATACGAATGAATAGATAATTATTCTTATAGTTTTGTTTTTTTACTCTGAATTTGTTCACAGATGCATATGACCAAAAGGAAGCAATAAAATACTGAACTGCAGCATTCTACCTGTGTCTCACTGATTCTCTGAACATCTCACTGTAACCCAGGTTTAAACCAGGGTAAATGCAATCACAACATGCAGTTCTTAACTGCTAAATGATCCCAGCCCCACATCTTGAGTGCACAAACTGTAGCTCTAGGCTTTGTTTCTGATGCTTGTGTTGGAACTATAGACAGTAAATAGAGATGGACAAAGCCGTAATTTTTAGGAAACGACAATAAGCTTTGTCCACTTTTTTACATAATTGAAATGTGTACAAGACACTCCTTGTCCACGCCCACTTTCTCACTCAAGAAGAGGTAGAAGACTCAATAAAGGCAGATTAAACTCACACAGTGAGAAATAATTCACTCTTCTCAATGATGCTCAGACACTTTATTATTCATAGTAAAGATTGGGACAATAACACTGAATACTAGAAACAACAGATGAAGTTCTAATCTAATATAAAACATAAATCCCGTAAACAAGATAAAAACACCAGTCTGTTTTCTTCACAGAGCAGTTACTTGCTTACATTTAGTACAATTTGAAATATTTTTTGTTTAAAACAATGAAATGTTTCTATAAAAAGTGTTAGAATTAAAAGATATACAATATGCTATGTCACAGATTTAAACAACATACACATCTTCTGTATAGACTATAGCTACAAAAGTAAACTAAATGACTTTAAACAAAATGATCATAATAAATGTTACTGCTTAAAATATATGAAAATTTAACATTACTTTAAACTGCTGAACAACATTTCTTTAATTTCTTTTTTTAAATGGAAAAACAAAAAGTAATGTTAACTGGTAAAAGTCATGCAGGAGCTTAAGATTAAACTGTTACAATTGAAAAACAAATGTCTATTTATAAAAACATCTAAACCACAAAATATTTGTCAGAACACTTTATTTTTTATCATGTTATCCTCTTAATATAGTGGGTTCAGGTCAGCAGACTTTGGTTGATCAAACAGTAATATTGTGATCAGTGTAACAGCTATAGGCACCTTTAACAGTATTCTCTTTAGAGCTTGACAGTAGAGCAAAGTTTGAAGTCTTTTAGAATCTATTGTATTCTACTGACTCAGACTGACAAACCGTTAAACCCTTTAACACAGCTTTCGTCAGGGGACAGGAAGTAAAACACTTTTTGATCAACCTTAACTCTTCGGTCGTTTACACAATTTTAAAGGATAACCAATACATGTTGAAAAACCAATACAGTACTGAGAGTCACTGTTGTACTGTTCAAAAGCAAATATACTGTACATACAAGATTATGATGGGGAAAAAGATACAAAATTGATTTTTATGTAAATAACTGACTTGTTATCAAATAAATAATAAGTATCTTGACTGCAACAATCTAGGTAAAATAATTTTAATGTATTGTATCACAAATAAGTGATTTGAATATTTTATGTATTGATTAATGGACCATGTAATGAGATCAAAGATCGAGTGATTATCGGTGTCAATATTTGATGCTTGTGATACTTTTTTTTTCTTTACATTAATGGTGCTTACGCAATTAAAGTACACAAACTGTATCTGATGTGAAGCAAAGCAGCTTTTCTCATCTTCACAGTCCACAGGAATCATTCTACTTACTTACTCCAAAACGTTTCAAGTAATATAGTAATTTAAAGAATGTCAACATTGGCACCTAAGATCGATGTTAGAGGTAAAGGCTAAGATAACATTTTGAAAGCTTTTATAGTTAATTAGTAGAGCAGGGTCAAACACAGAGTTTTTAACAAAACGCTTTTTGAACTGTTTACATTTTCTTGACACAGAACTAGGGATTTTTAATCACCGGTAAAAACAAAAATCAAAATGAAAAAAAAATCCAATATTTCAATCTTTGTACTATTATTCTTTGAAAAAATCATTTTTTTTGCTAAAAAAAGGAATTTCACATAATTTTAATCACTCCTACGTAAACATGTACTGTCTTTTACTGAATGAGATGTCTTCCTGTGTTTTTCAAAGTTAGCATTTTTCACTAAATCCTTTAGGACATTCTTGAAAAGAAAAAGGCTTCTCTGCCGTATGAGTTTTCATGTGTGTTCTGAGTGTAGAATTATATCTAAAACAAGCATCACATTCTTTACAAGAATAAGGCGTCTCTCCTGTATGAGTCCTCATGTGTTTTTTGAGATTACATTTTTGTTTAAAACTTGCACCACATTCTTTACAAAAAAAAGGCCTCTCTCCTGTATGACTTCTCATGTGTTGCTTGAGACGAGATGCAATACTATAACTTTTATTACATTCTCTACAAAGAAAAGGCTTCTCTCCTGTATGAGTCCTTATGTGTTGTTTGAGATTAGCTACATCCCTAAAACGTTTATCGCATACTTTACAAGAAAAAGGCTTCTCTCCTGTATGAGTTCTCATGTGTGATTCCAAAACAGATCTATGACTAAAACTTTTATCACATTCTTTACATGAAAAGGGCTTTTCTCCTGTATGAGTTCTCATGTGTGTTTCCAAAACAGATCTATGACTAAAACTTTTATAACATTCTGTACACAAAAAAGGCTTCTCTCCTGTATGGACTCTCATGTGCAGTTTTAGACTATATTCACGACTAAAAGACTTGTCACATTCTTTACAGGAAAAGGGCTTCTCTCCTGTATGAATTCTCATGTGTATTTTGAGACAAGAATCACGACTAAAACATTTGTTACATTCTTTACAAGAAAAGGGCTTCTCGCCTGTATGAGTTCTCATGTGTCTTTTGAGAGCATCTGTTTGACGAAAACTTGTACCGCATTCCTTACAAGAAAAAGGCTTTTCTCCTGTATGAATTTCCCTGTGTCTTTTGAGTTTATATAAAGAACTAAAGCAAGAATCACATTCTTCACAAGTGAATAGTTTCTCTCCTGTATGGAATCTCATGTGTGTTTTGAGTTGAGACCACTGTGTATAACTTTTACCGCATTTCTCACAGACACAAGATCTTTTCTCAGAATCATCTGTTATGTGGGGAGCAATTTTTGCACTTTTACCAGACTTTATAGAGGAAACCTTCTTTTCATCTGAGAATGTTTTGTATTTTCTTACCACAGTCCCCTTAGGGGGATTTCTTCTTACATCAGAATCACACTGACTTTCTAACATATAAGGGATGTCCACAATTTGGCCATAACTTTTGTCCCTTCTCTTCTTTGGAGCTCTGTCCTGTGGGTCTGTTTCTCCATCAGTAGTTGATGTTGAGTCGTCATGTTGGCTTTCTTCTTCATCCTGACTATCAGTTATATTAAAGGTCTGATGATTGTTTGCATTTGCTTCACTGTGCTCAATTTCCATAGAAGTAGGAGTCTCCATCAAGGTGTCAGGCTCCTCCATCTGATCAAGTGGCTTTTCTTCCTGACTAATGCAGAGCTCTTCTTGCTCCTCTACAATCTGTGGAAGTTTGGGTTCTCCTAGATCCATTTCAGTCTGTAGAGGTTCTGGTTCTTCCTGTTCCTCTTTAATCAGTGGAAGTTCAGGTTCCCTTAGCTCATTTTCAATCTGTAGAGGTTCTGGTTCTTCCTGTTCCACTCTAACCTGTGAAAGTTCGGGTTCCCTTTGTTCCTTCTCAATCTGTAGAGGTTCTGGTTCTTCCTGTCCCTCTTTAATCTGTGGAGCCTCTGGCTCGCCTAGTTTCTTTTCAATCTGCAGAGGTTCTGGTTCACATAGTTCCTTTTCAATCTGTAGATATTCAGTTTTTTTCTGTTCCCCTTTAATCTGTGGACGTTCTGGTTTGCCTAGTTCCTTTTCAATGTGTAGAGGTTCTGTTTCTTCCTGTTCCTCTTCAATCTGTGGAGGTTCTGGTTCCTCCAGTTCATTTTCAATCTGTGAAGAGTCTTGTTCTTTCAGTTCGTCTTTAGTGTTAGGAGGTTTTTCTTTATCTTGTTCTCCTTTCAGTTGTAGAGGTTCAGGTTCATTTTGTTCCTCTTCAATCTGTGAAAATTCTGATTCTTCTTGTTCCACTCTGGAATTCCTCTGCTGGTACCAAATGTCCAACTTTTCATTCACATAATGTCTTGGGAGGTCTGCAAACAAAAAAACAAAAACAAAGGAGCCCATTGATACTATTGAAGGACTTTGTGCATAGCCAGGCATCAATAAAACTAAAAATCACATCAGTTGGAAAAATTTCCCTTTTTAATTGTAACTCAGTTTTTTCTCATTCAGAGTCATGACAGTAAAGGGAACTTCACGTGGCCTTGGTAACAGGTGTTCTATCGTCCCAATTGTATGAGGAAGGAGGGTAGGTTGGGGACAGCTTCCAGACCGTAGACTGTAAAAATAATGGACAGAGCGAGCACTGAGGTCCCCCATTGGAAATGCATTACTTCCTCTCCTCGCGAAAGTAGGCCGCCGCTTTCACCGTCAATTCCTGAAATGGATACCGCCATTTGCAAACAATCTTCAGCGATTGGTCTGAGTCATAGCTGAGTCATCGCCCCCCTGGTGTAATGCATTACACCAGGGGGGGCGCTGTTTTGCAAGTTGATTTGAGTTTATACATAAACAGAGAAAAATTTAAATTAAATTAAAAAAAATTAGAGTCAGACACATGTACAGTCTTTACCAGCTGAAGGTCAAGACAATTCTAATGATTATTTTTTTTTTTGGGGGGGGGGATATGAAATTACACAAAGGTAAGTCATTAATGGTATCACTATGCTTTCAAGGGCCCACGCAAATGAAAATTCTGTTTGGTGCTTTTAACATGTTATTGCAGCATTTTTCTCCTCATGGAGGACATATATAAAGCATTTATGATTAAAATTGTGTTTGAAAATTCCAAGTCCTGCATTTGAAGACAAATAGTATCGTAATTTTCTTTGTCTGAGCTGGTATCAACATCAAAACTGTATGGCTGCATAGCTGCGTTTTTTTTTTTTTTTACTATGTTTTCCAATGCTAGCTTGGTACTGAGGAACTGTAAAACTAGCATGAGAGAGTGTAAACAAAATGATGCTGGGATATCAATATAGGTCACAGTAGGGCTGCCACGATAAGTTGATTAGTTGTGACTAAGTCGACTATTAAAATTGTCGACAACTAATTTTATAGTTGACGCGTCGGGTCTGCCATCGTCTTTGACACATGTGCAGTACTGCTAATCCGGTCAGCAGTGATGTCACAGGACGTTCTGATAAGGTTCGGATACCATTGCAACACGCCAATGGTGCTTGAAAGTAATAGAAATAAAATTGTCCAATGCAATATCTGCAAGGCACAACTTGTGTTCCATGGCAGCACTACGGTGATGCATGAGCACCTAAAGAGGAAGCACGTTGGGACTAAGCCTGCCACAAACGATTATTTCAATAGTTGGCCAATTTCCGATTATTTTTTTCAATTAGTGACTAATCGGTTTGTGCGGCGACTGGATGTATATATTTTTCATATTTTTCAGTTTGGCAGATAACCATTAAATCTGTGGTACTTCTTTAATGATGTGGTAACTTTGCTGTTTGTTGCTGTTTTGTGACTTTAAGTTACATTTAATTGTTGCTTAATGCAGCTAATGTAATGCAAAATGTAAAATGTAATCACCTGCAGGCAGTATTAGGAAAAGGCCTTTTCTATCAATCTACCCCTCTAGTAAATCTGTCCTCATGTTCTCAGCATGTTTTAGTTTGAATTTACAGTTAAATGACACTACAGATGTCTTGATGTCATTCATAAATTACTTTTATAAAATTTCATTTTCTTAAAAAAGAATAGAAAAATCTAGAGAGACATTTTTATCTTGTCATGTGGCATACAGAAGGGTTTTTTCTGCAGCGTTTTGCTGCTGTGCTAAAGAAAACATTCAAAATATTATAACCATTTATAATAAATGTCTAATG
The DNA here is from genome assembly GCF_002922805.2 of Oryzias melastigma. Classification (NCBI taxonomy): domain Eukaryota; kingdom Metazoa; phylum Chordata; class Actinopteri; order Beloniformes; family Adrianichthyidae; genus Oryzias; species Oryzias melastigma. The sequence goes on along the minus strand of NC_050513.1, from coordinate 13,843,423 downwards.
ATTTTTGTGCAAACTAGGGAAATAATATGGCTGTTAAAAAAATGTTTGGCCAGCAGATTTTTTTTTTAATCTAGTGGCCAACTTGGTCATTGACTAAAAAATTGTATTTTGGCCCCTGTTAAATTTTGCAACATAATGCGTTTAGCGTATTATTTCATTACTAAACCTGGGAACCAGCTATGTGGTGTAGCCACTATAACATTATGATGTTTAGAGGTTGAAATTAAATCCCAATAGTATATTTAATAAGATCTAAAAAAGACAGAATGTGCAATACCTACACAGTTGTTGGTATTTCAAAGGCTCAGTTCCATGGATGCTGTGCGGAGTGAAATCTGGTCAAGTGGTTAAATGCAAATGAACCTTTCTGATTTATTTCTAAGTATCACCTTTAAAAAAAGATCAAAATTTCAGGACCCAATGGTTTCTTTAAATTAGGTTTACATCCGTCAACACTAGGGCTGCCACAATTAGTTGACTAATCGACTATTAAAACAGTTGACAACTAATTTAATAGTGGTCATTGCTTCATAATATATGGAGTCGGAGTGTTAAGTTATAATAGCATTATGCTAGCCTTTTGGACTTTTTTGGCATTTTTTGACATTTTGGCAAGTTTTAAGGCTATGTTGGAGTTTTGCTAATGTTTCAGTTAAATTCTAACGGTTAGACTAATTTAGGATTTATTTCAGGTTTTGTTAGGCTATTTTGGAGTTTAGCTAATATTTCAGTTTCATGCTAGCTGTTTTGGCTAATTTATGATATTTTTGCATTTTACGCTATTTTGGAGTTTAGCTAATATTGCAGTTACATGCTAGCTGTTTTGGCTAACTTAAGCTTTTTGTGTTTTTAGGTTGTTTTGTAATTCATCTAATGTTTTAGCTACATGCTAGCTGTTTTGGGGTACTTTAGGATTTTTTCAGGTTTTTTTTAGGCTATTTTGGAGTTTAGCTAACATTTCAGTTACATGCTAGCTGTTTTGGCTAACTTGCATTTTTTTAAGTCTAATTTGGTATTAAACTAATACTTTAGCAGGCTATTAGCTTCAGCATTTTCAGCTATCAATTTCAGCCTCTTCAGCTATTGTCACTTCAGCTATTGTCTCTTCAGCTGCCAAATTCAATTTACAGCATTCACACTAGAATTAGTACTAGGGATGTCCCGATCAGGTTGTTTTGGGCCCGATCCGATTCCGAGTAATTTGATTTTGTGTATCTGCCGATACCGAGTCCCGATCCGATACTTTTATAAAACATTTAAAACATGAATAAATTGAAGAAACAGATTAGTGTTGTCTCTTATTTATATTTCATTAACCTTCTTTTATCATTAAAAACTTAAATAAAACACTTCTGTGAAGTAGCTTTAATAAACAAGTAAAAATACAGCAAATATAAACTAGGAAGAAAAAAAATTCTTGTTATATAAGTGATAATTAGTCATGTGAGAAAGTTTAGTGACTTTAGCTTTAACCTCTTTAGAGCTATTGAACATTTTTGACCAAATGTGATTCCTGTCCTCATTTAGAATTCTTAAAAATAAATTATGACTTTGTTTTAGCATAAAATTTGATGAGTGTTCATGAATAGCTGATATCATTATTAGTTTCAATGTATTAGTTTTATGTGCTTCTTTTTAAAGTTCTTAAGACGTCACATTTTTGGTTTTATTACCACAGTAGTTAATTTTCTTAACTGTTATTTCTCTGTCAGATAAATAAAACAGGCATATCAAAGGACAGCTCGGGTCCTAAGGAGTTAAATCATGGCGCTAGTGTAACGAGATGAAATCTTTTTTTAATTACACAAAATATTGACTGTCTAAGTTTAGTTTCTCCCCCTGAATTCAGCATTGGGTAACCCCTCCTTAGTTTGTTCTTCTTCTGTGGTTTCTTCTTTATATGTTGGGCGCTCGCTTTCCCTCTCCCCTTCCTGTTTTACTGTTCGGTGGGAGAGGTGGGTGTCCTGTAACATTTACAATATGAATCCTCATTTTATTTTTATGTAAGAATTAGCTGATCTCCCTCTACCTGTCACTCTCATCTAGGAGCTAAAACGGGCAGCTAACACGCGATTTCTGTGTCTTTCCTTTCTGGAAAACTGTCAGGTATGTGTTAGAGTTTTGTTGCCCGTTGGGCCCTTCCTGTTTTACTGTTCGGTGGGAGAGGAGCTAAAACGGGCAGCTAACACGCGATTTCTGTGTCTTTCCTTTCTGGAAAACTGTCAGATCCGCAATAAATGGAGGTGATCTCCGAGGGTGCTGCTGTGCTTCCACGTCTTTCTTCCCCATAAACACAACGCAGAATCGATCCGGTTACACTAGCATGTAGCAGTTAGCAGCTGTTGTGTAGCCGTCTGCCCAACGACTGCAGGCACTGTTTACCACTTCAAGATGGCGGACCAAAACAGTTAAACAAATGCAGTCATCGGTCCACTTTTACTCGGACCACAATGTTCTGGAAGATGGAGGTTTTCACCTTCCCTGTTGAAGTGAACATACCTATATTATGCAGCTGAAGCTGTGGTTTAAAGGTGATATCCAGCAGTCTGCGCTGACGACAGAGCTCCTGCTCGTACTGGACGATGGTTCCTTCACAGTGTCTGAAGATTTCTTCAGCAGCAGCAGCTAGTCGCTCGCTGATAAACTCTCTCAGAGACTGAAGTGAAGACATGGTTCCTGCAGCTGCAGAAGATCTTCAGCTCAAACTCACACAAACACCGCCGTCCTCTGAACAGCAGCAGCTCCGATCATCTGCTAGTCTCACAATCACAGCCACGTTGTCTTTACGTTCAACACGTATTCACTCATTTACGACACTTTGGAAAATGCTGAGAGTTCCGAAACGAACCACGTATCGTCCTTTCTGTACAAAAACGTCACGAACGTCCGAACAAAACAACACCGTCCGAAGAACACAAGCTAACACTGCTAGTGCCTCGTGTCCAGCGCCAAAAGACCGTAAATACCAAAGCTATGGCAAGCGAAATAGCTCAATATTTACCATGAAAAACTTCGTAAAAAATTGCGTATTCGCAATGCTAAATGTCGCTTTCAGGCGCGTTGTAGAAGGTAATTTATTTTACTGTGATTTTACTGCTTTTAGCAAGCAAAAAAAAAAAAAAGTTTGCAAAAAAAAAAAAAAAAAAAAAAGATTTTTGGAAAGCAAATACTGTATGAAATGTTTAATTTGCAACACTTTACATTTTGTTTGCAACTTAGAAAATTTTGATCTCAAAACTGGGAAATTTGCTTTCAATATGGTGGCACAAAAATCACTCCATAGAAGGCTAGCTCGCCTATACCCAGGCCGTAGGCATCTGAACCAGTTACTCAATTTTTGAAAAATAATCTTTGTTTCATTTCATTTAACCAAGAGAAAATGTCAGAGCCTAAAAAGACCCAACATCAAAGTAAAAAAGCTTTTGCATAGTCTAGTAAATATAATTGATTACCAAAAATTTAACTGTAATTAATTATATTGCTCCGTTATAGAAAAAAAAAAGTAATTATGTTACAGTTTTCATTACTTTGCAATTCATTACCCTCAACGTCGTGTGTGCCCAAGAGTCGAACTTGCATGAGAAAAAGATGTGAAAAAAAAGACAAAGTACAGGAGTAAGCCACAGTAGCCTACTACTAACTGTTTTGGGTCTTAATCTTTTTTATTCAAACATTATGGTGTTTTCTAAGCCCGTATTGACACAACAAAAAAGTTTTGAGCGTACTAGACAGGCGTTTTCAATCAAACTTTATTCTTATAGAGCACTTTCATATAGAGCACTTTTTGGATGTGCGGCCTTAATTACTTAGTACTTACGGATTACTTTAACGTGTATTAAACGCTGTGGCCAATGATGGCCAATTCGCCATTTTTCATGGCACTTTTCCTGCCAATTTCTGACCAGTGTTGCCAGATTGGTTTTGGTTCTAAATTTGAGGGCAAAAATGGCTTTGGCATATTTTGGGCGGGTTTAGGGTCGATTCGGCAGTTTTTATTTCCTTATCATAAAAAAAGTAGCAGACTTAGTTAGTCTGGTGATCAGCTTCCACTAATGTTCTACGTTCTGATGCTCAGTGAACGCACCAGGAGGAGACGCTTTATGGTCCTGGGCACTGTCATTGAACCCCTTGTTGAGGGGATTGCCCCCTTCGCCTGCCAATAAATGTGTTCAAAAGCTTGGGGCTCAGTGTGGGAAGGGCTTTCAGTTAATTTTTTTTAGCGTGATGATCGACATATTGAGTTGTGTGTTTACAGTAGTCCTGTCCTGACTGGTTTATACTTCCAACTGACTCATAATCGCTCACGTTGTTGTGGTCGTGCGGCCATCGGAGCAAAATCGCTTTAGTCCCTGCAGAATGTGACACCTTCTGGTGATGTCACACGCCACTGGAATTTCCGTCCAGTGTGAAATAGCAGGCGGATCGTGTAATTTAACTTGAATTTATTTCAGCAATTAGAGTACGAGACACAGAAAACTCTGTCCAGAAAATTATCTTTTAATAATGAAAATGATGGATGTTATAGAACGGAGGCAATCGTGAATCCAGATAACTCCCCACCTTCACGGCCGGATGATGTCTGTTAAATGTCCATGCTCACTACAAACACTTCTGATCCTCCTTGGTAAAATGTTCATAGAAGAATTAGAATATTGCTCAATATGAGGAGTTTTTTTTTTTTATTTCTTCAGAACCAAAAACTGTACGCCGACAGCGTACTTTATGATGCCGATAAGAAGTGTCACTCTGTGCCTTAAAGCCACGAGTGCTTCTTCCTTCATTGAAGAATAAACACCTTTTCGGCCGCTTCTCAGTACGGAGTAGAGAGAGGGAACACGAACACGCGCACAACCACGCGCACCCTCCTCACTTCATGTCTGCGCTTCCTCTAAGCGCTCCGTATAGGGGCTCAGTTACGCTCCGGTGTTTGAACTTTCTTCGGATGAAGAAATGTCATCCAAGTGAAGTATCTTGAGTTATTATAAAAAAAGACAATTATGATGATGCAGCTTGCTGTGTGTCCGCCAGCTCAATAAAAAAAATATATATATATATTTAAATTATTTCTTATTTTGTGTCTCTATTTTGTTATAGTGTACGATTTTGGCAGTTAAGTTTTTGTAGTTTCTGTAACCCCACCCAGACCCCCTTGTGAGACTTTGAGACTATCTGGCAACACGGTTTCTGACCTATTTCGCTTGCCATACTATAATGGCCAGTGTCGCTAGTGCGCCAGCAGCGTTAGCTTGTGTTGTGAATTGGATATGTTATAGGATCTTTATCCACACTCCAGATCAGGCAGGTGGTGGTGTATAGATCAACCAGTTGTTATTTATTTATTGCCAATCGGCAAAAAATAAATTTACGGAGAAGAACAACAGTAGCACGGCGTGGGGGCCTGTTAGCATGCTAGCAGCGTTAGCTTGTGTTCTTCGGACGGTGGTGTTTGTTCGGACGTTTGTGAGGTTTTGGGGCAGAAAGGACGATACGTGGTTCGTGTCGGAACTCTCAGCATTTTTCAAAGTGTCGTAAATGAGTGAATACGTGTTGGACGTAAAGACAACGTGGCTGTGATTGAGAGACTAGCAGATGATCGGAGCTGCTGCTGTTCAGAGGACGGCGGTGTTTGCGTGAGTTTGAGCTGAAGATCAGAGCAGCAGCAGGAACGATGTCTTCAGAACCACAGAGAGAGCAGCTTTCTGCTGCTGAAGAACAGAACGAGCCGGGGATCTGTCATCAGCGCAGTCTGCTAGGAATCATCTGGAATCCACAGCTTCAGCTCCAGGCTATAGGTATGTTCACTTCAACAAATGAGGAAAAGCCTAAAAAATGAGGATTTATTCCCTTTCAGATGGGATTTTATTCAGATTTTTTAAGCTAGTGATGTTCTTAGGTTAATTTATTTAGTGGATGATCTAAATATTAGCAGCAGTAGCTGTTACAATCTAATTATCAGGGGGAAAAATCTACTTTGAGTCTCTTGAGACATTTTGGTTTTGTTTCTCCAGACTCTGCCAGGGTTGAGGGAGAGAATTAATTAATAATTTATCTTAATGAAGGTCTAGTTGTTTTCCTCACTCATGCACCTTAAATACATTTGTTGCCTCCTTTAAATTACCCCTCTGATTGCTAAACCGAAACCTTAAAGTAGCAAAGTTAACCAATAAAATGTTTTTTGGAAAATATATTTGCACAGAAAAAAATGAAAGAGGAAAGATGAGAAGAACATTGCATTTCAAAGTAAAAGAAAACTAGAAAATTTGCATTACCAATG